>NC_092877.1:52784437-53085151 GCF_028372415.1 Notamacropus eugenii
TAAAAGTAATAGGGTTGAAACATATTGTTGTTTTTGTTAACCCATAAGTATATTGATGAGTTGTAACTGCTTTTTTACTTTTTTGCCTTTTTCATATGCCCAAGGCTTAGCACAGTGCCTGGCATGTAATGTTTAATAAATGTTTGCAGACTGATTCTGTTTTCAAACAATACAGTCATATTTCCAGGGCATGTGATTTTGGGTATCCAGTCCTGTTTTCAAAAATACTTAAAATTTCTTTTTGTTCAGTTTTGGCATTTGTCCATTGATGTTTTTTGAAGAGCCCAGTGTTGCTCCTGTGAGTATAACTTTTCCTTTCTTAACAATTAGATAATTTTTCCTTTGTCTTTGTAATGCTTTAATTTTATAATTTTGTGATGATGAATCAAACCTAGGATCAATCTTGCCTTGCTAGGATCCTACATGTTCTGTCTGTCAAGGAGCCTTCGAGGTCATTGACACTGACCCCTTTATGTTATAGTTGAAGGATCCGAAGCCCAGAGAGGTTGTGACTTTCCTATGGCTACATAAGCAATAAAGAACAGGACTAAAATCTGAATTCCGATTCAGCGTTCTTTCCATTGCATCAGTATTGCCTGATCTTGTCTCCTGTGGAAAATTGTCTCCACCTACATTATTGGATATGTTGTTTTTCTTTTCTTTTTCAGAAATAATGTTTATATTTCTTACTTTATCTCCCAAATTTGGTGTTTTTTCCCTCAGGTATTCATTAGTTGTGGAAAGAAGGAAGGAAGGAAGGAAGGAAGAAGGGAAGGGAAGGGAAGGAAAGGGAAGGAAAGAGAAGAGAAGGGAAGGGAAGGGAAGGACTTTAGGGTCTTTTTTGTCCTGAGGATCTTTATTTAGTTGCAGAGTTGTTGAGGGTTGTTTGTTCGTTTTTGTTCTGTTTTAATTTACTAGCCATTTTTCTGCTCACAGATGGGAGCACTAAGAGTACCCTAGCTGTGAGCTAGAGTTGCTGTGCCAAGTGGGAGACTTTGAGATTGCTTAGGGTTGGGGCTGCTCTCACCAAGGTCTTTGCACCTGCACCTGCTGGTTGATAGAGTGAGTTTGGAAAGCAGGAATCCTCAGCTTGTGTAAGAAGTGTAAAATCCTTATGAGTTTCCAGGAGCATTGAAAATTGGGGGGAAGGGGTTTAAGGATTAGGTCAGTCTTCCAGCAGGGGAGGACTTATTTTCATTACTCCCTGTTGCCTAGGTGGGTCTGTCTTTGAGTTCTGCAAACCGTCAGGGGTCCTGCAAACCATCAGGGGTCAAGAAGCGGAGCTGGGAAAGTACCTCAGAACCCAGTCAGGCAGGGTGATGAGGGCTGGGGGAGAAGAGAGCAACATACCATGTGTAGGCTAGCACTGTCTCCAAGAGTCCTAGGACACAAGACTGTGGCTCCCAAGTCAAACTGAATTACTGCCTTCTTATTGTTACCTGTGTTAGGTGGGCATATCTTGCCTGTCTTACTAGACTCTAAGCTTCCTAGAGTGGGGACTATCTTTTTTTTCTCCTAATATTTCTTGCTGCCTAGCTTTAACATGGGCACATAAGAGATATTTGGTAAATATTTGTTATCACAAGGTCTAGAGGCTGAGTGACCGGTTAGCTAAAGTGTAAGGAAGGGCAAGATAACTTTCCTCAAATATCTACCTGAATGACCCCTGTGTGAAAGGCTGAAGGTTTATTCCCAGATCCAGTGCTTATTATCCAAGTGACCCAGGGAGTATCACTTAATCTGTCTGAACCTTAGTGTCTTCATCTGTAAAATGGGAATGACAATATTTGCACTTCCTAAATCATAGGATTGATATAAAGAAAATACTTTATAAACCTTTGAGTGCTATAGAAATGTGAGGGGCAACAAGGTAGTGCCGTGGATAAAGCACTGGCCCTGGAGTCAGGAGAACCTGAGTTCAGATTTGACCTCAGACATTTACCAGCTATGTGACCCTGGGCAAGTCACTTCACTCAGATTGCTTTCCTTCTCCCCCCTCCGCAAAAAAAAAGAAATGTGAGTGGTTGTTACCTGGAACTAACAAGTGTGATTTATAGGAAAGAGATTTTGGCTCATATTTGACATTCCTAATAATCAAAGGTATCAGAGAACCTAGTGCCTTGTTAGGGACTGACCTCCCTGTTGTTACTAAAGGTGTTCAAGCCAGGCGCTGTGCCAAGTACTGGAAATACAAAGGCAAAAAGCCAGTTCCTACCTTGAAGGAGCTCACATGTAAACAACTATGTACAGACAAGACATATGCTGGGAAAATTGGAGGTAATCCGTAGAAAGGAGGGGTAGCACTAAGCGGAATTGGGAAAGGCTTCTTGGAGAAGATGTGATCTCATCTAGGACTTGGAGGGTGGTAGGGAAGCTAAGAGGGGGGCTGAGGAAGCAGAGAATTCCAGGCACAAGGGACAACTTGTTTGTGGAACAGCAAAGATGCCAGTGTCACTAGATTACAGAGGTTATGAGGGAGGAGGATGGTGTAAGAAGACTGGAAAGATCAGAGGGAAATGGTTTATAAAGAATTTTGAATGCTTTTGGATGGGATTTAGCTTATGAAATTCCTAAAGGAATATAATATGGGGATTTAGAAAGATAAATGGACAGACATTTTTTTTTCTCTTCAAAGACTTTATCCTGTACAGTAGTTTGCTTGTTTGGGGGAAAAACACTTAAAACTTTGTGGTTTGGGCATTAACAACGAGTGATTGTGCATCTCTGCGTAGGATTTAGCCAATTTCCCCTTCTTCCCACACTTTATTTTATGGGGACAATATGAAATGGAAAACATTTGGTTGTAGTTTTAAATATTAGTGTTTCAATCCATAGTTTTATCAATTTGTTATGAAGTTATATAAAATCTGTCTTTCATTTTAGCCTTTTCTGACCCTCCCCCTATCCTTCTCTTCTCCCACCTAGCCCAATGAAATAAGTGTCAAAAACTGTTTGGATTTTGGTGGTGAGTTGTTTGGTTTTTTTTTTTTTAATTTCACGTAAGTAGAAATGAGTTAGACCTTGGCTGCCAGCACTCTCTCAAGTTTCAGATTCTTCACACTGCTTGAGGAAAGTCAGGAAATGTGGGGCTTTGCGTGTGACTGGCCAGTGGCCCTCCCCGCCCCCTTTCCTTCATACCCCCTGAGCAACAGGAAGTCAGACAGAAAGCAAAGGAAGCTAGTCACTGTTCAACAGCCCAAAGGAAACTAGTCACTGCACAACAGCCAACTTGACCAAAACCTAGCTCAGGAGCCCCTGAGGGGAACTTCATGGCATGTGCATCTATCAGGTCCACAGGAGAATGGAGGATGCCCTCACTTGTCTCTTCTCCCAGACTCTGAGAAATTGATGGATTCATCGATACAAAGAAAATTCGTACTGAATCCAACCTACAGCAGGAAAACCATGTGTAGAATAAATACTTTCAGGTTAGTGTCTTGGGGAACAAGATCCTTTTCTGCCTTTTTTCTCTCTCCTACTTGTAATAGCATTTGCCTTAAGATGTATCTTCATGGTCAAAGGACTCATAGGATTTCCAACTGGAAGGAATTCTAGAGATTGCCTCATCCATTCTCCTCATTTTAAAGATTAGGAAAATGGAGCCCAGGGAGACTGATTAGCCCAAGTTCTCATGAGTTGAAAGAAGCAGAGCCAGAATTCTCTCTAGCCTTATAACTCCAGTGTTCTCTCCAATACAGCATGCTGCTTTATGTAACTGTGTGATGGGAGTGTACAGTTCGGGTGGGAAACCAGGAATCCAGAGCTCCTGTTCTACCCTCCTTAGAGCTTAAAATAGTGATGAGCATGATGATGATAATACAAGTAACTTTTATTTCCATAGCATTTTGAAGTTTATCAAGTACTTTCTTATCAGTATCCTTGTGAGTTAAGTAATATATTACCATCACCATTTTACAGATCAGGCAACTGAGGCTCAGAGAAGTTAAATAACTAACTCCCATGTTCTGATGGTTAAGAGTAGAGGGCCAGACCTCAGAGTTAATCTAGTCCAACCCTTATCTGAATAGGAACTCTATACAGTGGCATCCCCAACAAAATAGTCATCTGTTGTCCACTTGAAGATTTTCAGTGATGAAAGATAGAAGAACTCACTATTTTGCAAAACATAGACAGAATTAATTATTAGGAATTTGAAATGGGATTATAGAATATTTGAGCAATAAGGAAACTTAGCCATGATTTCATCCAACCCTCCCATTTCCCAAATAAGAAAACTGAGGCCCAAAAAAGAGAGGAAACTTGCAAAACGTTTCTCTGGCATACAGCTATATCCCAATTTCTGTGAATAATAAATCCCATAAAGAGGTCCTATTATTTGAATTTGCACTGGATATTTCTGTTGGGATGGAACCAATTACCATGTTTTACAAATAATTATATTTTGAATAGTGTGAAATATAATATGTAGAACATGGCAAGTATAATTACACGAGAATATGGTGTTTGGTTCTAGCCCTATAGAAATATTCGTTTCCAATTCAAATAATCAGACTACTTCATGTGGATTCATTATCCAAATGAGTACAGACCTAGCTGTACTGTTCAAGAATAAGGTTCTAGATTCAGACATGCTGGAGAAATTGTAGTGTAGTTCAAATTCAATTCAACATTTATTAAATATTTGCAGTGAGTAACAGATTATATTTGGCACTGGGGATACAAAGGTGAAAAACAACATAGTCTCTTTACCATCAAGGAGCTTATAGTCCAGTGGAAATAAAAGTAGGCATGAAATCAGGAGCTTCCTGTTCAAGCTTTGGTTTTTTCCCTTATTAACTGTGGGGTCTTAGCAAAGTCAGTTCATTTCTGAGCCTCTGTTTTTATAAAATGAGGATAATAGTGCTCATACTACCTATCTCATGAGGTATAGTAACACTGAGTTAGTAAAATGCTTTGTAGCAGTAAAGTGCTGTATAGCTGGAGACAGGTACAACCCAAAACACCAAAGACGCTTCTGGAGTGTACTGATGTTCACAGTAAGTGTCACAGTGACATTTAATGGGTTGTGTGTGTATTTCTCACTATAGAGGACTGAAGCTTGATAAATATGAAACACATCTTGGTGAGGGTGTCTTTGGACCAAAAACAATTATTTCAATGGGTAGTTGCCTTGTGAATATTTGCTGCTGTTTTGCTCTTCCATAAACCCGTGAAATCCAAGAGATTTAAGACTCATTGGTTTAACTGTTTTCAGCTCAGCTATCCCAAGAAGGTTCTTGGGACCACTTGAATTAATGTCACTTAGCAGAACCGATATTCAGTACTTCTTAAATGAAGACTCACTAATTCCTAACAAAAAAATTAAAAGATGTATGTGGGTGCACACGTGTGTGTGTGTGCATGTGTTCATATACCTACCCTCAGAGAATTTACAAACTAATAGGCAAGACAAAATTAGCAAGCTTTCTAATTATCCTTTTCTTCTTTGTGAGATTTTAAGTTTACCAGATTTCTTGCAATGCTGAGACATAAGCATAGAATGTCAGAGCTGGAAGGCACCTTAGAACGCAGAATGTCAGACAGAGCTAGAAGGGAACTTAGGACATGAAATAGGACCTTAGAGAATGGAATTTCAGAGTTAGAACAGTATTAGAACTTAGTGTCAGAGCTAGTTCTTAGAGATCATTCACTCCACCCCTTTCATTTTACAGATGAAGAAACTAAGGCCCAGAGAGTCAATGGAACTTGCTTTCATTTTTATAGACTCACCTTTCTATGGTGGCTGGGAAAGCTAAAGGAAAGAATCCTACAGCTCCCTGGAGTTCCTGCTGTCTTAGGGGGCTCTTGGCTTTAGCTACCAACAACCCAAGGGGATTTTCTGTAGGTTCCAGATGTGAAAGTATAATTTTCATCCTGTTCCTACCTGACCAGAGACCTTGAGGAGAGAGAGGTTTGGACCATAAACATCCTTTGACTGCTGCTATGTGGCATGTCAACTCATGAGTTCATAGACTTAGAGCTTATTTAAGAGATCCAGAACTACCCTAGGGAGCTGGTTGGCCTTTCAGAATATGAGTCAATAAGCACTTTTTAAGCATTTTCTATGTGCCAGGTGCTGTATACTAGGTATTGTACTAAGCACTAGTAATATAAAGAAAGGCAAAAGACTTCCCTGCCCTCAGGGAGCTCATAATTTAATGGTGTTTCAATAAAAATGTGTTGAGGAGGGGAGAGAAGAGAGGGAATAAATAACAATATGGACACCTTTTAACTCCTTCCCAAATCTGAACTTTCTTTTGACTGTCTATACTTCCCTCTTCCTTGAAAAGTGGTATCTTTTATCCTGATTTCTCAAAGAGCAGGTGGTGCACTGGAAATCAGAAGCAAGTTGAATTGTAAACAGAGCATCCTATTGGGAGTCAGAGGACCTAGGTTCCATTCCCAACTGTGCTACTTACCACTTATGTATGTGACCTTGGGCTAGTCATTCTCTAAGCGTCATTCTCCTTGTTGGCTAAATGGGGTAGGAGAGTTGGATTAGATTATCTTTAAGGGCCCTTCCATCCATCTATCTATCTTTCTATCTAAATCTATGAATTCATGAGTTGAAATGTCACATAGCAACCAATGCATATTTCCTTCCCCTAGAGTTTATAGTATGAACCTCTCTCAAAAGGGAATGACCCTCACATCTGGATCCTATAGAAAATCCCCCTGGACTATTGGCAGCTAAAACTAAGGCCTCTCCATGTTAACAGGAATTTTCTAGAACTGTATTTTTCCTCCTTCAAACTACCCAGTCACCATAATTCAAGTCAACTGTGAATAAGAGGGCAGGTCTCCATAGTCATGGCAACTTCCATCTCTATAAGGGTCTGAGGTTTACAGAATACTTTCTCTACAACTGCCATTTCAGGTAGCTAGTGTCAACACTATTCCCATTTTAAGGATGAGAAACTGAGGCTCTGCAACCGGGTCTTCTGATTCCAAATCCACCAGTGCCCACCATATCTCCCACTTTAATATGCTATCACATGAGCTGTACTTTGACTTCCCCAACAAGGGATTGGAGCACTTCAGCTTTAGTATTTCTAGACCCAAATTTGGAGTCAAAGACAGTCATACTAAGCCTTGATACAGTTTCTTTCATTTCACTTTTGGGGGAATATGACCTGAAATGGAGCACTCTGTCTAGAGTCTTTGTGGGCAGCCCAGGTGGGTTACAGGAAGAGGTAACATGGAAGGACCAAAAGAAGGGTTCCGTCTCAATTTGGGTTGGTCTGGGTACCCTTTACCATCAGATCCCAGAAGCTTTCTAAATGAGAAAAATCACATAAATATTAATTCCATTTATATAGCAGTCACAGTCCTGTGAGGGAGGGAGTGTATTATTTTCATTTTTCATATGATTCGCATAACTAATAAATGTCTGAACTAGGATTCAAACTGAAGTCTCCTGGCTAAGTCCAGTGTACCACATCATACAACTTCTCTTTTGTGGGGAAGAGGTAGGGGTGGAAAGGGAGGGAACCATATTTGGGATTATTGGTTTGGTCAGGGAAAAGTTGCATACAAATATTTCCCAAAAGTACTTCACTTCCTAAATTTTCACAGGCTTGATATGTCTGGTTTTTCTTATTTTTATTTTCTCTATTCTGATCTTAAATACCAAATAAAATAAGCACCTCCAAGTAAAAAGCAGAACAGGAAAAGAGGACCACTCAGGCAACCACGACTTCATACCACATACCATTTGCTTCTCTCTTAACTATAGGATACATGCAGCATCTTTTTTTTCCAAGCTCTCCTGTCTGTCTGGATTTCCTACCTACTCTCCTTCTCTTTGTGTATTCCTCAGTTGATAAGTACTCTTTTAATGTCTAGTCCTTTACCACTACAAAAAGATTTGCTACAAATATGCTTACATGTGTAAGTCCTTTTCCTCTTCCTTTGATCTCTTTTGTTATATATAAGCCTAATGATATATTATCACTGCGTCAGAGGATATGTAGTTTAGTGACTCTGCAGGCATAGTTCCAAATTGTTTTCCAGAGTGGTTGGACCAATTCATAGCTCCACCAACAATACATCGATGTGCCTATTTTCCCACAGCCCCATCAACATTCGTCATTTTCCTTTTTTTGTCATTTTGCTAATCTGACGAGTGTGAGGCAGAACCCTAGGATGTCTTCTTGATATGACACTTTTTCCTTTAAGTGTCATTGGGGAGCCCAAAGAAGATAACTTTAGCCCTCTTTCATCTCTGGGGGAGAAAAGACTAACATGAGTCAATTACAAAATAATTTAAGACCTTTTACTATCATATACGGTAGTAAATCAGTTCATTTTTTTTAAGTCATTTACCTAGTGCTCCTAAGTGCAAGGTGTTGTGGGTGACATAAAGTTCAATTGGAAAAATATTTGTTGATCTATGAGTAGGAGTCTACAACATTCAGAAAACACCCAGTGTCTGTCCTTAGGGAATTTGCAGTGGCTATAGATTCAGATAATTATAATACAAGGCAGAATATGACAAGTTCCACAAGAAAAGGCAGAATACGGAAGAGAAGATGACAGAGAACCAAGCTGTTGAGTTGAATGGGCTCAAGTACCAAAAGGAAAGGTCTGGGGAGATGCCATAAAGCAGGGCTGGGGTGAACTTTAGGGATAGGAAAGCAAGAGGTCCATATAGACTGCAATTACATTCCATCTGACTGCTCCTGTGTGATTCATCACTCATTCAATGTATCTGGATTTAGGGATTTGGAGGGGTTGGTACTTAAAGGGCATCTAGTCCCTGCGCTTCATAGCTGAGGATGCTAGGGTCTAGAGAGAGAAATTGTGTGGCTGAAGGTCTATAACTGTGTCTTCTAATCCCAAGTCCAACAAACTTTTCATTATACCCCAAAGTGTGGGAAGGGGAGTGTCCTGCAGTTTTGCAGGTGTCTATAATCTCTATGCATCTCTAAGGTTTCTTTTAGCTCTGAACAACAGATGTGACAGGCAGGGGGGCCGTGGAGCCAGCAACTTAACTCTTTAGAAAGCAGTAGTAATTCTCTCCTTTTCACTCCCTAGTGGAACCAGAGCTTCCCCAACTTCTCACCCAGACAATGCTGGCTTCCTTACCTCATTTGCAGTGTGATAAGGGGAGGGGATTGCCCTGTGGCTTCCCCTTCAGTGAAGGCAGGAGGTGTTCTTCTACTTTCTCATGGTTAAGACTGAGCCGGAAGTCCTATGCTCAGCTTTGGGACTGCGTTTCCCGCAGAGTTGCAGAAAGCTTCTGTCCAACTGACCTACACAATTCCTCCCGACCCTCAGTTCAGTTTTGCCTGTATTTGTGCATATTTGTGTGCACATCTGTGTACGTATGTGTACATATATACATACAAGGGCCTGGTGTGGTATGTCAGAAAGTTTCTGTTGACTCTGACCCTAGACTTAAGAGATGTGATATCTTCTTCCCTGGATGGAGCTCCTGGATTCATGGGTCCAGGGACAGCTTATCTATAATCATCTAATTCACTTTTCAGGTAAACCTTCCTATCTTAGAAATCCATCCACTAAGTTATTGCTGGAGATTTAAAAAAGAAAAAATAATCACTCCTTATGATGAATATTCCACTACAGAATTATTGAAGCCTTTTCACATACATTATTTCCCTGTTTTACCCTTTACCCATTTTACAACCTGATGAAGTAGGCAAAGCAGATTAACTTCTGGGCCTCAATTTCCTCATTTTTAAAATGGTGGTAGTGGTGGTAGTGGTAGTGTGTATGTGAGTGTCGGCGGTGGGGAGGGGGGCAATGCTATAACTTCTAAGGTCTCTTCCAGCTCCAAAGCTCTGATTTTTTTGAACCCCATTTTACAGTTGAGGAAAATGGGACCCAGGCCCCACAGTCACTTCAGAGCAGAGCTTGGATACAAGTGTCCTACCATAACATGGTGGTCTGTGCTTTATAATATTCAACTCAACTGTGCCCTTCCCCTGTGTACTTTTTTTTTCATTGTACTATGTACTGTGTATATGTATAGTACATATGTACTGTATTTTCACATTGTAGTTGTATGAATGCCTGTCCTCTCTCCTTGGCAAAAGCTGAAGACAGCACCTGGCCACAGCACCCTGGCATTTTGTCCCTCTTTGATGTGTTCAACCCTTCGAATGGTTTGAATTGAAACCCTGCCTCCTATTCTAGAAAGCCCTGAATATTCTCATCCCCACTGTTTCTACCCTCCCCTGTCCCCTGTGTTCCTACTACCTTGGGATGGATTCTCACCAGAGGTGAACATACCAGAGTCCCAGGGCTCCATTGAGAAGCCTGTTCTAGAAGCAGGAAAGAGAAGGAAGAAGAGCTAGGACTTGGTGAACTGCATGTGAGAATTTTATTTTAAAGTTCTCTCAGTGAGCTTGGAATCATAGGGTACCTTTCCCTGCTCACCAATTTAGAGGTGCCCCTCTTGCTTCTAGCTCTAAAAATGGATATGACGAAGGTAGGAGGAAATGAGAATCCAGCAACTTAACTATAGAAAGAGATAGCAATTCTCTCTTTCACTACCCCTGTGGAACTGGAGTCTCCTCAACTTCCCTCCAGGGCAAGGTGGTATGGGGATAGACTTGGAATTAAAGTCAGAAAGATTTTGAGTTTGGATCCTGCCTCATACACTTGTTTTCCCAGCCTCAGTTTCCTTATGGCTAAGATAAGGATAAAAATATTGCCTGTCCGATAAGGATCAAAATATTGCCTATCTCACAGGGTTATTGGAGGATCACATGAGATGAAAATCTCATTTGGGTAAATGGATGCGTCTTGTTTTGGTGCATGGCTAGCAAAATAATCCTTAAATCTCTCTATAGATGTTAGCTGTATGTTAGGTACCACTACCATCTTCCCTGCGACTGGGAATTCAAGAGGTATCCATTAAATAATCATTAAAATTGAGTTGAGTGCCAGTCAGGACCAAGGGCAGAATCTTGGCTTTGGTTTTTTCTTGTAAGTCAGTCTCACTGTAAAGAAGCTCTCAGACGTCGGTTGGGAAGTTCCACTGATTTTTCCTGAAAATACAAGATGATGCAGTTGTTGTGCAAAAGCAGCTGAATTTCCCTCATGCTTTGTTTCTCTCCCCTTCCCCCCATACTTTGCAATACTGAGTGTTGGGCGTTGTGCCTTATGCTACTTCCCCCTTTTTTCACTTCATAACAGTGCACCAAGAAATTCACAGGAAATGATGTCTCCAGTAGCATCTCTGATGAACTCTCGGGGGCATACTCAGTGGACAGTCTCAACTTTTGGGTGTGGTGGACCTTTCCTCTCACCACTGTATCCCTTCATCAGTCCATTTATGTGGCTGCCAAAATTATCGTCCCAAGACAAGTATCTGCCCATGTCACTCTTCTGCTCAGAGCCCCCTGTTAAATAAAGTGAGCCCCTAATCATGATTTTTAAGGTCCCCCATAATCTGGTTTCACTCTATTTTTCCATCCCTGTTCCTGTATTCTGCTTCATATACATGCTATGATCCAGTTCTCTGTTTTCTAATTTTAGACCTTTCTCCTCTGACCTTTGTTCATTTTTACAGTCCATTCTCTGTGCTTGGAACTTACTCTTTCTTCATCTCTGCCTGTTGAAAACTGTTTTGTCCCTCGAGGTCCAGTTCAGACCTCCTCCATAAAATGTTCCTCAATCCTCTCCCTCCCCAGATTTTTC
Organism: Notamacropus eugenii; assembly: GCF_028372415.1. Classification (NCBI taxonomy): domain Eukaryota; kingdom Metazoa; phylum Chordata; class Mammalia; order Diprotodontia; family Macropodidae; genus Notamacropus; species Notamacropus eugenii. The sequence continues at coordinate 52,796,105 of NC_092877.1, forward strand.
TAGAGAACTTTGCCTACATTACTGCTTTGTCCCAATGATTACACTCTACTGTAAGTCATCCTCTGTACTGGTCATTCCCCCAGCAAATAGTAAACCCCCTGAGGGAAGAGAGTGTGTCATTTTCCAAGTTTGTATCCCCAAGTAGAGCACCAGGTCTTGTACGATGGCAGGTACTTAATAAGTTTTCTGTTAAGCTGAACTGAGTCTTCTGATCTCTTGTGCTATGACAGATCCTGCCTCTTATGAGAATCAGATTAGGAATAATAGCTGTGGCATTAGCTGCCACATGGAATTTGGGCTGAGTTATCACCAGATGTGAATATACTAGGGTCACAATGCTCCATTGACGAGGACTGTTCTAGAACCAGGCAGGCTGCCTGAGAAGGAAGGGCAGCTGTGGCTCAGTGGACTGCATGTGAGAACTTTATTTTAGAGTCCTCTCAGCAAACAGGGATTCACATCCTTGTGCAACATTTGTATTGGAGAGCAGCCTCTGAACACAGCCAAATTCAGCTCTCTTAACCTAGGGAAGGTAAAGCCTTGCAGTTAGAGCTTCAGCTCAGCCAGGCCTTATGTAATCTGATGGAGTTTGTGTGGCTAGGGAGAGTGGGGAATGCTTTAGAAGATTGGGTCTAACTTTTCAGCTGGGCAGCAACAGCCTCCCACACTGCATCCTGGTGCTCTGCAATGGCCAGTTGGAGACAAAGTGAAATTTGGGAAGGGCTGCATTAAACTACATTTTCCAAATGTTGTTTTCTAACCACCAGTTATTTTGGGGTGGTGGGAAGTTTCAACTTTATCTTCCTCAGAAAAAGCAGTAATGCAAGTGCTTTGGAAAGTATAACACAGCTAGGTGGCTAAGTAAGTGGAGCCTTTGTGCAAGCTGCTTGTTTGCCTCAGTTTCCTCAGTTGTAAAATGAGGGTAGTAACAGCACCTACTTTTCAGGGTTATGAACACATTAAATGAGATGGTATTTGTAAAAGGCTTAGCACAGTATGTTTTTATCATTATCATTATTGCATTGTGTTATAAGTTGTTGTGGTGTGAGAAAAATCATTGTGAATAACTAATGATCCAGGGACATTCAGAGTGCCCCCTTTCTTTTTCATCTTCAAGACCTTAGTCTCTGAAGGTCAAGTTAAACTTCTCTTCTGTCTGACCCAACCCAACCCTGTAAGAAACCTCTAGTGAATCTCTTCTGTGAACTGTCAACCAGTCAGTAAGCAGTTCTTAGGTGCCTACTGTATGCCAGTACTGTGCTAAGCATAGGCAGGAGGCAGTCTCTGCTTTCACGGAGTCCACAGCCTAACTGCACAGCCAGAGGAAATGGAGGGATTTGCACCCAGCCCCATCTCTCCTGAATCCAATACATTCCCTTTTCCAGTCTCCTTTTCTCTTCCCTTATGTGCCGAGGTGGATACTGGAGGATGCTTCGAGTTATTATTATGTTTTTGGAGGATATTTTCCTTTCTTTTTTGGTTACAAGAGTATAAGTATCTTGCAGACAAGGACTGAATCTTTTCAGGCCCTCCAGTCATAAGTGGCTCTGCCATTGATAAATTGGGTTTCCCTAGACAGTCACTTTGCTACTTCTCAGAGCCCAGATTTCCTCCTTTGTTAAAGGCAGATAATACCTCTGAGGAATGTGAAGAGTCAGTCAGATGAGAGGCGGGAAATAGCAAAAATCATAACAATAATAGTTAGCATTGAACTTTTCATATATTACTTCATTAGATCCTCAAAATCCTAGAAGTAGGTGCTGTTATCCCCATTTTACAGATAAGGAAACTGAGGGTGAAAGACGGTGCCCTAAGTCACACATCTTCAAAATATCCACGGCAGGATTTGATCTCAGGTCTTCCTGACTCCAAGTCCAGCACTCTCCTCACTGGGCTGAACTGTAGAGCACAGTACATGTAGAATACATGTTCACACTGCTATGGCACTGACAGGTTTTTAAAGTATTTTCTGGACAATTTTGTGAGGCAAGTAGTGGTATGTTATTTTTCTCATTTTACAGATATAGAAAATACATCTCAGAGCTTGTAAGTCATGGAGATGTGACCCGGACTCAGTCTAGTCAGATAGTCAACAGGCATTTAGTAAACACTGTCTCAGGTACTATAAAAATGAGAGACAGTAGAGACTGTAGATGACTCAGACTAGCATCTTGGCTGCTGGGTAACCTTGGGCAATCTCTCTGGGTCTTAATGTCCTCCTTGGCCTAGAACAGGGATTCTTAACTTGAAGTCCATGGAGAGATTTCAGGGAGACTGTGGACTCAGATGAGGGGGAAAATTACATCTGTGTGTGTGTGTGTGTGTGTGTGTGTCTATCTGTCTGTCTGTCTGTCTGTAAGTGTGTGTGTATCTTTAACTAACCTCTTACTGAAATTTAGCATTTCCTCCAGTTCTGAATAGGGCAGCTAGGTGGTGCAGTGATGAGAGTGCCAGACCTAGACTCCAAAGGATTCATCTTCCTGAGTTCAAATCTGGTCTCAGACACTTACTAGCTGCAATTTGTTTAATTCTTTTTGCTTCAATTTCCTCATCTGTAAAATTAAAATGAGCTGGAGAAGGAAATGGCAAACAAGAGACAGACGTAACTGAAGCGACTGAACAACCACCAATTATGAATGTAGGTAATAAACATTATTCTGAGATATCTCCAGACTTCACCAGACCCCTGGCCTAGATAATCATTAGGATCTCTCTCACTTCCGCAGCCTTTAGCTTTATTATTACATGTCAACAGGTATTTATTAAGGACCTACTGTGTGCCTGCCTACACAGTGCCTGAACTGTGCTAAGCACTAAAGCAACAAAGAAAAGCAAAAATTGTGCCTATTCTCAAGAAGCCCACAGTCTAACTAGGGAGACAACATGGGAATTTAATAGGAAATAAATCATTCAGAAATATTACAAGAGGCTTTAAACTGTAGTGGAAACTGTGCTGGGCTTGTGAGTGAAAGAGAAACTGTTTTAGGGCCACCTCAGCTAGGTCATTTGCTCTATAACAATGGAAAAGTAATTTCCTCTCTGAGTCTCAGTTTTACCATCTATAAAATGAGAGGATTTGGCATCTTTCAGTTCCAAAATTCCATTTTTACTCACTACTGAATTTAATTCAGACCCCTACTATATATTCCATAACTTTAAGGAAGTAGGCAGTCTCATAATGACAGAAGGCCACCTTGCCTTTGCTGGTTATAGAGTTTGGAGCATCCCCACCCTGAACCCTTGTAACTTCAGTTTTTTCAGAAGGGTATTGTCAGGAGTCAGAGTTTTATCCAGCTGTTTAGGATCAGCAGCTGCTCTGGGGGGGAAGGATAGGTTTCTTGTGTGTTTCTTTGCCAGATCCATTCATTCCATAGATATTTATTTATGAAGCACATAATGTCTACAGGATCTTGTCACACATTAGAACTAAAGGGGATGTGGAGAAATATAAGGTAGAGCCCTTTACTATTAAGGAGTTCATGAGCCTATTTAGAGATGCAATGGCATGAAAAGTTAAATTTTTTTTTAAAAGGCAAGATATATTATTCCGTGTCAAATGGTCCATATGGATTGTCAGAGCTTTAGAGAAAGGAAATCTCAGTGATTATGGCCTGGGACATGGTCAGAGAAGGCTTCCTGGAGGGCTCGAACTGATTCTTGAAGGCTGTGTGGCTGAACTCAAAGACTGACTAGCTGTGTGATCTAGTACAGTTAACTCTCTGCACCTCAGATTCCATATCTACAAAATGAGGGAATTGGACCAAGTGACCTCTAAATTCGCTTCTACGCCTAACAATCTGTAGTTCTAGATTTAAAAAAAATTCCCCTTATTTCATCTTTTTGTTCAGGTCCTGGCATGTCACACAGTAGGTACTTAATTTTTCTTGAATGGTGGGTGTGTATTGATACTACCCAGTGTATGAACAGAGTGTTATCCCTCCTATTTGAAGGTGTTACTACTGATGGATGCGGGTGTGTCTCAAAGAATCCATAAATAACAAAAAGCTTTGCTGCGTTAAGTGCATGTGAGAACATGTTCATTTGTCTGATAGCTGTAGCTGCGATTGCTGAAGTCTATCACTGTGTGTCTCAGGAGCCAAATGATACCTTGCCTCATAAATAGGGTCCACCCTGTCTCTGTTTATTCCTCACCAGGTTGTACTGAAGTCTGCCTCCTTTTCCCTGGTTTGCTTCATGCTTTCTTTATCCCTTCCCTGCTGTCACCTCCTCTCAGCCTGCCATCTAGCACCCCAATGGATTCAGCTTTCTCCTTCTTCATCTAGAGTCTGGGAGGTGGGAGAGCTGGGGTGGGGGTGGGGGTAGGGGGTAAAGAAAAACAATCACATTGAAGTCAAAGCCCTTGTGAGGTGGCTTCTGCAGGAAAACCCTGCATTCCTTAGGGAAATAAGAGAGCAGATGTGGTCATGCACTTTGGGGGGCAGCATTGACAAGAGAGGAGGGAGGTAAGAGCAAGAAATGCTTACTTGAGAAAAGAAGCCTTGGATGCCAGGAAATAGAGGAAGGAAGTCTCCATGGAGAGCTGATTTGGAAAGAGCCAGCTCAACAGAGGATCTGTTCGGGGACCGAGAAAACGGAATCAGGTGGAGAGATGGAAAGCTGGACCCGTAAGGGTCAGAAAGCCGTGGAGGCACTGAGGAGACTGTCAGGAGTAGGGGCTAGCTTTGAGGGAGACCTGGAAGCCTGCAGGTGTAAGGAAAGGCTGAGAGCTGGGCAGACGACCGAGGACTGCGCAAGTTGCCTTCATGTCCAGGATAGAAAGGACCGTGCCTGGGAGCAGTAAGTTACTTGTCATGCAGGTCACACCTCCTGTTCCCTCTCCTAAACAAAGGAGAGCAAATGCTCTGTGTGTTTCTATATGTGTCTGTGTGTGTCTCCCTGGAATTTAACTTCCTTGAGGATCACCAAGCTCCCAGACCTGTGGGAGGATTTTAACCTTTTTGAGGAATGAGAGGGACACTCTCAAGGTTTGTTTATCCGTTTTAAATAAAATCAGTGCACCAGGATAAAGACCCAATCTCTCTCCATTGTACGGCCACGTGTGCTGTGAGTACATGGAACTGCTGAGAGGACTCTATCTAGTCAAACCGGGCGGTCCCTCCTTTCCTTTCCAACATCAGTGTGAGTCTTTCTGTGTCAGGCTCATGTTTTTGAGCTGGAAATGAGCTGGGAGTGAGGGTTGAACAAATGCCTCGCCTTTTCCTACAGGGCGGGTTGGGGGGAGGGAGGGAGGGGTGCTTCCTTTTCATGTTTCATTATGTGTCTTCTAAATCTAACCCATCATATATTTTGCTTTGTGTATATGTAAGGTTGGAGTCTCTTTGTTTTTTCTTTTTTGAAGGGGGGCGGGGAGCGTGGGGGCGCGCTGCTGTGAGATGTAACTTCTTTGCCCCTAGTCTGTCCATTCTGAATGGTTTAACAGCAGTCAGTGGGGAAAAGAGCATAGCAGAATGAGCTTTGGCCTTTGGAAGACAGAAAACCTTGGTTCAGGTTTGGGCTCCTAACAATTACTAGCTGTGTGACCATGGGCAGATCACTTAACTCCTCCGAACCTCATAGTCCTCCTGTCAAATAAGGAAAATAATGCCTTCACTTCCCTGCCTTACAGGGTTTGGGGTTTTTGTTTTTGTTTTTGTTTTTTTTGGTAAGCGAAATACCATGACTTTAAAATACTATGGAAAATTTGAATTGCCATCACTATTATGATTTTTTAGGGTGTTTTGGTCAGTCTAGATTCCTTTGGCTGTTACAGGTTTTCTTTCACATAAGAAAGGTAGCGTTTCAGACCAGTCCTCTGTTAGAGGGCTGTGACTGAGTGAAAGACAGGTGCTGATTAATTCTGCATCCTCCCCCCCTTTTAACCTAGTAAGTAATTCTGATTCTAACTTTCAGGGAAAGAAAGAGGGGCCTTTTGTGCCACATCAGGCAGATGAAATTGGTTTTCAGGGAAAGAGCCCTGCTCCTGTTATCCCCTGAAGCTTATCCAGGATCAAAGGATGGCTCCATGATTCTTAGTTAAACAGCTGTAATTGACGCAAACAGCCATAGTGGGGAGTGCTTTGCTGTGATGGATCTTGGGTAGGGAGCAGAGAGGAGAAAAGTGCTGTCTGGTGAATTTTATCTCACATGCACCTCCTACAGGTATCCTTTCTAGAGAGAGCAGCCAGCATTCTCCTGTTGAATTGGAATGATTTTCTAAATTGGCAAGAAATCCTCTACTTTGTGCAAAATCTGATTTCTTCTTATCATATGCCCCTAGAGTATGGCTGTTAGCTGGAAGGTAGTTGGATTATCATTTCATAAAACAAAAGTATATTTCCCCCACTTTTCTGTTGCAGACCTTACTTAGTCCTTTATTTGCACTGCTCTAATGCATTTCTCTTGTAATTTATCTGTGTGGCTTACTACCTTGCTAGGTACCATGTGGACAGAATCTTAGTATGTATCTAACTGTGTATCTTTCCAGGGACTGGCACACAATAAGTCTTGATATTTGGTGATGGGAAATGAAGTAAATTGAGTGAGCATTAGACTTGAAGTCAAAAGGTTTGACTTTGAGTTTGAGTGCTAGCCACTAAAAAAATTTTCTAACCCATAGGTGTGTCCCTTTCCCTCTGAAACTCAGTTTCTACGTCTGTAAAGAGGAGGAGAGCATCATAGATTTAGAGCTAGAAGCGTCATGTCATTCACCCCTTGTGTTTCAAAGAGAAAGAAATTGAGCGCCAGAGGTTAAATTATTTGAAAGGATCCATCAAGGATTCAGAAACCACTGTTGCTTTTCTTTTCGTTAGAATGTGAGCTCGTTGGGACCAGGGACCTGTTTTTACGTTTCTTTTTAATCCCCATCTTTTAGCAAGATGCTTGGCACATAGGAGGCCATTAATAAATACTTGTGGATTCTCATAGTTAATAAACGGCAGTCAGGATTTGAACTCAGGTCTTCTGACTCTAAATCCACCATCATTTCCAATGTGCCTTGCTGCTCACTTACCTCCCAGTGTTGCTGTAAAGAAAGTGCTTCGTAAAGCACTATATATAGAGATAGATATATAGATAGATATAGATATTTATATATATACACACATACATATATATACACATACATATATGTTAATATAGGATCATAGGATTTAGAATTGAAAGGAGGCTTTAAAATAGTTTAGTCTCTGAATGAATCTAGGCAGATAATTTAATCTCAGCGTCCCTGGTAGTTCTCTAAGACTATAAATTGCAGATGAGGTGCTTGCATTGGTTGAGGATGGTTGTTCACAGGGAGTTTCCTGTACCAAGAAAATCACTAGCCTGACACCCCCCCCAAAAAAAATATAGTCCAACCCCTTATTGTACAGAAGAAGAAACCAAGAGAGAAGTGATTTGTCCAGTGTACCCAGGCAGCTGGAGTTGTTCCTTTGACTCAGAATCTCTTATTTCATTCTGCCTCTTTGTTGAGATGGTCACCTAAAATGATCATTAGTGCATCCTCTTGACCTCCAGAGTAAAAGGGACACTGATGCATTAAGCAAACCAGAAATATAAGAGTAATACAAAAAGTTGATTCTTTCATATTTTGTTGAATTAGGATAGATGTAGAAGATGGAGGAAATAAAGATGTTTTAATAAAGTTGGTGCCATCAAACTTTAGATTGGTCATACTCTTCTAGCTTGTATTAAGGGCATAAAAATCTGAATATCCACAAAGCCATTTTAAAAACAGACAATTTTTTAAAAAATCCCTGGGGATTTTCTGAAAAGCTGCCATGTTACATACTTCCTGGAATCTTTGAGACACTGATATATCTTATTTGTTATTTCCAGAAGTACATTCGATTTTTTTCTCCTTGTTTTTTTCTCCAAGTAATTGTCCAAGTCCCAAACCCAGTTCATCCTTTTCCATTATTTTCAGCTTGATGGCTTCAGAGGAACAGCATTGGCCTGTGCCAATGAAGGCCATTGGAGCTCAGAACCTCTTGACAATGCCTGGGGGCGTGGTCAAGTCCGGATACCTTCACAAAAAAGGTGGTACCCAGCTGCAGTTGCTAAAATGTAAGTCCTATCACTTATTTTCCCTTTCTGTCTCCTGAAGTCCCTACCCATCTAGCCACCTACCCTTTCCCACAATGGGCCTCACCATCAGAGTAATCTAGAGATATTCAGGGAGCCAACATGACATAGCCAAGAGAACACAGGACTGAGAATTGGAAGATTTTGCATTCTAGCTTAGACTCAACTGCTGTTGCTAAGCTGTGGGATGTTAGGTAGCTCACTCGTCACTATCTCAAATCACTCATCCTGAAATGTTGGTGCTAATGCTCCTTCTCCCTACCTCAAGATATTCCTTGAGAGGGTCAAATGAGACCATGTTTGTGAAAGTACTTTGAAGAGTGGTAAATGTTTTATAAACATAAAGTGTCTGTTGTATTGAAGAAAAAACACATTAATACTGTACTGAGCATTACAGGCACAAACCTGTCAGAAACCATCTTAGTTAATTTATTGTTATTCTTATCCAAGCATTTTTCTAGCTTAGTGGGAGAGATATTCAAACTGGCAGAGTCCCTTCTTGCTGAAGACATCTCTCCAGAACCACACATTTTTGAAATATCATTTACAGGAATTTTGAAAAAGGGAAATTTCCCATTACAGTAAAACATAGTGAAACAGTTCAGGGTCAGGTAAAAATTAATATTGCTTCATAGAACAGGACAATAAGTAACCTTTGAGGGGACGTTGTTGGAGTCATTTTCTTAAAGCCATTCGGTCCCTCTAAGATGGCTCTCCTCCAGGACCCTATTAGAATTATAGAATATAAGAGAATTAGAGAATCTTTTCATTCTATTTTGAATGTCCTGCACAAGCACACTGGGACAATGGTATTTTTATTTTGCAGAAATCCATAAATAACACTTGTCTTATGGCTATCAGTTAGCTTGTAACCCTTTATTTAGACAAGAAATCAGACAAGACTGAGGTGTGAATCTTAACTCCTTATACTTACCAGCTACGAACTACAAATGAATAAGTTAATCTTTCTGAACCTCAGTTTCCTCATCTGTAAAATGGGGAAAGTAATACATTAGTACAACGTCCAAGGGTAGTTTTGAGGAGCAAATGAGCCATCCCAGGTAAAGGGTTTTGCAGGCCTATAGCAGTATAGAAATGTCAGGTGGAGGCAAGGGCAAAGAGGGTTTTGGGAAAATTAATTTTTTTTAAATCAGCAAAATATATTAAAATAAACTTTTCCTTTCTTTATCTCTAGGGCCATTGCGGTTTGTGATTATCCACAAGAGATGTATTTATTACTTTAAGAGCAGCACATCAGCATCTCCCCAGGGAGCCTTCTCCCTGAGTGGCTATAATCGGTGAGTTGACTTGGTACCTGCAGGTAAGCAGGCATTCTTGGCCCCACCCCCGTTTTCTATGAAATCTAACAAAATTATCCAACACCATGTCCCACTGAGTTGTTCCCATGTGTTCTCAGTCAGTTACTTTGATCACTTTTATTGGCCATATAGCACCTTCCTGGAAATCACTATCCCCTTCCTATCCCATCCCCAACCCCTCAGCCCAGTGAGAGTGGGTATGGGAAAAGGATTATTATCCCTGAGTCATAGGCAAAAGAATTGCCTGATGCTAAGGAGGGAATTGATAGCTCAGCCAAGGTTAGAACTGACAGTCATCAGAATGCACTCTTGTTCTGGAATGTTTGGCATGTTATATTATAACATGCTATATTATTAACATCAACTATTATTTAATTATTATTATAATTTTTGCCATTTTACTGGCGCTCAAAGAGCTTAAGTGATTTGCTCAGGGTTGAACCATTTGAATGTCAGTAGCTTATTATGGAACATTCATTTAGCAAGCATATACCGAGGACCCATGGGACAGGTCTTGTACAACATGGTAGAATGATAAACTGGAGATATTCTCTGCTCTAGAACACTTAAGAATCCATAGAGGGGCCAGGGAGAGGGAACAGATCAGACTGGAATAGAGATACCTAAAGTAGAGAGCAGAGCGTGATAAGTACAGAGAGGTAAGAGCATCAGGTGTGGTGCTAAAATACACAAGCCCCTTAACTGGTCAGTGAAAGACCACAGCATTTACAGCTCTCAAAGTCATGATACCAGTCAGTCCTTGTTTGCCTTTCTCATTTCTTCTAAACAATCCCACATCCTGGTTGCTTGACAAGCTCTTCTAAGAAGGTGAGCTGAGTCATTTGAACTTGTGAAGTGCTCGGACCCACCTCTAGGTAGCTGAACCCAGCAGGGAGACCACACTGGCCCAGGCTGTAGCAAAAACTGAAGCCATTTGTGCACCCAGCAGGCTCTTAAATGTCACTGAGCTTCATGTGGCAATGTATTCGTTCATTTCAACAAATATTAATCCTCAGCTGTATCCAGAGTGCTGGGATCTGAGGAAATTGCAAACTTTAAATGAGACCATGTTTCTGCCTTCTTGGAGCTCAGCCTGGCTGTGGAGATAAAACACTAACATGCATAATTATGATATTGGGAGAAAGCTACATGTAATATTGTATTTCACATAATCTGTGAAAAAGCTGTCGTGTGGAAGGATTGGAATGGTTGAGTTTGGCCCCAGGACATGGAACTGGGCTGGAGTTACAAAGACATATTTTGTCTTGATATAAAGAAAAGCTTCATAAAGGGCTCAGAAAGTAGTAGATTGCCATTACCAGAGGTCTGCAAGAGTTAGGCGATCCTTGGTAAGGGATGTTATAAAAAGAGTTCCTGTTCAGGTTTAGGTTGAAGCAGATGGTCTCTGAGCTCCTTCCTGCTTCTGAGATTCTGGTCTGAGGTGTCAGATTGTCATGGGCCAGGGGAATCTGACAAAGTTTTATTGTAGGAGCATGATAGAAAGAGACCTGACTCATTCACAGCTCAGAGAAGCTAGACAATCTACTAAAAGTCACACAGCATGGCATTGACAGAGCTGGGACTAGAACTCCAGTCTGTTGCTACCCAGACCGAGGTTCCTTCCATTCCATCATATTGCTGCACCTCCTTGATATCGTACTACTTGTCTCCCAGGGTAATGCGAGCCGCTGAAGAAACAACGTCAAACAATGTCTTTCCCTTCAAGATCGTTCATATCAGCAAGAAACATCGGACCTGGTTCTTTTCAGCCTCCTCTGAAGATGAAAGAAAGGTGACTTCCAAGTAGTAGCTCAGATAATAATGTCTGCCTGGTCAAAAGACAGCTTGTAATCTGGAGAAGGGGAGAATTAAACTAAATTAATTCTAGCATACTATGCCCTGTGAACCTACAAAGGTCAAATCAACATAGCAGCCCTCTGCATGATCTGCTTCCAGTCTCCTCCTAAAGCCTGTATTTAGTATTTAATCCATATTTATAACAAGAAGGTCAAGGTTTGTTTTCCCCTTCTTTCAGAGTTGGATGGCCCTTCTAAGGAAAGAAATAGGCCACTACCATGAGAAGAAAGAGCCATCATTAGATTTCAGGTATGTAGCTGTTCAGTGACTATTTGGCGGGGTTTGGTCACATTTCTTCCAAAATGGAACTTGTGGAAGCACTCCTAAGCAAAGACATGTTTTGCCCTCTTTATGTTGTTGATTTAGCACACATTCAGAGACTCCCCATTGCATAGAAAAGAAAACTGAGACTTCTCTTCCTGGCACAGTGGGACTCAGCCTGCTTTTTCAGCCTCCTCTCACGTTATTCCCCTTCACACACTCCATGTTTCAGACAAACTAGGTTTTGCAGTGTGAGACTTGAATGGACTCAGAAAGACCTGAGTTTCAATCTTGCCTCTGGAGACTAGCTATGTGACCCAGGACAAGTCACTTAACCTAAAAAGTTTATGGCCTCAGTTTCCTTACCTGTTAAATGAAGTTGTTGATCCTTCAGTGACCATTAAGGTCACTTCCAGCTCCAAATCTATGATCCTGTGGACTACTGATTCAAACTCTGCCCCCATTTCATTCTGAGCTTTGACCTCTGTGCATTCACATAAGCCATTTCTCTCCCCTCTTCATCTCCACTTCTGAAGATCCTTCTCCTCCTTCAAGGATTAGGTCAATTGTTACCTTCTGCAGGAAGTCTCCTCTGATTTCCTCTCTAGCTAAAAGTGACCTCTTTTTCCTCAAATCTTCTGAGAATGCTTTTTTTAATCTCTCCCATTGCCCCTATTATACTTTGTCTCTAGAGAGATCTATCCATTTCAGGAATGGCCTTTTTCTACATTCTATACCAAAAATCAAGTATGTATCACATTCCCTGTAGTAGATGCTAAGCTCTTCCAGGACAACTTTGTATCCCTTGCTCAAAACCAAAGACCTATTTGTAACAGGTGTTTAAAAAATATTTGTTGAGTTGAATTAAAGTAGCACTTGTGAGATCCTGTGCTGGGCTCTGTGTGGGAAACAGATATGAGTGAAACATAGCCCAGCCCCTGTCCTCAGAGGGCTCCCAGTCTAGTGGGGGGAAATGAAACAGAGACACAAATAATTCTTATACCAAAGAGAGTATAATATGGGACAGAAGTAGGTATATAAACAACATCCTCTGAGTTTTGAGAAGATAATTTCCATCTTGGGGAGATCCAGGAGTCTTTGTGGAAGAGATGGTATTTAGACTAGGTCCCTAACAATGAGATAGATTTCAACAGCTTGACATGGAGAAGATACAAAGCATGGAATGTGATCGTTTAAAATTAAGTGATCTCATTTCGCTAAGCTTCATAGAGAAATAGTGTAAGAGGGGGCTGCCGACAAGATATTGGAACCAAATTTTGAAGGGTTTTGAAGACCAGACTAAGCAGTTTGGATTTTATTCTCTAAGCCATGGGGAGCCATCAAAAGCTTTCGAGCAAGGAAGTGATAGCATGGATAGGGTGATATATTAAGAATATATTACATGAAAGATACCAACTAGTAAATTATCTCAGGATAACACAATCATGGGATTTAGAGCTAAGGATCACTTAATTCAGCCCCTTCATTTTACAGATAGGGAAACTGGTGGTTGCATGAATTGGTGTGCTCAAAGTCACATGAAGCTAGTAAGGGTCAGAATTGGGATTTGGATCCAGATCTTCTGACTTGTAATTCAAGACTCTTTCCTCTAAATAGCATGCAAGGTGTTTGGGATATCACAATCCAAAACTTTCCCTTGTCTGGGCTTGTAAACTCCTTGGAAGTGGAAACTGGCTTATGGGTGTATGTTAAATCCTTTGTCTTTTCTGCATTTATTACTTAGCGACTCGAGTTCTGACACAGATAGCTTCTATGGCTCTGTGGAACGTCCCATCGATATCAGTTTATCCCCATATCCCACTGACAATGAAGGTGAGTCTTAGCACATTGTGTGCCTTCTCCATCCACCCCCTCCCTTTTTCTCTCCCTTACATGCTCTCTCCTGAATACCCTAAAATCTTCCTGAGCTCAGAGTTCTGGACTCTCACCCCCTTCTCTGGAAGTATGTGGATTCTGATGAAAGAAAGTGATCCTATGTCCTCTGGCAATAGAGGACAAAGAAGGAATGGCCAATTCCTATACGTGTCTTCCTTTTCAACTGTGTGTGTGTGTGTGTGTGTGTGTGTGTGTGCATTTGTAAACTTTGTTTAGCTAGCATTTTAAAAAATAAATTCCCACTTAAAACCTTGATTTAAGTTCAACAGGCCAACTAGGAATTGACTTAATAAGGTTATTGGCTCCTAGATGAAGTTTCTTCTCTGCTCCAGAGAAATGAAGGTTGCCTACCTCTGCACCTTAGCTAAGGCTGTTCTTTATGCCTGGAATGCCCTTTTCTCACCTGCCTACCATCACCTAGTGAGCTTTCCTTGTCTTCTAGGGCTCATATGAAAAACATCCTTCTCTAGGAAGCTTTTTGTGAGCCTTAGGGCCTAAGGAAGTGAGTTCTTCTCCATCTGATCTCATAGCACTTATACTTCTCTTACACTCACTTACCATATCCTAATTTGTATTATATTCATTTGAATTCATGCTGTTTTTCTTTTATTAACCTCTCGAGTTTCTTGACAACAAGGATTATATCTGTCTTATCTTTGTGTCTTCTGTGGGGGCCTTGCACAGAATTGGTATTGAATAATTTTTAAAATTTTTCTTCCTTTCATGCTTGTATAAACAGACTATGAACATGATGATGACGATGACTCCTACATGGAGCCAGATACCCCAGACTCTGTGAAAGTTGAAGGTAGGTATTAACCTGGCTTTTTCTTAAACATCTTAAATGACCTTTCTTCTTGTGAAGTGTGTAGTGATGATTGTGTGAAGGGTGGAGGGGCAAGGCGTGTGAGAACATTAGCATGGTATGTGACTTACAGCATAGCAGAAAAGGTTCAGGGACCTGGGCTGGAGCTCCCTTTCTGCCTGTGTGACTTTGGGGAAATTACACGGACCCTGGGCCTTGATGCATTCGTCTCCAAAACAAGGGTTATGGTGAGATGTCTTGTAAGATGCTGTGATCTGCAGACATGTTCCCTCCCTACTCTGGGCTTCAGGTTTCTTCTGTTAACCAAGTAGGCTGGGATAGTGGGTGTCTAAAGTCCACTAAGCTTTTTCCTGATCTTTGTGAGTCTAAGTAGTTTGGTACAAATGTAAAATGGGGATAATAATAGCACCTCCCTGCCAGGGTTGTTAGAGATCAGTAAGATAAAGCACTCTGCAAACCTTAGAGTGCTATATAAATGTTAACTATCATCGTCATTAGTATTAGTCTCCAAACTTGCCAGGTGAAGGCTATTTTATAGAGATACATAGATAGAGATTCATGCACATGTATGTATATATCTGTCTGTGTTCCTCCAGCCAAACTATCCCCCAGATACACCCAGTCCTCTCACATCCATCTTTGCTCATTTTGTCCCTTATGCCTGAGATTTCTCCCCTTGCTTTTTCACTTTTTTAATCCCTACTCATCCTCTGAACTAAAGCTCAATTCAAATGCCACCGCCTCTGGGAAGCCTTCCCTGATACATTGTCCCTACCTTGTATCTGTCTCCTCAGATCTCTTAGCAGCCCTTTGTTTTGGACCACTATTAATGTACTTACATATTGTTGCATATCATAGTTATCCATGTGTCTTATCAGCTCTACTAGACTTTAAGCCCTATGAGAATAGGCTGTATCTTATGTAAACTTTGTATCTCCTTCAAGAGGGGTTTAAATTTGCTGAATTTCTAGAATCATAGATTTTACTTTGGAAAGAACCTTGTAGGTCAGTCACCCAGGTAGTAAATGGCAGGGCTGTGATTCAAACGCAGTCTTCGGAATTCTAATGCCTTTTTACTATAGCACTTGGAGTAACCCAAGCACTTACATTCTTTCAAAGGCTGTTTGCTTCTTACTTTGCAGATATCATGATTCACCCGCCAGCTTATCCCCCACCTCCTATACCCATTCCAAGAAAACCAGCCTACTCAGAAACACAGCGATCACATTCCTTTTCCAGCAAGAGCGCCACACCTCTCCATCCTCCTCCACCTCCCAAAAGAGGCCTGCCAGAAATCAATCCTGATGACCTGAAAAGAGAAACGATCTCTTCTTGGAAGCCAGAGCCTAATCTGAAAGTGTCCTCTCCCAGTAGGAGACAGAGCGATCCACCCCTGGGAAATCTACCTCCTATGCCCAACTTCAGAAAACCAGCTTCTCCCGAGGTGGTGTCTGTCAGTCATCTTGTGAACACCTCCAAAAGCTGCGACAAGTTAAAATCTATCCACCTGTCTCCTCGAGGATCACTTCAAGGATTGCCTTTGGCTGAGCCTCCTCCAATCCCAGCCAACAAACCCAAACTGATAAAGGTGGGAGAGTTACAGCCTATAAAAGAAGCTATCAAACCTGGACTGTTTGTGCCCCCTGTGATGCCCAAACCACCAGCCTTGGCACCTAAACATCCCATGCTAGGGCCACCAGCCTTGGCACCTAAACACCCCATGGTGTCTGAACTGAAGCCCAGAACTGAAAAACCTTCACTTCCCCAACTTCAGTAAGTCTGAACCCCCTCTCAATTGAAGAGTTAGCCCTTCACTGGAAACTGTCACCTTTTAGTCCAAACTGGAGAGGTGTAATCTTTTCAGCCACATGGTCTGATGTTTACAATGTGAAATCCTTTTCTGACCTTCATTAATTCTCTTATCAAATTGTTGGGGCTGGGAGGAAGAGTACACCATGATTAACCTAAATTTTATGAATCTTTAACATTTATGGATATAATTAGGTCTTTCTGAAAGAATTAGTATTTCAATTTCTAATCAGAAAAGTTTGAAAGATGCTAACATTTGGTATCTGGAAACCTATTAGAAACTTTTAGTTATTGAAAATATTATTGTTAATGAATTTAACTAATTTTTAATTAATGGAACAGATACCAGAAATTATTGTGATCCATAATGATAATACCTTTTGCTTGTATGTAGACATTGTGGTGTGGTGGACTGAAAGCCACTTTTGGCATGACTCTGTTACCGTGGCCAAATCACTTAAGCCTTCAATAGCCCACGCAAGTCTCCAGTCAGCAGTGGCAGAATAGGCTTCCTTCCATAATGGGCATTCTCCACATTAATGAAACACAAGTCTGTGCTAAAAGAGACTAGACTAAGCACTGATCATTAGGGTGATGTCTTCATTTAATGAATTCAGCCTTCCAAAAACAATTACTTTTATTTACCATAAAGAGAGCTTTAGGACTTTCCTGCTTTAGTTAATAGTCATCTAGATATATGATAAGTCCCCACCACAATCCTAGTTTAGTTATTTCTCACATGGAAAGCTCCCCCACCACCAAGAAGTTGGATGGAGCTCTCATAGCCCCACTGAACTTAAGATAATGAAGACATGAGTTTACGTGGGGCTTTATGACTTTCCCAGATTTCCCGGGAGAGTACAAGTTCTGACAGGTTCTATTTAGTTGAAAAGACATCAGTTATGGATCCAGGAGTGTACCTGTCTTGCAGGGATCAGCCTACCTAAATTCAGAGAGATTTGCCATGACTATAGTGGGTAAGTTGTTTATTGCCAAAGCAACTCACAAAAACTACTCCCAATGTTGTAGAACGGTTAAGATCTGCCTGAGTGGACCCACTCTGATAAAAATCACAGTTCTTTGGAATACAAGATGGGTTTATGGTTTGCAAAGTTCTGTCCCCACAGTAATTCTGTGAAGAACATCCAAGCATCCTCATTTTACAGATGAGGAAACTGAGGTTCAAGAAATTAAAGTGACCTGCCCAAGATAACACAGCTAATAAGGAGACAATCAGTGGAACCCAAGATCGCAGAATCACTAAGCATAAGAGCAGTAAGAGATCTTAAAGATTCTCTTTTTTCAACTCCCTCCCTCATTTGTACCAATGAGGAAACTGACACCCACAGTGGTTAGCATTTGAATTGGGACTCCTAGGGAGCCTCATGCACAATTTCAAAACTGGAAGAAAGCTCACCACTGATCTAAGCCTTATTGAAACTCAAACGCTCTTTCCACCCCACAACACTGCTTTTCCTGCACCTATTTGATCCTAAGTAGTTTGGCCTCTAGCTGAAGTTTTTTGTTTTTGTTTGTTTTGTAACTCACCAACTCTGTCTATTTAGATATAGAAAGATTGCTATTTAAATTGATAGAGGGAGCATATATGCCTTGTAGAGGAGCAGAAGGAGAGAATGGAATCCACAGTCCCTACACCCAAAGCCTATTTTACTTCCTGAAATTGCACCCTGATGGTTGATAGCTGTAATCTGATTTCAAGTTTTCAACAGCAGATCCTTTTATTCCCCTGAGTAGTATTAATAATAGGAAGCATTTGTATAGTGCTTCAAAGCTGACAAAGCCTTTTCCTAATATTACCTCATTTTATTCTCACAACACCCCTGTACAGGAGCTATTGTTATCTCCATTTGTAGATAAGGAAACTGAGGCAGATGGGTTAAAATGACTTAATCAGGGTCACACAGCTCATGTGTGAATCCAGATTTGAACTTGGGTCTTCATGACGCCATGCTGGGTGTTCTCTCCACTACACCACCTACTTGCCTCCACACACTTTTACCTTAGATTGTGTTCCAGCACATATTTATAGGAGGAAGAAAATGTTTTCTTTGCAAGCAGCACTGTTGGGAAAGGGACACTTAGCTTGGCACGTTGACTCTAAGTGGTCAATAAATAACATGGGAGCAAGGGACATAATGTGCCATCTCAGAACTCAATGAAGACTCTTGCTCTAGAAGGTAATATGGAGGAGAGGAAAGAACACTGGGAGACCTGGGTTCTAGTCCCAAGGCTGCCATGACTTTGCAGTGTGATCTTGGCCAGGTTTCCAGATGAGAGGAGGGTTGAATTAGATCATCTCCACAGTCCCTTCCAGCTCTGGCATCTACAACTAGACTTGTTGGGGAAAGTGTTAGCTGTGGTAACCAGCGGTGTTCACAGTTTAACTTGTTCTTTCCAGGAGATCCCCACCAGATGGGCAGAGTTTCAGAAGCTTTTCCTTTGAGAAACCCTCACTCCCCACTAAGCTAGATACCAGCTGCGAAGATTCAGATGAAGACTATGAGAAGGTACAGTTTATTCATGGAAGGAAGGGAACAGCACTCCTCGCAGGGAGCTTGGGCCAGAAATGGTACCTGAGCTGGATAGAGTGACATTGAAGGATGACGTTTGAAGGATGATGCCCAGTTTGGCAAGTTCCATAGATTAATGAGATAAGGCTGGAAAAGTAAAATATTCCCATATTAGAAAGAGTCTTTAACGCCAGCCTAAAGAATTTAAATGTTATTCTGTAGACAGTTGGAAGACTTTGAAGGTTATCAAGCAGAATAATAATGCCATCAGAACTGTGTGTTAGAATACTCTTATCTAAAGGGAAATTTTATCATCTCTGTTCATAAAGTGGGTAGAGCAGCAGACAAAGTCTGGAAAATGAGATTTCTAAATAAATGAAGTATGTGTGTATATAAACACACGCATACGCATGCACGTGTACACACCTGAATTCACTCCACAAACATTTAGGCACCTATTTTGTGCAGGTACTAAGCTAAGCCCTGAAGGAGATATAAAGATGAATCACATGTATTTCCTACCCTAATGGAATTTACACACTAGTACAGAAAATAAACAATAAGACAAAATAGAACATCATCGTCTAAAAGAGTTATGAACAAGATGTTATGAAAATTCAAGGAAGGGAGAGATCCAGTTTGGAGTGTGGGAACGGTTCATTAAGAAGTTGGTTCCTTAACAGTTAGTGATAAGATAGTAATTCGATGGATGGATGGTGTAGGGAGGGGCAGTCCCAAGTGTCTGAGCATGGATTTCTGAATTCTATCATTAGTGTACATTCATTCAAGAAAACATTTGGCAAGTAGTTGTCAAACTTCCATTGCTCCACAAAGCAGAGCATTGTGTGAGACATTGGGGGAAATACCAAATTTTAAAAAAGGCATGATGGAGGTTTCTCATGAAGCTCTCAGTCTGGTAGGAGTATGAGATATAAACATAAATACCAGTAACACAGAATCTCATTGAATAAATATATCAGAGGAATACAGAATATGAGAACTAAGGAGGAAGTTATTATCAACAATGTGAATGTGTTTAAATGTGTGTACATACCAATTACTTTCCTCTTTCTTCTAGGTGCCGCTGCCTAACTCCATCTTTGTCAACACCACTGAATCCTATGAAGTGGAAAAGTACGCTTAATTCTAATTATTATATTTCAAAGATTTTGTTGTGGAATACTTGTCTGTTGGGCAGAAATAAGAAGAATGGGTGGAGGATATAAGGAAACCAATCTGGAGTCAATATGTGAAAGAATTTCCAAACAATTAGATTTGTCTGAAAGTGGACATGACTGCCTTGTTGGGTTAGTTCCTCATCACTTCAAGCAGAGGCTGAGTAGCTGCTTGTTGGATATAGCTGGATCATAGAGTTAGAGATGAAAGAGACGTTTGAGGCCATTTAGCCTGATCTCATTTTACAGTTGAGGGGACTGAGGCTCAGAAAGGTGAATGGAACCTGTTCCAGGTCATTCAGGTAATAGGTGGTAGAACTACAGTTTGAACCCAAATCCCCTGACTTCAAATCCTACATTCTTTCCACTGTGTTTGGATACCTGGGATAGAAGGGATTCATGAAGGCTCAGATCTAGTTTGCACTAGGTGGGCCCCTAGGGTCCCTTCCAACTCTGGGATGTTATCATTGTTCTTTTTGGAAAGAAAAACAGATGATAATTCCATAAACTGTTTTTTCCTATAGGAAACCTTAGTGGGAAGCAATTTTGTAGCTGAGATTAGGAAATGGGATGGTGTTATTATCATAGAGACCAACTCAACTTTTAAAATAGTATTTGAGATTGTATAGCACAGTCCTGTTAAGTTTCAGACATGTCTGGGTTAGAAAAAAAACCCAATAAGTAAAGGTATTAAATACCAACTGTGGCACTATTTGAAAATGTTATGGTGGCATTCGGTAGGGTGGGCTTCCAGCCTGTCCCCTCAGCGTTAGCAATTCAGTGCAAGGAGGCTACATTTGGAACTGTTCGACCAAGTCCTTACTGTTTATACCTTTTGTTTTAGCTTGTTTAAAGCCACTGATCCTAGGGGACAGCCGCAAGATGGACTCTACTGTATTAGGAATTCTTCAAAGACAGGAAAGGTAACTTGCCACAGACAAATGTCAATTCAATATATTCATTCATTCAACAAACATTTATGAAACACATGCCATGTTCAGAGCCCTGTGCCTAGACATTGGGGGATAAGCAAAGACAAATAAGGCACAGTCTGTGTCACTTCATGATAGTCTAATAATTTTCACTTTAAGGCTTTTAAAGTGTTTTTTTCATAATACCTCTGTGAAGGCAGGTAGTGTAGGTTGTCCTCATTTTACAGATGGGGAAACTGAGATTCTTAGAAGTTAATTTAATAGAAAGGATAATAATGATGCATGAGCTTTTCCCCTTAGCTGCTAGGGGTAAAAACAGTTTTCTGTAATTTCCAATGACCCAGGCATCCAGGCTTTAAGGGGGTAAAAAGAAAAATGAGGAACAAAGTTGACAAAGTATGGTGGGGCAGGGAGTAGAAATCTCAGTCTTTGCCTCTTCTTTCTGCCAGCCTTAAAGGCTAGAATACAGAATCTCGGAGCTGAAGAGGGACCATACAGACTATCTCATCCAAACCCTTCCCTTGACAAATAAAAAGACTGAGGTTCAGACACCTGAGTACTACTTGTTCCTATTGGCATTTGCACTTAATTTCATAGAAACTTGGTGCCCTTATTTTTTAAATTGAAGATAATACTGGCACTAACTCAAGGGATGTTTTAAGGAAGGCAAGTTCTCTACAAGTATCAATTGTTAGTTGTTCTATCCAAAGTCACACAAAATAAGGAAAACAAGCAGCAGAGAACCCACTTTCTCTAATATTTCTCCTGCCCTTTCTCCTAACCTATTCCTCCCACAAACCTCTCAACCCTGGTGGACAAATTGGTCTCTGTAGGACTTACATGAACTGACTTTTTGATGATCCTTTTTTCCCCCTCATATTCAGGTTTTAGTTGTGTGGGATGAAGCCTTTAACAAAGTGAGAAACTACCGTATCTTTGAAAAGGTGAGAGATATTGTTCACAAGCCTTGAGATTTCAAGGCTTCTTGTTTTCTGTGACCAAACTTTAAGCAAGAGCTGTTGATGTGGTTGTGCTGGGGATAGGAGAAGAGCTTACAACAGAAATCACTTGTGTTTTGGGTTCTGTCCTTACTGGGTTGTCTCATCTCATTCCCATTATGTCCACATAGATCCAGTGGGTACCCCTGGAATCCTTCCCCATTTTAGAGCTTAAGGATGCTGAAGCAGAAGGGAGTACTGGTCTACCCTAAATCACATGCCTGTCAAGCCAGAATAAAAACCCTGGTGTCTGGGCTCCCACTAGAACTGAGGAAGGAAGTCCTTGGGATTGATGCTATGGAGTTGACCCTGGGGCAGCTTTTAGAATTGGAGGAGAGAAAGTATGCTGAACTCTCTGCTGTTGTTAACATACTCTTTTCTTCTCCCTTCCTTTTCTTCTTTCTCCTTTCCGTTCTTTGTCTTTTTCTTCTCCCATCCTCTTCTCTTTTGGCCCTATAGAGATTCCAGACTAGGAAGCCTTATTCCCCCATTTCTATTCCATTTCCTTTTTTTTACTCCCCCTTTTTGATATTATTTGCCTCCTTTCCTTGTCTCTTTTTTCTTCCTAACCACCATTTTCATTCTTTCCTCTCCTTTGTTCCTTTCCAACCATGTTTGTGCCTCAAGTCTGCCAGTGACAAGCAATGCTTCACCCATAGCTAAAGCTTTTTTGAAAAAGAGCTTTCTTACGCATCCCTAAACTAATGCTTTCCCCAAGGCCTTTGGGTAGATAGGAGGGATAATCTTGTGTTGTCTAGGCCAAGAAATAAAGGGGAAGGGAATGTTTTTTGATTCTAGAGATGAACATTGTCTTTCTTCTTAACCCTAGGACTCGAGATTTTACCTCGAGGGAGAGCTTTTGTTTGTGAGCATCGGAAGCCTGGTTGAGCACTATTACACCCATGTCCTGCCAGGGCACAAGAGCCTCCTTCTTCAACATCCCTATGGCTACTCAGGGCCCAGGTGACACCTGCCTGACCTAGTAATTTGGTGCAATAATTGAAGCTGGAGACAGAAGGAGGAAAGAAAGACTTGGATGGTTGATCTTAACTTCCACTGACAGCTGCCCACCCAACCTGGGTCCTTGATTTCATCTCCTGCATGTTATTCTGAACCTGTGTTACAGCTCTCCTGTGTGTTCCTCCCAGAAGCAGTGGATTTGACTCACTCTCCACCTTTCTTCCATTGACTCTTCCTCCCTTTCCCCCAAGAGTGAATGCATTCATCATAAATAAGCACATCCTCAACCCCATTTACCAAGGAGTTCTTAAAGGACTTCTTCCCTGGTGTCCAAACTGGAGAGACCAGTGACAATATTGGAAAAGGTCGCTATGGAAATGGGCAGAGGGACTTTTACGGATCAGGGCATAGGATACTGTGTCTCAAAGAGCTGCTGAGTCAGCTTGAGAAGTCTTAGCAGTAGTTACAGAGCTAATGACTTAAGGCAGCCAGGGGTGCAGTGAACAGAGCATGGGACCCGGACTTCAAATCCAGCCTCAGATACTTACTAACTGTGTGACCTTGGGCAAGTCATTTAATCAGTTTGCCTCAGTTTCCTCATCTGTAAAATGGGGATAATAATAGCACCTACCTCCCAGGGTTGTTGTGAGGATCCAATGTCATAATAAATGTAAAGCACTTAGGACAGTGCCTGGCACATAAGGGGCACTATAAATGCTAGCTATTATTATTAACGTATTGTTTTAAATTGTATTAAACTCGTGTTTCAAGCAAGAAACATTTCAAAGTGACCTCACACAGACTCCACTCCTCCCTTTCCCTACTGGCCAGGAACGTGCACATGCAACAAAATGAACTGAGAATATGGATGAAAACAAGCCTTCTCCTTCCCATCTGCCAATCATAAGGAACAGCAAAAGAAGAGGGGCACATCTGGAGAGGCGGTAGAGATCCTTACGAGGGAGGAGCATGGGAATGGACTATTTGAACGGGAAACTGTTACAGGAAAGGCTTTCTGTCCTGGGCAAGGATTCCATTTGGCACTTCTGATCTCTCTCTGGGCTGGTGTGCAAAATGTTTTTTTGCTCCTCCACCTCTCAATTTCCACCTTGCAAAGTGTCATTGGGAAGCTGCTGTCCATTGCACAAAATCCCAGGGTGAGCCCACCTTTCATCCTAGACTCTTGGGCATGTGTTCATTGGCAGCAAGCCAACCAAAAGACTTGTTCTCATGCAACCCATGAGACATTGACCGTTTTGTTCCAGTTGTGGGTTGATTAAAAACAAATGAGAACTTGGTGCCAAGAGAGGGAGAAAACTCTAAGGCCAAGACATAGAAGAAGTTTGCGTTGCTGCAGATTTTTTTTTCTCTAGGGACAATTAACTTGGCATGAAATGTTTGTCCTTTGGTATTCCTCCCTGTGCTAACGCTAAACCCTAATTAAAGAGGGACTCTGATGGTAACTAATGAAACAGAATAAAACATTCCAGATTACACAGGATTGACCAGTCCTATCAGGAATGGGCTCTGCGTCCAAATTGTGAAATCTCCTTTGTTCTGTATTGCATAGGGATAGGAGCTTGCATGTTTCTCTTGCTTTCTGGGATTCATACGCTTCCTATCAACGCTCCTAAGTAACTGAAAAGATGATGTTCAATCGCACATTTTCAGCATTAGGACCTCAGAGGTCATCAACACATCTAGTCCAGTCCTAAAGCATGACCCCTATCTGTATTTCTACTTCAACTCCAGTTCTGATGAGGAACTCATTGCCTTACAAAACATCCCATTCGGTAACTGGGCAGCTCTAATTATTAGGAATGGCTTCTTTCTCTCAAGGTCAATATGACTGCCCCAGGTAGAATTGCCAGGAAGTAGATTTCTACTTAATCTAAGGAAGAACTTCATAGTTGCATTTCCTAATCTCTCAACCACTAGTGTCTTCTTTCTCCTCCCAAATCATGCTGTATCTATTTTACCTATTCCTATATATGTATGCATTTCTCCCTCAGATAGACTGTAAGTTTCTTGAGGGCAGAGATTATTTCCCTTTTGTCTTTGTATCCCCCAGTGCCTAGGACAGTGTCTGGCACAGAATGGGTACTTATTCATTGATTCCGGTTTAGTATAAGGAAGAACTAACAAAGCTGACCAACACTGAATTAGACTACCTCACAAGGCAGTGAATTCCCCATCATTGAAAGTGTTTAGTTGGGATGTTGAAGAATAAGCATGACTTAAGTCGAAGTTGGATTCAATGACCTGTAGGGTCCTTCCCAACTTGGAAATTTTGTTATTCAGTATCTCTTTGTGCTGTGTGTTGCCTTTGCAAGGGCTACAGGTACCCTAACATTATTTTAAAAAAGCAAAATGTACAAGTTCTTTCCTCCTGATTGCAATTCCTAGAAGCCCTGTTTCCAAAGCCGACTGATGAGGTTGTGATTTCCATTTCATTTTCCCAAGCAAAAAGATTATATTGGACTCTCCTGTACTCCCTCCTCCCCCATCAAATCTCCACACTGACAGTTCAGCCTCTTCTACCAGCCAAAGGAAGGCCTCCGAAGGGAAAGAGCCAACTAATGAGTCATTCGGGAAAGATCCACTTCACAGCAACAAGGAAAATGCCTGTGTTCCCAGGGGCGATATGCCCTCTGGAACGGACAGCAGTAGGGGGTGGGAAAGGCCTGGCAGTGAGGCGAGGGTCTGGAGCTGAAGCTGACTCTCATTCCCTAAGAGAAACAGTAAAGGAGATAGCCAAGAAGGCTTTTCTTTTCTTTTCTGTGCTTTTTTGTTTCCACAGTGGATGACATTCAGCAGGTCATAGCCCATCTTCCCATTAATGCTGCAAAAATCAGTACCCACATGATCCCCCCTGCAATCCCATGAAGCCTTTGTTTTATCCTGATCTTACGAGTGTAGTGATAGTGATGGCTCGACAGGAGGCGAAGACAAGAGTGGCTCAGGACAAAGAGTTTGAGGCCAGAAATCAGGAGTTTGAATCCTTACCTTTACTGCTAATTACCTGGAGGATGTTGGGCAAGTCAGCCCTTTGCCAGGAACTTGCTTTGCTTCTATGTGAAAAGAGAGGTTTGGACTGAATGGTCTAGGCTTGCTGTTTGTGATCGTCTGTGTTTTAAGGTCTCTTCGAGCTGTGGTGCTGTTCTACATTTTAAGGTCATTTTCAGCCCTTACAGTGTAAGTTTTAAGATCCCTCTCCCCACTTTCAGCTTTAAAACTTCATGGTTTATAGTCTAACTTTCCATGTTCAAAAGGCCCACCCAATGTGAACATTCTGTGATTCTAGCTTTTGAGTCAGGTGTTTAGGATTGCTCTTTGCCACTGACATCCCCACTCCCCCAAACAGCTGAACCCAGTGGGATACAAGAAAACTTGGGGTCTTCATCCAATGATGAAAAATGTTTTTCTTGCAAGTATTAACATGCCAGAATACAGATTTTTAAATAGCACAGTATGTCATCCCTCAAGAAGCTTCCATTTTACTGTAGAGAGAGGAGCATTATGCAAGGTAGAAAAGGGAATGAGTGGCAATGACAAGATCTAGCAATGTGGTGTATGAGCAGGGAGAGCTGACTTTCATCTAGAGGCATCAGGAGAGGAGATAGCATCTGAATTGTCCCTTGAAAGCGCATGATTCTGAAAGGCAGTGCTAAGGAGGAAGGGAAGAATATGGCAGGCATGGGGGATGGCTTGCATGAATTGTTTAATGGAAGGTAGAGGATAGTATGTTGAGTTTAGAGCACAGCCAGTGATCCAATTTGAAGCGTAGAATGCATTAAGAACTATGTGAAATAAAATTGGTTAAGTATTTTACTGTATATGTATTTGTATGTGCATATATATACATATGTAGGTACTGTTCAGATACACACACACACACACCACAAATGTATTTCCACACCTAAAGAAACTTTTTTTCCCACCATACTAGCCTTCAAGCTTTAGAATGAGACTCTGTGACTGAAGTAATTCCTTCCCAGGGGTCAGTGTTCTGGTGATGAGCCTTTCCACCCTTAGATGGGCCCTGGACAATAGACACAGCTCCTTCCTCTGGCCCCAAAACCTTTCTAGCTTGGGAGGCCTTATACATTCCACTGGCAATGTCCTTGAAAAACCAAGTCACCTCCAAACCACAAAGAGATAAATCATTATGACTTTTAGTAGAGAATATACAGTAATGCGTTTTTGTTATGAAGGATAAAAGCATGGTTGGCCTATTAAGAATAAAGGGTTTGGTGTACATGTAAATGC
Organism: Notamacropus eugenii; assembly: GCF_028372415.1. Lineage (NCBI taxonomy): Eukaryota > Metazoa > Chordata > Mammalia > Diprotodontia > Macropodidae > Notamacropus > Notamacropus eugenii. The sequence goes on from NC_092877.1 coordinate 52,823,017, forward strand.
CCTGCTTTACCCCTTATGAGAAAGTTAATAAACATTAAACACCTATTGGGTTCTAGGCACTGGGTCTAATAACAGCCCATGTTATAAAGCATTTTAAGTTTTGCAAAAGGCATTCCATAAACATTTACATTTGTTTCATTTTATCCTCATGATGATCCTGGGAGATAGGTACTATTATCCCCATTTTATAGGTGAGGGAACTGAGGCAAGCCGAGGTTACCAGTAGCCCACAGTCACATAGTTAAGTATCTTAGGTTGGATTGGAACTCAGATCTTCCTGACTCCAAGTCCAGCACTTTATCTTATGTATACCACCATTACTTTGGAGGTGGTTGGAATCAGACCTCTGGGTGCAGATAAGAGCTGAATTCTAAGTGACCTGCACTGAAGGATTCTCACAGGAAATCTGCCCTCAGAGTGTCCTCTACAAGCAGATGCTCATCCATCAGTTTCCTTTCTACTTATTAGGAGCAATAGTAATACATCTTTTTCTCCCTCTTTACAACTTAGAAACAGCAGCTTTTTTATACCTACATGATCCATGAAACCTCACATTTAATATAATTTAATGATCTTCTGGGTTTTTTTTTTAATTGGAAGAACCCAGAGTTGTTCCATCTTAGCAGAGCCCTGCCTGCTATCATGCTTGGCATTTTATCTTGCTTAACGGTTAGCCACTAGAGAGTTTTATGAGTAGCTGGGTGGCTCAGTGGATAGAGTACCAGGTCTGAAGTCAGGAAGATATCTTCCAGAGTTCAAATCTGGCCTCAGACACTTACTAGCTGTGTGACCCTGGCTAAATTACTTAACCCTGTTTGCTTCAGTTTCCCCATCTACAAAATGAGCTGGAGATGAAAATGGCAAACTACTCTGGTATCTTTGCCAAGAAAACTTCAAATGAGATCATAGAAAGTTGGACATGAATGAAACAACTATTAGAGAGTTTTAGGTGGCAGAGAATGTGATGTGATAGTCATGATAGCAAAAGGGAGGAGTGGTAATGACGTGATAACAGTTCACATTTTCTTGGTGCATTAAGATTATCAAGTTGTTTTTTTAACAATAGCCCCATGAGATAGGTAGTAAAAGTTTCTCTTTGGGGGGGATGGGGGCAGGAATACAGACCTATGATTTCTTTGGGGTAGAATACTCCTTTCAAGGAAACTCCATTTGCAGAGTATGTTCTACCACATATTAAAGAATTTCTTGAGAGCCTTAGGAGGTTAAATGGTTTGTCTGAGGGTCAAACACTCAGTATGTGTCACAAGTGGGACCTGAACCCAGCTCTTCCTAACTTGAAGGCCAGTTTGCCATCCACTGCCCTTTGACAACATCACAGCATGATAGAGCCAGAACTGGAAGAGCTGGACAATCTCTTCTAAGCCCCTCATTTTCAAAATGAGGAAACTGGAGCCCAAAGATGAAAATTAACTGCCCAAAGCCATAGAGGTCAGGATTTGAACTCAGGGCCATGTGACTCCAAGTTCAGCACTCTTTCCACCTCTGCCTTATGTGTCATCCCATGAGGACTTCAAGTCTTGTGCCACATTTACAGATAGGGAAAGTGAGGCTCCAAGGTCACACAGAGTATGTGTTGGAGGTGGGATTCCAATTGAGGCCTTCAAATCCAATGCTTCTTCCACACCACAGGGCATCAAACAGCATAAGAAGTTTAGACTCATTTAATAAGGATTTAAATGAAGACTTACTGATGGTGTGATTTCCTGGTTGTCTTCAATTGGAATAGCCTAGTGCCAACATTTTTATGTGGATTAGGTCCAGAGCGTACTGGTAGGCAAGATGCAGGTCAGTCAATCTGCTCTCCACCCCACAAATCCCTCCCCCTGCCACAGCAAGGGGGTGGATGGGAAGGGGGGGAGAAGGAATTTAGGTAAGAGACAACACAGAAAGATGGAGAAAGTCACTGGGCTTTGAAACAAGACCTGGATTCAAATCTTGCCTCCACTTATCAGCTGTGTGTCTTTGGTCAAGTCACTTTGCTGAATCTCATTTCCCCTTTCTGTAAAAGGAAGGAGTTGGACTAGGTGAGAGTGTGGGGTGTAGAACAGAGAGAGCACTGAACTTGGATTCAGAAAGACTTGAGTTCAAATGCTGCCTAGGCACCTCTTGGCACCTCTTACCTCTCAGTACCCACCTTTCCTCATGTAAAATGAGAAGGCTGGACCCAATATCCTTCCATTCCCCAATCTATGGTCCTGTGATTGCTGAGGTCCTTTCTAGCTCTGACATTCTACATTCTGTATCTTAAGGTCTCTTCTTGATTTTAATATTTTGGATTTTTAAAATCTCTTCCAAGGTAGGCTGGGAAACTTCAAAGTTAGCCTACTTCGAATGTTCTTGAGCATTTTTAGATGCCTGCTGGGAATCTCTGCTGTGTAATTAACATTGAGTAAAAAAACCCCAAAGGGCAAGACAGGCAACTGCAGGAAATTCAGGTTGACATGGGTTTGAAATTCATCCAGACAGCGTTTCCTATGCATCTCCTGCCCTGACCTGTGCTAGGCTATGCCATGAGGGAGATCTGACAAGAAGGACCTCCTTTCCCATAGGCAGATGAAAAACTTTAGTGGATTGAACTGGAGAGTAAAAGAATGTCATCAGGTGTTAAAGTGAATCAAATGAAGGGTCAGTAAAGGCTGGAAGAGTAAGAAGGGGTCTTACAATATGAACTAGGACCTCAAAGATGGTCTAATCCAGCCCATTCCTTTTACAGAGGCCCAGAGAAGTGACTTGCCCAAGATAAATTTTATTAGTGAGTAGTAGAGTAAGGTGGCCTGACTCCCAGAGCAGAGCTTTCCCCACTGCTCTCCAAAGTCTCTTTATCATAGTCCGTAAGCATCATGAACAGTGGTCATGAGCAAGGTCAGAGTTCTCCAAAGGCTCTAAAGGCAGATCTCCAAGACTCCAGGAAACAGCACCACCTACTCACACAAAATAGCCATGTCACCCAAGTACCCTGCACTGGCAACACCAAGTAACTTCTTGTAATAGCACCAGTTTTTGTAGCTTTATGATGGTTTACCATTTAGTTTACAAAGTGTTCCTCATGTGTGTTCATCTTTTGTTGCCAAAGACCATGCCATCAGAGAAATAATGACATGACTTGCACTTGACTTTGTTTTGAGTGAGGGAGGGCTGTGCAGGTCACCAGCCTCACTTCTCCTCCAGAGTCATCTGAATCCAGTGACCAGATATTCATCAGGATGACTGGAGATGACCCAGGATGAGGCAGTTGGGGTTAAGTGACTTGCCCAAGGTCACATAGCTAGTGAGTGTCAAGTGTCTGAGGTGAGATTTGAACTCAGATCTTCCTGACTCCTGCACTGGTGCTCTATCCATTGCACCACCTAGCTGCCCACACAAAATCTTCGTTATAATAGCTTGGTGAAGTAAGTAATGTTATTGTTGTTAATATTTTGCAGATAAGTAAACTCAGGCAGGGAAGGGTGTTAAATGAGTTGTTCAGAGACGTACACAGTTAATATTAGTATACCCCTTTGCAGCTAGAAGGCAGAGTGGATAGAGCACTGGCACTGGAGTCAGGGAGACCTGAATTCAAAAGTGGCCTCAGATACTTGCCAACTGTGTGAACCTGGTCAAGTCACTTTCACTTAATCTCTTTTTGCCTCAGTTTCCTCATCAGTGAAATGGAGATAATAATCATACCTGCCTCTCAGGGTTGTGAGGATTAAATGAGATATTTGTAAAGTGCTTAGTACAGTCTCTGGCACTTAGTAAGTGCTTAATAAATGCTTGTTTCCTTCTTTCCCTCCTTGATACAGCCTCACAGCTTGATTTAGTTATATTTTTTCTTTTACTCATTAAAGGGGCCATTCCCTGACTACTTCTTAAAGAGGCCTATTCACTGAACAGGTGTTACCTCCCTCTAAGTGAATACCTGAATAGGCCTTAGCCAAAAAAGTCTAAGGTCTCCCATTGCATCCTTGGCTGTCTCCAGTTATCTGAGGAATATCTGGTCACTAGATCCAGATGGCTCAGGAGGAGAAAGTGAGGCTGGTGACCTGCACAGCCCTCCCTCACTCAAAACAAAGTCAAGTCCAAGTCATGTCATCATTTCTCTGATGGCATGGTGTTCTTCGAAAATGAAGGATGAACACAAAAGCCATAGGTCATTTGACACCCAAATCCAGAGTTCCTTCTATTCTACTTTCCTGTCCCCTTTGAGTGAAGAGCTATTCTATGGCTTATCGTGCCAGAGCAATCACTCGCCAGAGGATAATTGCAGAATGTAATGTTTGCATAACTGCACTCTATGTGCAGCTTGAACTTAAGCCTAGCATATAGTAGGCTTTTGTGTGGTTGTGTTTTTCTCTTAATAAATGCTTGTTGACTGACTAAAGACAGGCTGTAGCAAGTCCAGAAGAAATAGAGGATCAAGGGTAGTGAGGAGGAGGAGGAAGAAGAATGGATAGAGAAGATTCCAGACACCAATTATGTATTTTTTTAAAGGATGGATAGTTGAGGTGACTTAGTCTCCCAAAGAAGTGTGTCAGATTTGGAATCCAGGGATCTGGGTTTGAATCTTGACCACCACTTTCTAATTGGATGAGCTTCCCTAAGACCTCTCCCAGCTCTAACATTCAATATTCTAATAACCACTCTCAACCTCAGTTTCCTCTGTAAGTTGAGGGGCTTGGGGCAGATGATCTCTAAGATCCCTTCTAGCTCTGATGGTTTGTGGTTACATTCTTCAAACATGGAAAATCACGAACAACTGGTCCCCCTTAATATACTTTTTCTTTAAAATCAAAATAAGAAATAGAAACAGTAACAAAATTTACTTCCTAGTTTGAAGCTCTGAAGTACAATAAATAGAACAAAAGGATCAGACTCTGTCTAGATGATCACCATGTTTGGGGAAGAACAGTGATGAGTTAGAATGAGTCCGGATAGGGAAGCCTGGGGTGGTGAGAGGCCCAGAGAGCATGGAGACAGGCCAAAGAAGGGCAGTGAAGGCACTGGCAATGTGTGGTTTGAAGAAGAGAAGATTTAGGGAGGGATCCCAATGTCTGCCTTCAAGTATCCGAAGGGCTGTCTTGGAGGAGGATGAGGACACACTGGTGCTCTGTGGATTGTGATTTTTCTACTTTTTCTGGAAAACAATTTGGAACTATGCTAGAAGAGTGACTAAACTATTCATCCATACCCTTCATCCCAGTGATAATACCACTGGGCATATAGTCCAAGGAGATCAAAGACAGAAGAAAAGACGTCATGGATGCCTAAATGTTTATAGAAGTAATTTTTGTGGTAGGAAAAAAAACACCTAGAAACAGAGTGGGTCCCTATCAAGTAAGGAATGGCCTTAAAAACTGGTATATTAATGTAATGCAATATTATCCTGTCATAAGTAACATTACATATGAGAAATTCAATACAACTTGTAAAAACTGATACAGACCAGAAGAAGACAATATAAACTATGATAGTAATGTAAAGGAAACAACACTTAAAAAACCCCTCGGAAGAGCATCTTCAACTCCAGAAAAGTCATGATGGTACATACCATCCTTGGTAAAAACATACTAGAATGACATAATAATAATAATAGCATTTGCATAGTGACATGGTTTGCAAAGTACCTTACCAATATTATCTCATTTTATCCTCATAGTTCCCCCTTAGAGGTAAGTGATATTATATTCCCTATTTTACAGATGAGGAGCCTGAAGCAGATGAGTTTAGGTGACTTGCCTAAGTCTGAGGCCAGTGTTCCTGACTTGAGATTCCCGGCTCCATCCATGGTGACACCAGGCTGTTTCAGAAGAAGGCAGACACTGTCAATCATGGCAAATTTCTTGTTTGACTTGGTTTACTGTACTTATTTGCCAAAATGGTGGGTTGAGGGGGCAGCACAGGGTATTGGGAAAGTTGAGTGATAATTTTTTTTGAAGGAGGGATTAGACTTGTTCCGCTTAGCACCAAAGGGCAGAAATAGGAAGCAGAAGGAGGGGAAGTGGCAGAGAGGAAGGTTTTAGCTCCATATGTTTAATTTTGTTTTGACACATCATACATACCTCAACATGCAACTAGAACTCTCCCTGCCAAAGGACATCCCCCTAAACAGTTAAAGCAGACTAAAAGAGCAAGTACTAGTTATAGTGTTTTCGACCTTACACTAGTTTATCTGGTTTTCTCCCCTGAGATTTGGTTTCCCTCCAGCAGGTTTCCCTCTTCTTAGCCATTCAAAGTCCAGTCCCATTGCTGATCCACATAGAAGCTTTGACCTGCTTCATCTCTGACCTAGCTGGTTCCCCCTTCCTTAGGAAGCCCTGGTGGCCTCCCCATTTCCAGGAGCTCACCATGTGGGTACCAGACTTAGTGTGGACACGTGATTGGCTTTAACCTTATTGCAGCTCAGAGCTCCAGAACTCCAGAGATTCACCAGGCTCAGGCTAGTAACAGGGATTACAGGTGAGTGCCACCACTTGTTCAAAGAAAGAAAGATATGCTTCATCTTTATTAAATTAACAAATATTATTATCATATTGTCCACTATTTGTTTTGCGCTTTGGTGTCATTTAAAGTAATCTGTTTATATGGCTGTAGGCATTATATATGTTGTTCTGATTCTACTTTCTTCATTATAGATTTCAGCTCCATATGAGAAAGGACTTCCCAACAATTAGAGCCTTCTAAAAGTGGTCTCTGATCCCTCAGGTCAATAATGACTTCCTTATTGTGGCCCCCGTAGCACTTTCTTTTACATCTTTCTATGCTTTCATCATGTAATCGTGTGTATTATAGCTGTGCATTTTATGTGTGTGTGTGCATTTTATATCTTTAGTAGACTTTAAGATCCATAAGGGCAACAATCCTGTCTCATATAAACTTTGTATCTTCCCCAGTACTAAACAGTCCTCTGCAGGCAGTAGATGCTTAATAAGTGGATTTGAAAAAAATAAACCCACAAAGGTTTATGAAAATAGTGAGATTCCCATCCCTGACCATCACCAAGTATGGACGTCAAGGGACATAGGATTTAAAGCTGTAAGGGACCTCAAAGATCATCTATTCCAATTCACTCATTTACGAAAAGACCCAGGCCGAGAGTTGACCCCTAAAGTTCCACATGATTTGTTCCAGGGCTTCTGACTCCCCAAGTAGCACACTCTCCATGCTGCCTCTGCTGCTGTCCAGGGGATTCAGAGTCAAGTGCGGATTGCAGTAGATGTCCTCTGGGATCTCTTCTCTCCCTTTGAGATTCCGGGATTCTGGAATTCTAGAAAGAAACATTGCTAAAGGGATGCAGCCTATTTGGTCCAGACCTTTGATCCATTTTTTTTTTACCTCCATGAATGACTGGCTAATGTCTCTTAATCCCCTTCTGGCTACCCTGGATCTCTGCCCTGCTCTCTAGGGGGATGGATTGGTCCCTCCTCTTTCTCAGACTCAACCTCTCAAGGCTGTCCTGGTTCTTTGCCCTTGCTTTCTCTTTCCAGTTAGCTCCAAGAGAAATTTTTAAAGGGGAAATACATAATGGCACTGTATCAGTCCCAGCTTTTCCCCATTCAGCCCCTGCCAGCTGTCCTGTTTGGGTAAATGAGATATTGGGGACTTTTATTAAAGCCTCTAGACCTTGACCCTTTTAAAACATTTGAGGGGAGGGAGAGGGGGAGAAACATGACCTTAACTAGTTGAAAAGTTTTCCTCACAATAACTCTAGCCCAAATCTATGTCATTCTCCCTTGGGCTAAGTAGTGATAATAACTCACATCTGTGCAGGGCTTTACAGTTTCCAGGAACTTTTTCTCAATCCATTATCTCATTTGTTCCTCTGAAGGCCCCTAAGAGGCCAGCAGGTAGGGCAGGGATTACGTCTCCCATTTTACAGTGGAATGAATTGAGAAAGATGGAATGACTTGCCCAACATATTGAGAAGGCTATTATGTGAAAATGGACTAGACTTGTTCTCCTTGCTTCCAGAGGGCAGATAATTAGAAGTCTCCCCAAGTAAAATGGACTGACTTGAAAGGTAGTGAGTTCTCCACCACAAGATGTCTTTAAGCAAGGGCTATTTGACCACTTGTCAGGAATGTCAGGGAGGGGATCCCTGCTCAAATACAGATTAAACGGGGCAGCTAGGTGGTGCAGTGGATAGAGCACCAGTGCAGGAGTCAGGAGGATCTGAGTTCAAATCTCACCTCAGACACTTAACGCTCACTAGCTGTGTGACCTTGGGCAAGTCACTTAACCCCAATTGCCTCATCCTGGGTCATCTCCAGGCATCCTGATGATTATCTGGTCAATGGATCCAGATGGCTCTGGAGGAGAAGAGAGTCTGGTGACCTGCACAGCCCTCCCTCACTCAAAACAAAGTCAAGTGCAAGTCATGTCATTATTTCTCTGATGGCGTGGTCTTCTTTGACAACAAAGGATGAACACACACACAGATTAAATGAGATGTCTCTGAAGTCACCCTTGAGATGTCAGAGGAAAAAAATGACAAAATTTAGTGACAGACTAGGCAGAATAAAGGACAGGGAATAGTCAAAGACAATAATAGCAAAAAATCATAATAGCAAAAGCTGACTGCTCTCAAGTGCTTTAAAGTTTACAGATTACATGACCTCATTTGACCCCACAACCTCCTTATAAGGTAGGTGTGGTTGTTGCTGTCGTGTTTGTCCTTCATTTACAATTTTACTGGTGCAGAATCTGAGACTTGGAAGTCAAGTAACTTGCTGAATCATCACTCAGCTAGTAACTATAAGATATAAGACTGGAACCTGGGTCTTTTTTGAAAATTCCAGTACTCTTCCCAGTACACCAGAAGGGAGATTCCATTGATCAAAACATGAGATCTGGAAAGACAACCTATGTTGAGAGAAATGATTTCTTTCCATTTGGGACATGTTGAGTTGGAGGTGATTCAAATGGAGAGGTACCATAGGCAACTGGAAATACAGAACTCAAGACCAATGCTTAGATATGTAGATTTGTTTTGATTCTGTGATCAAAATGGTCAATTGTGTCATATGGCAAACAAAAAGTTAATGTAGTTATGGACTGAGTATCCAGGAATAGGGAGGTGATCATCCTGCAGTTTTCTACCACGGCCAGATCTCATATGGAATACTGTGTTTCATTCCATGGGAAGTGGTTTTTATTAGCAAGCACTTATTTTCTTGCCTACCACCCCAACCTCCCATTGAGGGATGGAAAAAAACCTCTCTGTTAATAAGCATATTGAAGCAAAACAAATTCCTATATTGCCTACATCTAAAAATGTATGTTTTATTCTGCATCTTGAATTCATCACATCTCTCTCTAGAGGTGGGTAACATGCTTTATCATCAATCCTTTGGAAATACTATATAAATATTAGGTAGGCAGGCTAGTAGTAGCAGTAATAGTAGTAGTAGTAGTAGTAGTAGTAGTAGTAGTAGTAGTAGTAGTAGTAGTAGTAGTAGTAGTAGTAGTGTGTTACTTACTACTACTTCTGCTACTACTAATAATAATAATATTGTTACTTGACACTATTGATCACCTTTCTCCATCTCCTTCAACTTTTTCCTCCTTTGAATTGAACCTTCCTGACTCTCCCCTTCTTTTTACTTCTTTCCTATTTATACCTTCTTCCTTAGAGATCTCATTCATTCACAGAATCATAGAATCTCAGAGGTGGAAGAGACTTTAAATGTCAGCTAGGCTAAGCAGCCTTTGCTCTAAGACCACTACACTAGTAAGGGGGAGGCTACTCCTCCTGAGGCAGCCCATTCTACTTTGGCATAACTGTAATTATTAGGAAGGTTCTTCTGACATGAAGTCTAAATTTACCTCTGCCACAGTCACTCGTTGCTTCTAATTTTACTCTCTGGAGCCAGTACAGAACCAATCTAATCTCTCTTCCATATAATTCTTCAAATATTTTAGAACAACTATTATATCTCTATATACACATAAATATACATAGAGCCTTCTCTTCTCCAGGTTAAACATCCTCATTCCCTTCAATCCATCATAATATGACATGATCCCAAGTCCCTTTGTTATCTTAGCTGCCCTCCTCTGAATGTTCTCCAGCTTATAAAAGTTCCTACCTAAAACACAGTATAGAAACAAGTAATTTTGAAAGATTTAAAAACTCTAATCAATGCTTCCAAAGGAACTTTGTTTCTTGTTTCCGTGACACTATCTAAGCACTTTACAATTATTATCTCTTTTGATCCTTACAACAACCTTAGGAGGTAGGTGCTATTATTATCCCCAGTTTACACATGAGGAAACTGAGGTGAAGTGAAGTTAAATGACTTGCCCAGGGTCACACAGTTAGTGTAGGTCTATCTGACTCCAGACCCAGAGCTCTATCCATTGTACCACCATACCAAAGAGAAGTGATTTAGTACTGCAAAAAGGTTGTTATACAAGATTTATATTAGCCCATTGCTCATTCTCTCTCATCACTGATCCCTGGAGCATGAAACAATCACAACTTTGTTTTATCTGGGAAAGGAAGAGAATGTCCTCAGGGCAACCTTTGGTAGGGGTGGGCAGCTCATTGGTCCAAAAGTCTGAAAGTCTTGGAACAGAACATTTCTAAGCATCACAGCTTCAGTAAGGGAGTGGCCTGGAGTCCAGAGGCTCATGGGATATTAGAGCTGGAATGGACTTTAGGAAGCACCTAATCCACACCTGTCATTTTAGAACAAGAGAATGGAGGTATCACAGAAGGGCAGAAGTCACCCAGGTGGTGAGGGGCAGAGATAGAATTGAATTTGGCCCTGCTTGCTTGAGAAAGTTACTCAAATCCCTTCCTTCAAGACATAGGGGAACCTCTAGTAACTTTTCTGACCAAAATCTCAATGTAAGGCAGAGGTTTGAACTAATGATGAAAGAAAATTGCCTTTTGGGCCATGTTAGCAGAAAGGACAATAATACTGTATAATGGTAGTGGCCAAGCTCAGAACTCGGAAGAGCTCTCCCCTCCACTGCAGAGGACAGGCACTGTGGACAGGAAATGTTGAATATACTATCAAACAAAGGCATATTAGTTGATTTTGCTTCCCTTTTTTTTTTTTTATTCTGTGTCACAAGAGGTGGTTCTCTAGTTAAAGAAGAGGGAAGAGAGCTTTTCTGAAATGAATATGAAATTTTTTTTAAAAGGGCACTAAAGGGTTAGCTATGGATTTCCATCTTCCAAGCCACTCTTCTTCCCAAAAACAGATGTATCTTGCTTTAGGCAAACACAGTATGTGAATGGTGTAACTAACTGGAAGGGACTTTAGAAATCATCTGGTCCAAACAACTTGTCTTACTAATGAGAAATCTGGCCCAGACAGGGAGAGATGACTTGCCAAAGGTCACATGACCAATAAGTTATGGCCAGGAAGTCAAAGGGCCCAAACTAGATAGAACCTGGCTCCCAGTTTAGTGTTCTTTCCACTACACCCTGTTAAAAAGTACAAGCCCACCCACAGGAAGGGTCACACTGACTCAGACACAAAACAGGATTTTAGGCTGGAGATAATATCCAGTACAAGGGAAATCATAATCCCTATGTCCTTCATCCTGGTCACACTGGATCTGGTGTATCCTGTTTGTGTCTGGGTACCACAGGAAGGAAATTGACAAACCTAAGTGTGTTAAACTGAGGGCAACTAGGATGATAAGGGACCGGGGGAATCACTGCACTGAGGACCAGTTAAAGGAGCTAAGGTTGTTTAACCTAGAGAAGAACTGGAAGGATGGGATGTGACACCATCTTCAAGTGTTTGAAGGGTAACCCTATGGTAGAGAGAGTAGACTCATTCTGCTTAACCCCAGAAAACAGAACCAGGCAAAGAGGGGACAGGAAAGGATAAAGAGCCCAGAAAGAGGAGGTTGATAAGCTGCCTTCATTCCACATGTCAACAACATTGACTTTATATATAGGGAGGCTGGTTCTTTGTAATTTCGTGCAGGGCTTGGACTTTACTCGCCAATTCTTCCTTCTCTTTTTTAGGGGCCCCTGCTCACTCGTGTTGTTGAATTTAGTGACATCTACTGGTGGGCAAGACCTGGTCTGGAGAAGCAGGGAGCAATTCAAATCCACCCACCCTTTCTGACATCTCCCTTGGGCCTGACCCTGCAGCTGAGGAACAAATCCAGGCCCTGCTAAGTCATTGATGTGGAACACAGAACGATGCAGGACAGTAAATGGTAAGGTATCCAACTGAACGTAATCAATTCAGTGATGGCTTTGGGCAAATCCCCTCCCCTCCTGCAGCCTCTATTTCATAATACTGAGGGAGCTGAAACAGATAACCTCTACAATACCTTCTAGGTTCAAAGTTAATAGGAGTCTGATGGGTCTTACATTTGCTACACTTTCTGTCATTCTCAAAAATGGCCATCCTATTACTCTTGCCTAGAGGGAGCCAAATGGACTTGATTCTATGTTATAATAATTATAATTGTTTAAAATACTTTTCTATAGTTTGCTATGGTTCCTCGTAATCTCCAGTTAAGACCAGTAGATGGAAGTTATAGGGAGGTAAAATTTGACTCAACATAAGGAGTTTGTAAATTAGAGCTTTCTAAAAGTAGAAGGACTTCTTTGGGAGGTAGTGAGTTCCCCACTGCTTGAGATGTTCAAATAAGGATGTTATGGAGGAAATTCCTGTTTCAGACTAAGTTCTAAGGGATCATCGGTTCTGAGCTGGTAGGAACTTTGGGGTCCATCTAGTCCAACCCTCTCATGTTATAAATCAGGAACCTGACGGTCAGAGACGTTAAGTGAGTTACTGGAGCTCACCCAGGGAGGAAGCAGCAAAGTCAGGATTTAAACCTAGATCCTCATATTCCCAATTTTGGTATGCTTTCTGCTCTACTACACTATCTTTTTTAGATAAATTCCTTGGACTTCTATAATCTCAAAGGTCCCTTCCAACTCCGAGAGTCTGTGACTCAACACCCTCATTTCATCCATTCATTAAGTCTGTAAAACAGACAGGCATGCATTATTATCCCTGTTTTTCAGTAATTGATACAAATGCCCACTCATCAGGAAACCTGACAAATTCTATCTATCACCTCACTGGCTGACCCTCTTTGGGGGTCAGCTCCAGGAGATTTAGTTCTGGTCTGGAATGTTCTGTGATCTTTAGCCAGCCACAGCAGAAGCCAATTCCCAGTGTGCTGCCTGGCATGAACCCACTCTGAGTCAGGAGGGGCAGGACCCAAGTACTGCAGGGAACTCTTTGGTAGGAACAATGGCCTGCCATAGAGCTTGTGGGGATGAAAATTACATTATGCTAATTTGATAGAACATAGACTGTCAGAGCTAGAAGAGACTTTAGAACACAGAATGTTCTGGTATGGACCTTAGAGTTTACTGAATCCTAAGGAATCAGAGGCCCAGAGACAGGAAGTTATTTGCCCAAGGTCACTCAGACTGTGCAGAGTTGGAACTTGATCCCCTACTTCACATCCATGTGCCCTTTCCATATAACCATATGCAGCAGGGACCATATGATCATTGATGCCCAAAGATGTGTGTGATCTTTGCCAGACTGGAAAATATGGGAGGAATCTAACTGTAGGTGTACCTTCCTGTACGACAGCCAGACAGATGTGCTTCCTCTCCGTGTGGCCAGCTAAAAGTAAAGCACATGTTGCCAAGGGCCAGGGAGCACCTTCTTTTTTGGCCTTCATACTTTTCTTGGGACCTGATGTGCAATCCACGAGCCCAGGAAGAGGTGACATCAAATTCCAAATGGGACAGAACCTCAGGGGGAGAAGAGCTCACTGGAAAAGTGGGGTAGTTTTTTTTCTGGGTTTTTTTTTCAGTCTTACTTCCATCGTTAATATATCTATTCTTTATAAATTTGGAAGCCTCGCAGCTCTCATGAAGAAGGAAATAGGGAGAAGATCACTGGAGAAACATAAGCCAAATTCACAGTTCCCATGAGTTAAACCCTGGGTGGAGGCTGAGTCATTACTGAATTGACTGCTGAGGTGCCACAAGTCTTTGAACTCAGAGCTGAGATCCTGGGCCACAAATTGCCTATATGTTTAATTCAAGTGCATAACGCCTTTTCAGGTACCTGCTATATTTTGAGATTTGTGTAAGCCATTATAAAAGCAGGACACATGGTGTTTTCCCCTCCCTCACAACCACTCAACACCACTACCCCCATTCTGAGGGAGCTCCCAGCCTGATGGAAAAGGTAGGATGCACACCGATGAAACTACTCAGAGAACCACACCAATAATGTGTTTGTGTGGCACAGACAGTGTGTGCTCCAGCAATTCAGAAGAGTAGAACAGCAAAGTCTATGGTTGCTATACACATCTACAGGCACCATATTAGTCAAGGAGAGCTTCCTGGAGGAGGTGGACCTCGAGCTTCCCGCGGGAAAATAAGGATTCAGATAAGCAGAGAGAAGGAGGAGAGAGTGAAATGGCAGGATCAGAGTTGGAAGAGCCCTTTGAAGGGCTGAGGATGTAATCTGATCCCCTACTCCATGAATAGTACTCCTGATGGTCATTTAGATGGCTACTTGAATACCTCTAGTGATGAGGACCTCATTGTTTCACGATGAAGATCATTCCCATTGTTGGACAGACTCTGACTGAGAAACTCTTTCTTATTTTGAACTAAAATTGATCTCCCAGAAACTTTGCTCACAACCAGCCTGTCCTCTATACAGAGTGATGCAAGAGGAACAAGGCTAATCTCCTTTTCTTAAGAGAACCATTCAGATATTTGGAGAAGATCCACCTGTGCCTGAGGGGTCACAGAAGGCTTCAAGAAGGAGGCACAGCTGGACGTTGAGGGATAGAAAGGATTTGGATAACTGGAGAGGAGAGGAGAAGGCAGATGGGTAAGAAGGGTTTGGTGGGTGATGGCGGGATCAAAAGCCAGAAAGAGAAGGAAGATGAACCTGTTATGTGGGGTTAAAGAAGGAGGAAGGTGAAGAAGGCACAGAATATTAATGAGATATAGCTTTCTGGGGCATCCTGCTTCTGAGGCCCTCTTGCCCAACTAGAGGTGCTACCTGCCTCCACTGTTCCCTCTGAAATGTCCTCCCCTTCTCTGTCTATTGAATTCTTACCCATCCTTTAAAACCGAGTTCAGATGATACCTCCATCACTAAGCCATCCCTGATCCCCTGGTGAGTAATGAACTCAATCTCACCACGGACATATCATTTTGCTTTGCACATCTCTAAGACACTTATCATGTGATAATGTATATCATAAATATCTAAGTTTCTTAATCCCCAATAGATGAGGGCAAGGGACTGTGTCTCATCTAAACTTTGTCTCTCCCTTAGTACCTTGTGCATATTGTCCATAGCATTAAAGAGGTGAAGAGGTGGAGGCCCAGAAGAGGGCAGGTGCGTTATCCAAAGTCATCCTCCTGAGTTGGTGGCAGAGCTTCTTAATGTTTGATTTCTCTCCTGGCCTTTTTTCCTGAGGTTCTCTTGTACAGCCCCAGTGACATGTGACTGCTCCTGGAATCCAGCAGGGCTTGGAAATGCAGGTCATGAAATGAAAGAGAAAGGAAGTTGGACTGTTTCTGCAAAACTTAAAAAACAACAACAAAACAACCCTTAGTAAGAGTGGACCCAGCAGGACCATGTGCTCGCAGGCCCCAGGATGTTTCCCTTCCCCTCTTCTTTCCTCCTTCCTCCTCTACACACATATACTCTGCACCATCCCCCTCTCCCTCCAGTCCAGCCCCAGTCCTTTGTCAAAGGAAGTCTCTGAAAGCCACTCCTGAAGGATGTGCCCCAGTCAGTCTACAAGTATTTATTAAGCTCTTACTATGTCCCAGGCACCTTGCTAAGTTGGTTGTTATCCTTAATCTTTGAAGAGGACCAAAATGACATCACCATTGTAAAGTGAAATTTCAGTGTGTCCAGTTGTGGCTGATCAGACCAATATGAGCTCGGAATGCTCTACCACAGGTTGGGCACAGATAGTCTGTGTGAATATTTGGAGTGGATATCCCAAGTTTGAGCATCGTGCATTTACTTTGTGCTGTCTCAATTCTGCTTTGCTCAAAGACCACAGCACCTTTTCTTATGTGGGCACGCCATCCTGAGCAGTCCCATGCCAGTGTCTCCCATGTTGCACAGTCAAATTCAAAGTTCTTAAGAGAGACCTTGAGAGTGTCCTTGTATCATTTCTTCTGGCCACCATGTGCTCGCCTGCCCCATGCAAGTTCTCCATAAAATCATCTTTTTGGCAAGCGTACACTTTGCATTCGAACAACGTAGCCAGCCCATTGGAGTTGCGCTCTCTGAAGTACAGTTTGAATACCTGGCAGTTCAGCTCAAGCAAGGACTTCAGTGTCTGGTACCTTATCCTGCTAGGTGATCCTCAGAATCTTCCTAAGACAGTTCAAATGGAAGCAATTCAGTTTCCTGGCACAGTGCTGGTAGACCATCCATGTTTCACAGGCATATAACAATGAGGTTAGCACAACAGCTCTGTAGACCTTCAATTTGGTAATCAGTCTAACACCACTTCTCTCCCAAATCTTTCTTCTGAGCCTCCCAAACACTGAGCTAGCTCTGGCAATGCATGTGTCAACCTCATTGTCAATGTATACATCCCTGAAAAGTACTCTACCAAGGTAAGTGAACTTATCCACAGCATTCAAAACTTCTCCATTTGTTGTAACTGATAGTTCCACGTATGGATGGTGTGGTGGTGGCTGATGGAGCACCTGTCTTTTCTTGGTGTTAAATATTAGGCCAAAATTAGCACAGGCAGTAGAGAATTGATCCATACTTTGTTGCATCTCAGCTTCAGAGGCTGCATTGAGTGCACAATCAACTGCAAACAGAAAATCATGCACCAACACTCCCTCCCCTTTGGTCTTGGCTTGTAACCTTTTCAAATTGAAGAACTTGCCATCAGTACGGTAGTAGACCTTGATGCCGTGTTCATCCTCATTGAAACCACTTGTCAACATGGCTGAAAACATCATGTTAAAAAGCATGGGAGCAAGCACACAGCCTGTTTCACTCCATTGGTGACTGGGAAGGCATGAGAGCTTTGTCCATTATCCAGAACCCAGGCAAATATGCCATCATGAAATTGGTGTACAGTATTGATGAACTTCTCCAGGCAACCAAATTTTGACATAATTTTCCATAAGCCCTCACGACTAACGGTGTCAAAGGCCTTGGTCAGATCTACAAACATTGTATACAGATCTCTGTTCTGCTCCTGGAATTTCTCCTGGAGTTGTCAGGCAGCAAACACCATATAGACTGTTCCTCGGCCCTTTCTGAAGCCACACTGGCTCTCAGGTATATGCCCATCTTCCAGGTGAAGGATCAGCCTGTTAAAGAGGACTCTAGAAAGAATTTTGCCAGCAGTGACTAAGAGAAAGATCCCCTGTGATTGTTGCAGGACAATCTATTCCCTTCACCCTTATAGAGATGGACAATGGAGGCATTCTTGAACTCCTGGGGGATAACTTCCTCTTGCCATATAACCTGGAAAATTTCAGTCAGCTTTTGTGTGAGCAATAGTCCCCCTACCTTGTAAATCTCAGCTGGAATAGAATCAGCACCAGGTGCTTTGCCACATGAAAGGAGCCTAATGGCCCTAAAAACTCTTCTTCAATTGGAAGTTCAGCTAAGGAGGGATTGACTTCAACCTGAGATAAACAGTCAGTGGTCTCAGCATTAATTGATGATGGTCTGTTGAGAACACTATGGAAGTGTTCAGCGCATCTCTCTAGGATCACGTCCTTATCACTAATCAATGTGGCTCCATCAGCACTGAGTAGTTCTGACACACCATAAGTTTTTGGTCCATAAATAGCTTTGAGGGAATTATAAAAGCGCTTTGGATTGTTACTATCAGCATAAAACTGAATTTCATGTGCCTTCTTACTGAGCCAGGAATCCTGCGTCTCTCTAAGCTTTGCTTGTACTTTGCTTTTGATGGAGTTAAATGCTGCCTTCTTAGAGGTGGATCAACTATCCTTCTGGTAAATCCTGTGGAGTTCTAGTTTTTCATTTAGCAGCTTCTGAAGTCACCTTGCTAAGTGCTTGGGATGTGAAGAAAGGGAAATGCTCCCTCCCCTCAAGGAGGTCATGTCCTAATAGGGGAAGACAAATACACAAACACCTATGTCCTTACAAGATCTATACAGAGCAAATGCAAGGTCAGAAGATGTCAGAAGAAAAGTCCTCATAGTGGGTTTTCTGCAGAAGGTGGGGAATGGTTGGGGGAGAAGTGTACCAGGTGATGTTGCTCTATACAGCACCCCTCTCCTGGACCATGGCTCCCCAACCTTTGGAGGTCCCTGGGGTTTTGTGAGAGGAAAAGGGCACAAAAACAAGAGTCCAGATACAGGATAGTCATCACACCTGACCCTTATAAAGAGTTTTAAGGTTTTCAAAGTGCTCTCCACATGTGAGCCTCACAACCAGCAAATGAAGTGGGCAGTTGGAAGTATTATTACACCCATGCTATGAAGGAGGAAACATGGGTTCTGGGAGGCTGTGACCCACCCAGGGACACACAGATATTAGATGTCTGAGGCAGGAATCAAATCCAAATCTTGCTGACTCCAAAGTTAGCCTTCTTGCCCACTATACTGCCCCTCATAACTGGCCCTAGTTTACTCGGTTGATCAGTTTGCCTTTCTGTGTGCCCAGAGAGAGGTGAAAGGTTTGGCCTCCAAGTCCCCTTCCTACTACACCCCAAGATCCTCTCCAGCCCAGCCCAGCTTATGTTCTAAGAGCCCTCCTGCTCTCACATTCTATGTTCTGGTTTCAAAGGTCTCTTCCAAACTCTAACATTCTGTGTTCTGAGGTCACCCACCTCCTACATCCTGCGTTCTGTGCCCTATAGGTTCTTTCAAGTCTGACAATCATTGTCCTGTGTTCTAAAATCTCTTCCAAGCTGTGAAATTCTGTGTTATATATTTGTTATATGTTATATTTATATTATATTATAAAAATAACTTGTATGTGTTATTTTCTGGAGTTTAAAATTGTTTAGTCAGTCATGTCTGACTCTTCATGACCCCTTCTGGGGTTTTCTTGGCAAAGATACCTGAGTGGTTTGTCAGTTCCATCTCATTTTACAGCTGAGAAAACTGAGACAAACAGGGTGAAGTGACTTGCCCAGGGTCACACAACTAGCAAGTGTCTGAGGTCAGATATGAACTCAGGAAGATGAGTCTTCCTGACTCCAAGTCCAGCACTCTATTCACTGTGCTGCCTCTCTGCCTTCAGATTCCCTTGTATTTACTTAAGTTGGAAGAATAAAGAGAGAATTGGCCTTGAAGCTAAGAAAATCTGACTGGCTTCAAGTACTGGCTCTCAAACATATAGGTCACTTAACTCCTCAATGATTTAGGGCCACTCTCCAGAAGATAAATTGCAGAGAAGGTGCCTACTTACATTGGTAAAGGGAGTTTACTCACCCTGGAGTTCCATACACTAATGAACTCTCAGGTCCAGGCTCTATCCCTTATTTATCCCATGTCAATGTCATGCTCTCGCCTTCCACCCTCTCACCCCACCCCTGGCCACACCCCCACCCATGTAAGTTTCTGAAAAGCAGGGCAATTTACTGTTTGTACTCTATACCCTCCCAAGTCAGAGTGGACTGAGTTGGGCTCAGGAGGAAGAGTTGGGTTCAAATCCCTCCTTGGACACAATGTCATTTAACCTCTCAGAGCCCCCAGAGAAGTCTCTAAAGGGCTGTTATGCAGGAAGGGCTGATATGCATGGGCAGAGGGAGCCCCTCCTGTGGACCTTCCTACACAAAGAAAATCACAGTTCTAGTGAAAACAACTGCCAGTAGGCTAGTGTTTTCTAAGTGCTTTTAAAAATGGAATAGAGGTTTTCTGCCTCTGATGCCTCCTCCATCCTGGAAGGTCTTCAAGCAAAGCTGGATGGCCACTTCTAGTAGGTTTTGGGGGGGATGGGTTGAACTAGATGACTGTTCCCTTCCAGCTCTGAAATTCTGTGATGATGTAATGCTTGGGGAGCAGCATGGTATCCTGGGAAGAGCAGGAACCAAAGGCAGAATCAGAGATCTGTTTTGTACCCCAGCTTTAAACCTTCCTGTGTGGCCATGAGGAAGTCACTGTCTGTCCCTCTCTGAGCTTCAAGGTTGAATCAGGGTTCCTGTGAGTAGAATGCTGGCTAAACCTTCAAGTCCCACAAAAATAGCAGTTATGATTATTGCCGCATATTATCTGATTTGATCTTCATAATAGCCCTGGCGGGTAGGCAGTGGCAAAAAGTGGCAAAGTGACCTCAAATCCTGATTCCAACACTTTTGAGTTGTGTGACCCTGGACAAGTCATTCTGCTTCCTCATTTATAAATAGCAGCTGATAATACTTTTACTACTTATCTAATAGGGCTGTTATGAGGACAAGTTTGTGTTTATAGATATATGTGTATGTATATATACACATGAATATGTGTACCTTGTGCATACATATCTACACATATATGTATGATATATGTGCATACAAAACACTTTGTAAATCTTAAAGTACTATACAAAATGTCAGTTATTATTACTCCCATTTCATTGGTGAGAAAACTGAGACTCAGAAAGATGAAATTATTTCTCTAATGCCACACACAGGGTGAGTGGTGGAACTGGGATTAGAACCAGGACTCTTTATTCACAATCCACATGCTTTTTCATTTAAACTAAATCTCAGCAAACTGATATCTTTAAAAAGTGACAATGAACATGGCAGGCATACCCTAACTCATCATGAAAAAGAGGGCCTTCCAAAAGTATCTACTTGGACATTTCACCACCACGTGGTGCTTCTGGCCCCTGCCTTAATCCTATCACAGGTGAACAAATCCTGTATTTATTCAGAATGTTATTTCCCTTCCAGGGCACTTAACCAAAGTACTAGGGAAGTGTTACAGTTTCTGTGATTCTGAGAGTGGTTGAAACCTTCTATTTCCCAGCTCTGGAAGACTATACCAATCCATGACCCATCATGGACCCTTATGTCATTCTGGTGAAGCCTAAAGATCGCTTCTCAAAATGTTTGTTGTCTTTATTCATAATTGAAGGAAAGGCTAAATTTCAAGTAAAGGCTAGAAAAAATACAGATGTAATTTTTTTTTCCACAAAATCCCTGAAATCTACCCATATACCCCATGGAAGTCTATGGACCACTGGTTAAGAACCTCTGATCTAGGAGGTCTTGTTAATCAGAATCAGCTTCAAGTCCCCATCCCACTGGCAAAACACAGCCTCTTCCCTGAATTGAGCCCTTATCACATGACTTTGCTATAATGGTGTCAACTCCTTGAAGGAATAGACAGGTATACTTGCATTTTACATATAGTGGTTTTTAAAAAAAATTAATAAAAGCAAATAAGCAATACTTAATAAAACATTTATCACCAGGCTGCCCACCATCAACATCTCCTAATCCCAGGAAGTTTCCAAATAGTATATAGACTGTAGCAAACCCAGGAGTGCTGGGAAATGTGTAACTCAGTTTGCTGAGCCTCCATAAGCCTGTAAATATGTGTAGACAATAAAAAACAGCCAGCAACTGATGTCCATCTAACTGATATATCCAATAGGGCAACTGTAGGTAAACACTCAGGAACTCCATATGCCAGACTTGACTGTTCTTCCTTGTGGCATAGGGGCATATACGTGGCATCTAATGTGATGCTTTTCCTCTCAGGGTCCTTCCTGTTGCTGACAGTAATAGTTGAGTGCATTTTGACACAGCTAGTTTATCCCATGGAGCTGGTGAGCAGACTCAGTGGCCAAGAAGGGCAGTCTGCTGCCACCACTCTACCCTCCTATCTCTGAACTTGGGATTCTCACTTCCTGTTTGGATTCTGTCATTAGGCTTATCGCATCTCCTTGGTCCTCTAAATTCAGTGACTTTATCCAGCCTTTCCTCGCCTCTGTGTCTCATTTTGTCTGCTTGCCATCCATCAGGCAGCTATGTGGTACAGTGCATAGAGTAGTAGACCTAGACTCAGGAAGACCTGAGTTCAAATCCACCCTCAGACATTTACTAGCTCTGTGACCTTTGGCAAATTATGGTTGCTTCCCTTTCTTCATCTGTAAAGTAGGAATAATAACGGCACCTACCTCCGAGGGTTGTAGTGAAGATCAGATGAGATAATATTCATAGTCTTTAGCACAGTGCCTGGAATATAGTACACAGAACACAGAAAGTACTACATATAAATATTATTCCCATCTCACTCTCCCATGGATATTGAAGCTGCTTAATTTTCTCTTTCTTCCTAATATTTCTAGCTAGGTTTTTTTTTAACCCAGGGGTTCTTGGCCTTGTTTTTAAAACATGTTTTGAAAATTACATTCTAATATAATTGGTTTTCTTTGTAATCCTACTAATTTTATGCATCTAAAAAGATTGTTCTGACAGGGTGTCCATAGGTTTCATGAAAATATTAAAGAAAATCTCCTTTGGACACCAGGTTGTATCCAAAGGGGACACATAGAAAAAGGTTAAGAACCCCTAGACTTGAGCATGTCCAAAAGACAGGTGATCAGGATGATGAGAAGGCTCTAGCCTGGCTGTTAAAGGATCAGTTGAAGGAACTACCAATATTTAGTTTGAAAAGAGAGTGAGTAGGAATGTGATCCCTACCTCCAAATATCTGAGTGTCTGTCATGCTTCATAAGGATCAGACTTCATCGGTTCTGCCCTAGAGGGCAGAATTTGGATCAGCCCTTGGAAGTTACTGTGAGATAGATTTAAGGCTAGTGATAGGGAAATATTTCCTAATTTTAAAGGTTGTAAAAATGTTATATAAATTGTAAACTAGATGTAAGTGAAGTTATTTGGCAGGAGTAATAATTATTACCACTACATGAACTGCCTCATGAGATAAGGCATTCCTAATCAATCAAAGTGTTTACGTTGGGGCTAGGCAACAATGACAACTCCCTTTCTTTAAGGCTTTAAGGTTCACAAAATGTTTGTCTCAGACAGCCTTTTCAGGTAGGTAGTATAAATTCTACAGTTCTTCCAAGGATGGGTAACAGGTAAATACTCCTAGAGGGTGGACACATTATGCCTTTATCTATTTTGAGCAGTTTCATGTGAATTCATTTATCAGATTGATTTCCAAGAAAAAAGTTAACATTCTGCCCTGAAGATAACTTTGAGCAGATCCCCAGGGAAGTTTTAATGTGAAGTGGTGGGGAAGATATGGAGAAAGGAGGTATAATTTAATTCATTTCAACAAACATTTATTAAGCACCTACTATGTTCTAGGTTTTGGGAATACAAAGACAAAGAAACAGTCCTAGATCTCAGACTTAGTAGGGGAAATAATATGTATGTAAATAATAAACTCAAAATGGGGGATAAGATAGGGGGCAAGGGGTGGGACTGGGAGCAGAGCACTAACAGCTGATGGGCCAGGAAAGGCCTTGCTCATTCATCAGGCCTTCAGCTGATCCTTGAAAGGACTGAGGGATTCCGAGGGGCAGAGGTGAGCATTGAGAGCACTGCAAAGCACAGGGGTGGCCTGGCCAAAGGCCTGAGTCAGGAGAGGTAGAATAGTGGAGAGAAGGCTGGCCTTGGAGTCAAGAAGACCTGAGTTCAAGTCTGCCTCAGACACTTAAGAACTCTGTGACCCTGGGCAGATCACTTAATCTCTCTGTGTCTCATTTTCCTTCTCCATAAGATGAGAGAGTTGGATTTAGTGATCTCTAAAGTGCCTGGGTACACAAAGAATGAATGCCAAGAGAACAACCAGCAGGTTAGTTTGATTGGGATGTAGAATACATGGAGAGTGAGGTGAAATCAGTCTCAAAAGATGTGTTGAAGTCAGATGGAGAAGGGCTTTCTATGCTAATCAGACAAATTCACATTTTTATCCTAGAGACCACAGGGAGCCACTGAAGCTGCTTGAGCAGAGAAATAAAATGATCATACTTGTGCTTTAGGAACAGCAGGAGAAGAAGGAGGGAAGAAGCACTTATTAAGAACCAACAATATGTCAGGTACTGTGTTAAACAGATATCTTATTTGTTCTTCATAACCCTGCAAAGTATAAGGATCCCCATTTTACATATGAGGAAACTGAGTCAGACAGAGGTGAAGTGACTTGCCCGGGGACACACATTTCTTGTCACAGAGGATCTTTACAAGGAGACTGGGTGACCACTTATCAAGGAAGTTTTAAAGGAGATTCCTGCAGAATTATAGGCTGGACTAGGTAACCTTTAAGATCCTGTCCAGCTCCAAGATCTATGAAGCCTTCAATACTGGGAATGGCAAGGCAGGGCCAAAATTCCTTCTCGGTATGGATCAAAGGCAGGGTGGCTCTGTCTTCAGAGATTAGTACCATGAAGGGGAATGGGTGTGAAAGAACCAGAAATTGAAATGAAGAGACCCTTTTTCCAAATCCTCGGTAGAATGGAGCAGGGTGTTTGTAAACAAAGTAATTAGACAAAACAGGGCCAGAAAAATTAGAAAAGCAGGGATACAGTGTTCTGGAGACAAAGGTTTGGTGCTCAGATGTTAGGTTCCCCTGAGACAATGTTCTCTTAACATAAACCACTTCTATGTAAGCGTGCCATCTGATACATTGACCCATTCTGTCCTTAATAACTTAATGAGCTCCAGCAGCAAGCTATTATTACCTGTTCTAGCTGGTCCCCTTCTTATAAGGCCAAGCCTCTCCCAGCTTGAAGCTTAGGTCAGTTGGGGGATTGACTTTACCAAGGCAGCACCTGAAGATTCTTGATGGGTTCCAATGTCTAGTCCTCTAGGCCATAGCCTTCTCATTCTACTAGATACTGGAGGCAATCATCCTGAACAGCCCTCACTGAGAAGTCATTTATTTAATGACAAGCCTGCCTCCACTGGAGAGGCAGTGTAGTAACAACGGAAGAATGTTAACTGTACCGGAGGAGAACCTGAGGTCAGAGTCCCACCTTCCCACAAATCTCAGCCTTTACAAGTTGTGTGACCTGGATAAGTCACTTAAACTTCGTAGACTTCAGTTTCCTCATCTGTAAAATGATAGGGCTGGACGAGGTGGCCTCCAAGAAACCTTCCAGCTCTCTCTCCATCTACCACAGAAAGACAGGGCCACTGAGGTATAGGGACAACAAACCAGCAGATACAATGCCCTGAGGAGGGCATCAGCTTCCTGCCCATTCTAAGGTTAGCAAAGCCAGCAGATAAACAGTGGGAGAAGCAGGGTCTCCCTGCTGGTCTTTGAAAAGGCTGGCCCACCATATTGCTTTTTCAGAGCTGATTATCTTAGACTAAAGGAGAGCTAACAAGACAGATGAGACCTCTTTATAGCAGAAGAGTGCAATTCCAGGGATCTTATGTTCTTGGATGTGCCTCTGTGTTTTCTTGGGCTGCATTGCCCCTGGGTAAGGGCACATCCCTTCAACATAAGCCCAAGGTTAAATCTAGGACTATTTGTCCAGACGTTCCCCTTTGTTCCTCCCCATAGTGAGACACGTTCATTTACTGTTTTCGCTCAGTACACAGGAAAAATCAGCTCATCTTTATAGGGAAGCATCAATTTATAGATGGTCTTGAATATCAAACAGAGGAATTTGATCTCTGAACAGGAGGTAATGGAGAACCACATTTCTGAACGGTAACAAAACCACATCAATGCTCAAGAAAGATTATTCTGGCAGTGGGGTGAAGGCTAGACTAGAGTGAAGAGAAGTGGGAAAACTGTAGTAATCCCAACGGGCTGTAAGAAGGCACTGTCTTAACTCATGGCAGTAGTGATTGAGAGAAGTGAATGATGGAGCCAAAGGTGGAGTCAACAAAAACTCCGTAAACAGGTGCATTTGAGCAATGAGAAAGAGATTTCAGTCAGGGAAAATCCCAAGAAGGAAAGATCATAGGGTTATAAATCATGGTTGGAAGGAACCCTACTTCTCATCTAGTCTGCAATGCACAATTTACAAATAAGGAAACTGAGGGCCTAAAAAAGAAACTGACTGAAGAAAGCACACTGGCAGAGTTAAGATTAGAACCCAGGCCTTCTGATTCCACATCCACTATTTATTTGTTCTCTCCTCCTATCATTTTTCTACCATCTTTCCAGAGCCTTGAGTTGGGATGTTCCCTGTCACTGCTGTATCTGAATTCTGGGTGAAACTTGAATTCCTTATCTCCATCCTGACCTAGCTGTGCCAAATCTCTTTCCCATTAATTCAGAAACCAGGCTGGGATTTTAAAAAAGAGAAACTTCTAAGAGGAAAATAAGATAGAAGCAAACAAACTCCAAAGCCTAGAAACGCACAAATGCACAGAGGACTGATTTCTTTAAGGTTAAAAAATCCTTGGCCTAGAAGTACAAAGTTCTGGGTTCAAGTGTGTGGTCAGCTACTTAATAGCTGAATGACCCCGAGGGTGTGATTCTGCTTCTTTGTTTCTCCATTTATAAAATGGATATAGTGTTACTTTCACAATCTCCTTCACAAGGTTATTTTGAAGATTAAATGAGATACTAAGTTAAAGTGCTATGTTGATTCTAATTCTGTCAATTATTACCTACCTGATCTTGAATAAGTGACTTCATCTGTTTCATCTTGAAAACAAAAGGGTTAGAGTAGACAACTGATAAGGAACTTTCTAGCGAAAAATGCCTGATCCCTTCTTCTCCTTCTGATTTCTATGGCTTGGCACCTCTCCAAGTTTGAACCTCACTCCTGACCTTTCTGTCTTATTTGGTTTGCCAGCAGAATATTCAGCAATCCATTGTTAAGCTGCTTCTATCGTTTGGTGAAGTGAATCTCAGACACAGTGGAAACTGGGACCTGAGTTTGAATCCCAGCCTAACCACTTACTACCTATGTTACCTTGGGCAAGTCAGTTTCTGGGTGCCTCAGTTTCTTCATCTGTAAAATCAGAGGATTGGGCTCCCTTCCAGCTCTAAATCTATGATCCCTTATTTGGGCTTTGCCTCACAAGAAGCCATATGGCCTTGATGGTGAACACCACGTCCTGGAGCCTGTTCTCATCATTTTCAATGGCCAGGCAATCTCAAGGGAACACATTTTCCCTGAAGCCTTTAAATGGCCATCCCCCTTCTCAGAGAACTTATACTATTCATATAACTCACTGCAGTGTTGATCCCCAGGTCCCTTCCTCCCCCTTATCCTTAATTTAGTTTCTTTAGCATTTTCTCAAGCTGCAGGTTTGAAAGTGCTTGACAAATATCTCATTTTATCCTCCAACAAACCTGGGTGGTAGTTCCTATTATTATCCCATTCTACAGATGAGGAAACAGAGGGAGACAGAGATCATACGACTTGCCTAGGGTTGTAGAGCTAGTAAGTGTAAGAGGCTGGGTTTGAACTTCAGGTCTAGTGCTCTATCCTCTGTGCCACCTAGGTACCTAGGTAAGTTGTTGGTTTATCATAAGTTTTACAATCCATAATGCCTGAAACATACAGCAGTGATAGCCATCATGATATCCCTCAAAAGAAGAAAGGGGACACACACACACACAAACACATGCCTAACTCCTGTTGAGAAGAAGGGTGGGTGGAGGCAGGAATTTTTCTGTGATGACTAGAAGTTCTCTTTGGGATGAGGGAGCCTTTTAAACAGAGTGATACTAACAGCAACCTTTTTTCTATCCACACCCTTCCCTCCCCCCACTCTTCCAAGTCTGACTTCAGCTGCCTCATCAGTAGCCTGGATTTCATCCAAATGGTGGAAAGTAGGGCAATCTGTCTTGCAGAACCAACAGGATGGAGGAGACAGGTCTGTGGTTCCCCTGGAGACCACCAGGATCTTGCCAAGAACAGATCCAGCATCTCCTGGATGGTGGCCATATGGGGTTTCTTCCCATGCCTATACACAAAGACAGATCCCATTGTGGCTCAGTCTACTATCTAGGCAGGCCCGTTAGTGAGGAGTCCTAAAAAGAACCCTAGACATGAAGCTGGGCTCTTCTGTTTACCGAATTACTCTGGGCAAATCATGTCATTTTGGGGAGGCCTCAGTTTCTCTCCTGTGAAATAAGGAGGTTGGACTTGATGATGTCTAAGGGTTCTTCCAGATCTAAAACTTAGGCTCAGCTGAACTGCCTAAACAGAGTAAAGGCTCATAATAATAACAATAATAACTCTTTTGTATAGAAAACCTTAAAGTTAATAATTTCCTCATAATAACCCTGAAATGTGGTATAAATATTATTGTCTCCTTTGTGCAGGTGATCCAATTAAATTTTGGAGAGTCAAGTGACTTACCCAGGGTCACACAGTGTATATGTGTAGGACCAAGTTTAAATCAACAAATGTTTATTCACACATAGTACGTGCAAGGCCTTGTACTCTGCCCTGAGAATAGAAACTTTATAAAAGGCCTAATTCCTTCCTTCCACACAGGGGGCATGAGGCAAGTTCATAAATAAGAATTCTACAATACAAAATGTGATCCCAGAGAACTGAAGCTCTTTGAGCAGGGTGTGCTGTGCTTTTTATCTCTGTATAACTCAGACCATTACAGGGCCTGGTATATGATGGGTGATGAATAAACAGTCACTGAATAAAATAATGATAAGGGGAAAGGTGTGGACTAGATAACATACTAGGAGAAATCTGAGAAGGAAGAGATAACTTTGAACTGGAGAATTCAGGAAAGGCTTCTTGGAGGAACAGATGGAGAGGGAGAGTCCATTCCATTCCTGGGTGACAGTGAGAGAGAAGCCATGGGAGGGAAATGGGCATGCTGGAAATCAGAGAAGGAGAGTTTGGATAGAGCAGAGAGAGCATGAAAGCTGGAACTCAACATGCTTCAAGAGGAGTTGGAAGCAACATAAAAGTTGAAGGTGGGATGCAGTACTTGGTTGTAGAAAGCCTTGAATGACAGCAGAGTTTGTCCTTTATTTGGCAGGCACTGAGGAATCCCTGGAGGTTTCTGAGTAAACAGTGAAGTGATCGCAGAAATACATTAGGAGAATGCAATCAGTCTAGTCGGGCCAGGTTTAATATTTTTAATCTGCTCCATTTTGGTAGTGCAAAAGGCACAGGGCAGGGGACAACTAAGAGGTGGAGGGCTAGGCTTGACCACCTTCCCAGGTACCTTCTAGCTCAATTCTATAATCTCATCATCTTGTGATTCTACACTCTGCGTAGATGTTATGATTCTATGACCATAATAAGTTATATCTATCCCTCAGGCCTACACAACCTAGGTATTATCTTTAGTATCTACCACCCCCCACCCCCGCCATTTCCAGTGTTGCCAAGGTCTGCCAATTTCACCTTTGCGATATCCCTCAAATATGTCCCCTTCTCTCTTCTGACACTGCCAGCATGAGGTTCATTCCCTCATCACCTCACACCTAGACAGCAGGCTGTTGGCTAGTCTACCTGCCTCAAGCCTCTCTCCACTCCACCCTCCATTCATTCACTAAAATGATTTTCTTGAAGTGCAGGTCTGACCATATCATCCTCTATTCAGTAAACTCCAGTGGCCTCCAAAATCAAATACAAAATCTTCTGGTAGATATTCAAAGCCCTTCATAACCTTGCCCCCTCCTACCTTCCCAGTCTTCTAACACTTTACTCCCTGCCATGTACTTCTCAATCCAGGGACACTGTCTTCCTTGCTGATCCAGGAACAAGACATGCCGTTTATTGACTCTGGGTATTTTCTCTGGCTATCTCTCATGGCTGGACTGTTCTCCCTTCTTAACGTTGCCTATTGACTTCCCTGGTTTCCTTTAAATTCCAACTAAAATTCCATCTTCTACAGGAAGCCTTCCCCAACCCCTCTTAATTCCAGTGCCTTCCCTCTCCTACTTACTTCCTTTTATCCTGTATCGAGCTTGTCTGTACATATGTTTGCTTGTTGTCTTCTCCTTAGATTGTGAGCTCCTTGAGGTCAGGGACTGTCTTTGACCTCTTTTTGTATCTCCAGTGCTCAACACAGTGAGCACACAGTGGGCCCTTAACAAAGGCTTACTGACTTGACTGTGAAGCACTCTAAAATTTACAAAACATTTTTCTATTAGTTAATTCCTTAGATCATAGCATCCAAAAATTTAGCACTGGAAGCTATGCTAGAGATCATCCAAGAGGCCAAAGAGGCCTAGAGGGGAAGTTACTTGTCTTGTCCCTGGTTCCATAACTAGGTAAATGGTAGAGCTGAGATTCAGTTCTTCTGATCCCAAAGCCAGTATTCTTTCCACAACATGCTGTAACTGTAAGGTGAGTGATGATAGTAAGAATAACTGACATTCAGAGAGATCTTCAAAATTTCCAAAGTGTTTACATCTAATTTGAACCTCAACATGACTCTGTGAAGCAAGTACTATTGGTAATATTATTTCTCTTTTATAAATGAGGAACCTGAAGCACAGAGAGGGTAAGTGATTTGTCAAAGGTCGCACAGCTAGTCAGAAACAGGTTTGAACCGAGGTCTTGAGAGAGCCCAAAGTAACTCAGCTATCGATTGTGATTCTGTGATTCTGCAATACTATGATTCCATAATGTTTTAAAAATACATGCATGTGTCAATTTATTTCTTTGAGAATTCTCCTCTTCATTCATTTGGATCTATCTTTGCTTGCCACTCTGAAAGTGCAGATCCACTAAATCTCCCCTGATCCCCTCTTCCACCATTAGCCACCGTGAATTATTCCATACCTTTTATTTTCTCCTCAAAGACCCTCAATGTTCCTTTCTTACCTTATCTTTCATTTTAATGAGAAAATCAAGGCCATCCCTCATGAGCTGGTGCTTCTCTCTAATCCACACCTCAAATTCTTTATCACCACCTTTCTCACCACCTTCACTTATCTTTGGTCAAGTCCCCTTGCCTTTCTCCTAGCCTAGGCCAATCTCAATCCCTTTGAGCCAAATCCAGGAGTTTTTTCTATCAAATTTGTGCTCTCTCTCTCTCTCTCTCTCTCTCTCTCTCTCTCTCTCTCTCTCTCTCTCTTTCCTTCTCCCCAAATCCCTTAACAAAAGGATGATAAAGCATTCAATGCTAAGGATACAAATACTAAATAGCTTCTGCCCTCAAGGAGCTTTTGTTCTAATAGAGGTACACTATGCACATAGTGGGGACAAGCCCTAGGAGGAGTGTTTTGATTTGAAAAGTCATGGAGAAGGAAAAAAGATCTAGGAGAACAGATCAACACATCCTTTCCAGTAGCTACAGCAGTACTGACTGGATTATGGTTCCAACTATAAAAGAACTATAAAAGGAAATAGAAAAGGATAGCATAGTGGAGAATAAATTGGTGAAGAGGTAGCCAGGGAGTAAAGCCAAGTATGGCCAGGACTGGTCTGATAATTGTGGACCATGTGAGCAAATCACCAATCAGGACAGGATGGGTTTGGGGAGGAGCCCTGCTATCCCCTCAAGTTGTTAGCCTGTATTTCTTCTCCCTTTAACTGCCTAGATCCTAGAAAGAATCATCTACATTCCCTGCCTCTACTTCCTCCCTGCTGGATGTCTTCCCACAGCCTTGGCATCTGGTATCTGACCCCATCACCATGCTGAAACTGCTCTTTCTAAGGTTATCAATGATCATTCATGGCCTTTTCTCAGTTTTCATCTTTCTTGACCTCTCTGTAATTAACTTTTGATCATCCCCTCCTCTTCCTCCCCACCTTCTTCTCTTGTCTCCATAATCCCCTAGTTCTCCACCTACCTAACTACTTCTCAAGATCCTTTGATCAACTATCTCCAGACACCTTAGCGTGGGCATCTTGGGGATCATGGGACACTCCTTTTACACAGCCACATTCAGGATGCTCGGTCCCTTGGGTCCTTGCCTTTGCCCTAAGTTATCTGGGATAAACTCCCCATCTCACTTCTAAATTCACTAGTTTCCTTCAAACATTAGCTCAAGCACCATGTTCTTCCTGGTCCCTGAGATACTAGAGCATCACCCCCAATAATCTTTTATTAATTTTGCATTGATTCTGTATATAATCACATGTACACATGCTGTCTCTGCCATTCACTTGTAAGTCCCTTGAAGAGAGAGACTGTTTGATTTTTGTCTGTGTAGTCCTAGGGTTTAGCACTGGGCCTGGCACAAAGTAAGCACATAGTATATGTTGCTTGCTTGATAACACTTGCACTGTTTTTAGGGAAACTCTTTTTAGCACATCTAAGCTAAAGACAGAACCAAAATAAAGATAAAATTAAATAAAATAGAGATAAAATTCTCTCCCCTTCTCTCTAGCTGACATGATCATTATAGCTGGATATGAACAACACTTCTATCTCTCCAGCTAGTTTTCTGAGTTGAGAATGTCATGCATTCCCCTGACTTTAATTACTGTCCTATCTGGTGACAGTATTTTATATTAAAATGCTATCCAGGGTTCAGATTGAAAGCTGGAACGAAGGTAGCACCAGAAGATAGTCAAGTGCTGATGCTTGGGCCTGAAAGGGAGAGCAGGGACATACAAATCTGGAGGGTGTGGCCCACCTCCACCCCACACTTCCTCTGGGGCCCTTTGACACCTGCCCAGGGGCAGTGTAGGAAAACACCTTCACCACTGCAAATGATTTTCTCATTTTAGTTAAAACCCAAGGGCAGAAACGTAGGGCTCAGAACTTACAATGCCTGACCTGGAAGGGAGTAGAGGAAAGAGACTGTTGGAGCCTTGAATAGGGAATGTTATAGACCTAGAAAGAGCTATATACCATGAGGAACAGAAGTGCAATTGGACACTGACTCTCGATCAGAGGAGCAGGGACCAAATTCCACTTCTGACATTATATCTGTAATATAAGGCAAATCCTTTAACTTCCATGGGACTCAGTGTCCTATTCTGTAAAATGAGTGGGGACAACTAGATGGCTCTGAGGTGTCTCCTAGCTATAGATCCATGATCTAGGCACTAAGCGCTTGGGATACAAAGATAAATGTGAAACCATGCCTGTCTTCAGGGAGTTTAGTTTTTAATGGGGGAAAGGTGAAGCCGACATAGACACATATGATTATATACTGAATATATACAAAATTAATGGAAGGTAATTTTTAGGAGATGTGGGACCAGGAAAGGAAAGGTGTCACAAAGAAAATGTCCTTTGAGCTGAGTTTTAAAGGAAACTAACATGAACGTTAGAGATAGAACCCCAGGACATGTAATACAGAGATTTGGAGCTGAAAGGGATCTTAGAACATATGATTTTTTTTAAAAAATCACATTGATTGATGTATTTTGTTGTTAATATGGCCAAAATTTTTCTCCCTGTACTTTCCCCTTACCCTCCTCAGAAAATATCTCATATGACAAAGAATTTGGGGTTGGAAAGAAGAGAAAAAAATCAGTAAAACATCAATACATTGAAATAATTTGGCAACGTATGCAATGTTTCACACCCGTAGACCTCCATCCCTCCCCTGAAAAGAAGTTGGGGAATGCGAGGCAGGTGTCTTCTTATAGCTCTTCTATGAGGCTAAGAGGCAATATATTATTATATAATATTAGAGCTGAAAGGGTCTTGAAAGGTCATCTGGTCCAATCCCTTCATTTTAAAAAGGAAGAAACATTTTACAAAGGAGGTCAAGGGATCGTCCAAGGTCACACATTGAGTTAGTGAGTGACAATATCTGGCCTGAATCCAGGTCTTATGACACTAGGTTTCCCTGCATTTCCTATATGGTCTGCTCAGAGAAGGGGGAAAGGAAGGCTGCTATTAATGTAAATGTACTCATATCCTCTGGGAGAAAAAAATACACACACACAAACTGTCATCTTGCCAAAGCTACTTAAAACTTATCACTTTGGGAACTGGAGTAAATCGAGGGGCCCTGGACCTGCTGCCAGGCAGCCAGGACAGGAGGTTAACCCATAGAATTACTCTAGCAATAGCCTTCTCTTTCCTGTACGTTGTGGCAAAGGTTGAAGTTGCACTCTGAGCAGAACTGAACTGGTTGTCTTAATTTACAGACATCCTGCCAGCTACGCACCCCATTCTCTGTGCTCTGTCCTCTTCCCTCTGGGGCTCAGCACTCCACCAAGTTTAGGTTCTTATCAGAACACCACAGAGTCTATTGGCCTGTCTTGATTAGGGCCAGCCTTAGCAACAGGCTACTTGGGCTACTGAGGTGGTGGCCTACAAGACTGGTCTCTCTAGAGATTCACCTCCCTCCCCTCTCCTCTCCCAGGAAACCCAGGAGAAGCTGCCTTGTGTTCACAGGGTTTTGATGTAGAAATTACTTTTAGAAGGTTACCATTAAATTCATTCCACAAGTATTTATTTTGTTAAGCTTTAATCACTGCATTTCTAGCCATGCCTGTTATATAAAAGGGTCTATAATCATCTATTTAATAAATGCTTGTTGAATATTGTAAGCTCCTTGAGACTGAAATTGTTTCATTGGTTGTATCTGGATCCCCAGCCCTAACATGTCATCTGGCATGTTGCTGTTCAGTCGTTTCAGACTGTTCATGACCCCATTTGGGTTTTTCTTGGCAGAGATACTGGAGTGGTTTGTCATTTCCTTCTCCAGCTCATTTTACAGATGATGAAACTGAGGCAAACAGCATTAAGTGACTTGTCCAAGGCCACACAGTAGTAAGTGTCTGAGGCCAGATTTGAACTCAGGGAGATGTCTGTCTTCCTGACTGCAGCCCCAGCACTTTATTCATTTTGTCCTTTATCTGCCCCTGGGAAAGGGCTTTAGGGAGCTGACAAGTTCAAGTTTCTTATTTTACAGACAAGGAAATCAAAGTCTAGAAAGGTTTTGATTTGGCAGAGGTGGGATCTGAACTTGGTTCCTCAGATTTCAAAACCATCACTCTTTTCTCTGTACTAAGGTCTTCCCATAGGGACTGAAAATGAAATGGATTGAAGATATGTAGGAAACTAATGGAAATATATAAAAACAAGAGCCATTCCATAATAGATAAATGGTCAAAGGATATAAACACACAATTCTCTAAGGAAAGGTAACCTATTATTAACAACCAGGTGGAGAAAAATGCTCCAAATTACAGATGAGAGAATTGCAAACTGAAACAATTTTAAGGTTCTACCTCACATATCAGATTTGTAAAGAGGAGAAAAAGTAAAATAACAATTGGTGGAGGGCCTATGGATGATGCACTTTTAATGGAGCTATGAATTGATCAGACCATTCTGGAAAGCAATTTGGAATTATACCCCAATTATAGGCCCCATGTTGGGCACCAAATATGATGAG
The DNA here is from genome assembly GCF_028372415.1 of Notamacropus eugenii. Lineage (NCBI taxonomy): Eukaryota > Metazoa > Chordata > Mammalia > Diprotodontia > Macropodidae > Notamacropus > Notamacropus eugenii. The sequence continues at coordinate 52,858,178 of NC_092877.1, forward strand.
GGCTGGAAAGGGGGTGTGAGACCTCCACAAAGACCGGGGTACCAGGGGCAGGTCATCTGAAGAATAATTCACGAACTCAACCATTGTTGAAGTCAAGGTAAAGATTTATTACTCTTTTCAGCCGTCAAGAATTCTTAGGGAACCTGCAACCTTAAAGGGATACAGTTTAAGTTTATACAGTATATTCTATAGTATTACTTGTGCCAAATATGCTATGGGTGTTTTGGGATGGGATTAAGGAGTGGTTAAGGAGCGGTCAGTTCTTAAAGGAATATGCACTCTTATTATCTACTGCGAAGGTATTTTACCCAAAATTCATTGGGAAATAGCCCAAGGCAGGGGCTACCTGGAGGTGTGGTTTTAGGCATGAACAGTCACTAAGTCTACCAAGGGTCAGGGCTGACCAGGAAAAACCAGGCATCTTTCCTCAATGTCTTGTTAGACAAGATTAACGTAAGGGAGTGCAGGTCCGTCCAAGTCTAGGACACCTATGATTGGTCAGTGAGTAGTAAATGTGGTTGTGACCCAGCGCACAGCCTCTTAAGCCAGGACACAGCTGGTTCAAACGCATGAGTTTCATAGGTGCAGCTGGCTACCGTAGCAGGAAAGGAGATAAAAGTTGTTGTTGCTGGGACAGGCTTGTCTGTTGGGCTGGGGAGAAACTGCCTGGGACAGCGTTCTGAGGCTAGGGAGAAATGGGACCTTAGAACTGGGGCCCAGGTCCACGCCCCCAAGCACCCCATCAGAGTGGACCACATCCTGAGGCAGTAACTTCTTTACTGGAAAGTGGAGGTGCTCAAGAGAAACTGTCAGGTTTGGGGATTCCTGTGCAGAGGGGCAAGATGGACTCCTCCTCCAACTGGGGGAAATTCTGAAGGCTTCTATTGCCTAGGTGACCTTGGGGAAAGACATTTAATTTTTCGGGTCCGACCTCTATCCACTTAGCGCCTTAAGGCAGAGAGTCCTTAATTCCCCAGACTGGCATTAACAGAGAAGAGTGGGGGATGGGAAGGAGGAGGAGGAGAAAAAGAGGGACACAGGGATAGGGAGGAAAGCAAGAGAGGAGGAGGAGGTAGGGAAGATGGGGGAGAAGAGAGAGCGAGATGAAGAGGCCCAAAGAGTAGGAGAAAAGACGGAGGGAGGGAGGTGAAGGCGAGGGGGAGGAGGTCGGAGGAGTGGAGCCCCCACGGGCGGGGCGAAGAAGCTGTAGGAGCCGAAAAAGAAGGAGGCGGGAGAGTGAACTAGTGGGGGGTGGGGTAGGGAAAGGGACCGTCTGGGGGCGGGGATTAATTCGCCCCGCCCCTTCCCCGCCTGTCTCCAGCTTGCCCCTCCCATTCCCCGCCCCACCCGCCCCTCCCTCCACTCTTGTGTCGGGCCAATCCCCAAGCACTTTAGATGGACTGCGGGGCCTGGGCGGCAGGCGGGGCCAATGGAGTGGCGCGTTGTTGGGCTGCGGCCCCCTCAGGCCGCACCCTGTGGTGAGGGGAGGAGCCGAGGTGGGCCGGGCCGGGAAGGGGAAGGGGAGCGGGCGGAGGGCGGGGGTGTCGGCCCGGGGCTGAGGCTGCGCCGCCGCTGCTGGAGGGAGGCGGGGCGCGGAGAGGGTGAGGGAGAGGGGAGCAGGGGAGAGCAGGGTGAGGGACGCCCGGGCGTTGCTGCTGTCGCCCCCGCCGCCTCTGCTGCTATTGCCTTAGCCGCCGCTGCCTGTGCGGAGGGGAGCGAGCCCCGCGCGGCCTCAGATTCTCCGGTGGAGGTGAGCAGGGGCGGGGGAAGGCGGAGAGAGGAGGGGGAGGAGGAGAGGGAGACGCCTTCGGGGGAAGAGGCTGTCAAGGGGCTTGAAGGGAAGGGGGAGGGGGTGTTTGTGGGGAGGGGGCTCGGCAGTCTTGGAGGAACGGGGAAGGTGGCGGGGTCAGTCTTCGGGTAGAGGCCCTCTGGTGGGGAGGAGGGGGCTCCCTATAAGAGGGGGGTTCGGCTTGCGGGGAGATAGTGCGGAAGGCTCTGCCGAAGTGGGGGGGCCGTAGAGGAGGGGGAGATGACGAGGAGGCAGGGGGGCGCTGAGGCATCCTCTAAGAGGGCTGCATGAGGGTGGGGGAGCTCACACTGGCTCCAGCACTGGGGAGGAGGCCGGTGGGGTGGGGGTGGGGGTGGAGGTGGGGTTGGGGGGGCCTCCAGGTCATGAGCAGGATTAACGAGTCCTGGGATTAAATCCTGGGCGGACGAAGGGGCATTAGAGTGGGCACTCTTCTACTGAAAGCGGGGAAGGCTCAGGCTGAGGGTTCGGTGGCAAAGCATTCGAATGGGGGCTTGTGAGAGGAGGAGGGAGGGAGGAGGAACCCTACCCTGGCCCTTCGGGGAGGGATCGGGGCGCTCATCCCCACTGCCTCCTGCAGCGAAGTGCCATTGCAGGGTTCGGCGTGCACGGTTACTTTGTATCAAAGCGGTGGGTGGGGGAGGTAGACGCTGTAACTGTCCAGCTTAGATGGTGCGTGCTGACAATAACATAAACCCTTTAGCAAGGAAAGGTTGCTAGGAAAGATGGTAGATTTGCAGTTCTCTATGGGATAGAACTGTTCAGGGTTTTTGTTGCCTAGTGAAGCAGCAGCATCGAGGGTAGGCCATGTTCTGGGGGGGTTTTCATGAGTTATTAAGTGGAAGATCTAGTATAAACATAAAAATGATTGCGTTCATAGTATTCATATAATAAAGCGTTATCTAAACTCTTTTAGAGTACAGGTGTATATGTGCAAAATACATATGCTTGGGTTTTTTTTTTTAATACATTGAAAATTATTTCAGCAAAAAAGGGGAAAAACCATACTGGAGATTTAATATCTGCTTTAGGGGTAGGAAGAAGGGTCAGACTTAATCTTTCCTGAATTTTATTGCACTTGGTAGTCGTTCATTAACCTTGTTGTTTTTTAAATGTTTCAAAAGGTCCTTGTTAAGAATTATCTTTTTTTTGCACTTTGGAGATGCATGGCCACAGAATATTCTGTAGTTACAACTGCTTTTAGGGCAGTGGGGAGCTACAGGTATTGCCACCATACTGATTCATAAAATACCCTTAAAATGGCAGAATTTGATTGTGAGATCCAGGGAATATATAATGATGGCTGATAAGAGTTTTGTTTTGAGTAAATTAGAGCATTTTAGGGGATGGGGGGTTGATTGAAGGTTTATTGACATGAATTTGTGAAACAGAAGGGAAAACATCGCTAGGAGAGCTGTCCTGTATGTATTTTTAAATTAAGGATTTTTTTTTATTGATGACTTTTGTTTTTATATCACATTCATTTCCAAATTTATCCCATTCCCTCCCCATGGGGCCTTCTCTTGTAACATTGATTTTAAAAAGAGGGGAAAAAAACAATTCAATGAAATTCACTAGCATGTCTTATAGTATATGCACTGTTCCATACCCAGTGCCCTCCACTCTTGCAGTGAAGGAATGGAGATGCATTTTCTGAACTCTTATTCTGATCGAAACTTGGCAACTATAGTTACAAAGCATTCAATTTTTGTTTATTCCCTTTACAGCGTTTTTCTTGTATTTGTTGTTTTCCTGATGGTATATGCTTTCTTAAAGTGAACTCAGGAACTATATTATGAGCAGTTTCTAGTTGTTTTGACAGACACATAGAGACTCACCCAGGGTCACAACAGCTAATAAGCATCAGTCAGAATTTGATCTCAGATCTTCCTGACTTCAAGCCCCACACTCTTATCCATTATACAATGCTGCCTTGTATTATGATTTATACCATGGAGAAAACCAAAACCGTAGACTTGTTTACTAAGGAAGTGAATGGTTTTGACAGTCAAAACTGCTTTAGAAAGACTTTGATGTGGTTATATCATGCTTGCTATACCACTGTGGAGTTAGTTTGCTACTTGTGGCATGCTTTGGTTTAAGTCTTAAAGTTGCAAAGCAGTGAGCCTGACTAGAATTTCTTGTCTAGAGGGTGTTTTTCCCTGTCTAAATATTAATATTATATAGGCATATATATAATATTATGTATTATATATGCTTTTCCATATCTGAAGTTATCTGATGAGAAGGAAACTATTTTGATTGGTATTGTATCACACATGTTTCTTGGAATGATTACATATTTTCAGCTAGCCACTTCTAGATAATTTTATTTTAGTTTGGCTTTATCAGAATATGTTTCAAAAATTTTTGTAATGAATTTTTATTGAATAACATATTGTTCACTCGTAGTAGAAGCTTATCACGCCAATTGTTTCCTATACTTGGCATTTTCTTTTATTCGTAAGAACATGATGTTCCAAGAATAGACTTGATATTTTTCTTGGATATTTTATGTTTGCAAAATGGAAATATTCTGTATAAAGTGTTGTGTAGAAACAATATAATTGTGATAGTTGGATTAGAATGAGGATTTAGCTTCCCTTATAAATTGTTTTGGTTAGGCTACTGGTCTCAAAGACCTCAATTTTGATTTTCTTTTTAGTTCTTCAACATTTGCTCAGGAACCCTTCTGCCGATAGATAGATAGATAGATAGATAGATAGATAGATAGATAGATAGATAAAAACATAACTATTAGTGATTTTTAAAAGTTACTGTAGAACAAAATAATTCATTGCCTTGTGGTCAACCTGGTGGCAAAGCTGTTCCGCTCAGCTAGTCTTGTCACTAAATTTTATTACAGCCTTTTCTTGGTTGATAGGATACATCCAAGTTTATGCCCCCTGGCTAACCTTTCAGAAACCCCAGGTCACTTCCATGCTAGGAAGTGGCATTGTAAGAATAGGATTTTGATGAGATTCTTCATAGTTATTTTTTTTAAAATCCAATATTTTAGTCCCAGTAATTTAATATAGATGTGCCAATTCTGAAAGTCTTAAAGCACCTAGCTCTTCTTTGTTCAACCTAACTTTAATATCAAAGACTTGTTGCTTTCCCCGCTTCTTTGCCCTGCTTGCCTGGTCCCTTAGCCTCCCAACCTGGCCTGTTACCCCTGGGAGTGTCCTTGCCCCTTGCCTTTCTCCTTTACTCCTTTATCCTGGTTGCTTTTTTTCCACCAGGCTTCACTCCTTTTTTAGACTTCTCTGTCATGACCCCACGAATCTCATCATCCTGCAAGATCACATCTGCCTTGGTACTAGTATCTCATCAGTACCCTATGCTCCAGGGACTATGTTGATTGGAGGGTAGAGCAGAGAGCTCCCCAAACCTTCATTTAAGGAGGCCCCCAGGTCAGCTGTCTCTTCATTTTCAACTGGACTGCATTCCTTTGTACTTCATCATGCCCCTCCTCCTCTCTTTGTGACCTCAATCCATTAGTTTGTAAGCTGCTTGAGGATAAGAACTGGCTTCCCTTTTCATATTTCTATCTCCAAAGTTTGGCACAGTGCCTTAATAGGCACTTAATAAACGTTTGTTGACTGATTGACTTGTGTTGAATGAGACAAGAATCAGTAGATCTCGTGCATCTGAATATAGATGGAAGTTCTTTAGGCTTTACTCTTTGCCCTACCTCAAAGCCCTGAAGTCTCCTGGGACTGTCATCTAACCTGCTTATGGAACCTAAGGAGCCCTGGTCCAATCTCTGTGCTCCCACTGAACCTTTAGTACTTCTAGGATCTTCACAGTCTTTTGCATTTGTTTTCCAGTTCTTCATTCAACAGAAACTTTTCTTCAGTGTTACCAACGATCTGTTAAGTTCCAAATTTAATCACTTCAGTAACCCTCCTTTCCTGATCAGCATTTGACACAGTTGACCACCCTTTTCTCCTGAATACTGGATTGTCTTGATACTGTTCTCTCCTGGTTCACTTTCTACTTTTCTGATCACTCCTCAGTCTCCTTTGCTGATTCATCAATTGTATTATGTTCACTAATTCTGATTGTGCCTAACACTCTGGCCTGGGCTCTTTTCTCTTTTTTTTCTATACCCTCACATTTGGTGATCCTCATCAGCTTCCATAAGTTCAATTTACCATCATTAACAAATGATTCCCATCACTATGTCCAGCCACAGTCTTTCTCCCTTGCTTCAGTTCTGCATCAGGAATTGCCTCTTGGACATTTCCAAACTTCCCTCTTATTATGACTAAGGGCATACCTAGGTTTGCAATCTCAGCACTATCCTCAGCTCTGATTTTTCACTCACTGCTCAGTTGCCTCCCTCCTTAGTTGCCAAAGTTTGTTACTCTTCCTAGATACAGATAGGTGGCACAGTGGATGGAGTGCTGGGTCTGAAATAAGGAAGATCTGATCACTTCCTAACTTTGTGACCCTGGACAAGTCACTTAACTGTTTGTCTCAGTTTCATCAACTGTAAAAAAACAAAAAAATGGGAACAATAATAGCCATGATGATCATTTATTTATTTATGATGAGATTATTTAGAAAGCACTTAGCCCAGTACCTGGCATTTAATAAATACTTATTTTCTTCCTTTACCCTTCATATCCCTTGCTTATGTCCTCTCTGCTATATATGGCCACCAGCCCAGTTCATTACCTCTCACTTAGACTATTGCTATGTTCTCTTATTTGGTCTCCCTATCTGATACTTCTTTCTACTCTCTATTACCTCTGGAATCAAGCTTAAACTTTGTTTGACACAAATTTCTTTACAATCTATCTCCTTTGTGCATTTCTAGTATTCTTATACTCTTTTCCACGTACTCTATTGTCCACATGTTGGTTTACTTTTCCATACACATGACTGTCTGCTGTCCCTAAAAAATATTACCTTCTCACTTTTGCCTTTTGGAATTCCTAGCTTCCTTCAAGACTCAACTTAAGTGCCACCTTCAGCATGGAACCTCTTACCAATTCTCTCACCCTTCCTTAAGCCAGCAACTAGTTCACTCATCAAAACCACCTGGATTTTATTTTGAATATTTTATGTATACACTTATGTGTACGTATTGTCTTTTCCTTTAAAACATAACTTCTTGAGGGCAGGTATGCTTCTACTTTTGTCTTTTTATCTCCAGCATTTAATAGTTTCTGGAACATAGTAAGCACGTAAGAAATGTTTGGTGATTGATTAGGTCTCCTCTTATTTGTCTGACTTCTCAATCTCCTTTTCTAAATTTATGGTCTGTGTCCTACCTCCTAATTGTGGATGTACCCTAAAGACTCTGTCCTGGACTCTTTTCTTCTCTCTCTACGTTCTCACTTGGTGAGTTTATCAGCTCCCATGGGTTCAGTTGTCTCTGTGTTGATGATTCCCAGATCTGCATATACAGCTCTTAGCTCTAGTTCCACATCACCAGTTTGTCTGCGAGGAATTTCAATCTGAATTTCCTGAAGGCATCTCAAACTCATTAAATTCCAAAGAGAACCTTTTATATCCATACTCCCATAAGCCCTCAGATATAACTCTACCTTGGTTTTTATTTATCCAAAGGTTCACAGCCTTTTTGATTATCAACTTCTTAATATCCCACAACTCCATTTTATAATCATTTGCCAAATTTTGTTGATTCTACCTCCATAATATTTCTTACAACCATTTCCTTCTTTCCACTCATACTGTCATCACCCTAATCTCTTAGTACAGAACCTCTCACATAATAGGTGCTTAATAAATGTCTGTTCATTGATAGTTCAATCCCTCATTACCTTTCTCTTGGATTCTTGCAATAGAGTTCTTTTTTTATTTTGATATTTTATTTTTTGCAATTACACGTAAAAACAATTTTAACCTTTGTTTTTTATAATTTTGAGTTCTATACTCCCTCCCATCTTCTCTCCTCTGCCCCTCACTGGAAAGACAAGCAATTTAATAAAGTTTATACTGCATGTGCAGTCATGCAAAACATTTCCATATTAGCTATGTTGTGAAAGAAAACAGACCAAAAAACCAAGAAAAATGAAGTTTAAAAAAAACCAGTATGCTTCGATCTATATTCATATTCCATCAGGTCTTTCTCTGGGGGTAGATAGCATTCTTCCTCATAGGTCCTTTTATTGCTGACAATAGCTAAAAGTTATTCACAGTTGGTCATTGTACAATATTGTTGCTGCTGTGTGCAATGTTCTGGTTCTGCTCACTTTACTTTGCATCAGTTCAAGTAAGTCTTTCCAGTTTTTCTGCTCATGATTTCTTATAGCACAACAGTATTCCATCACAGTCACATAACACAACTTGTTCAGACATTCCCCCAATCAATGGGTATCCATTTCCAACTCTTTGCCACCACAAAAAGAGCTGCTATAAATATTTTTGCTTTATAGCTCTTTTTCCTTTTTAAAAAAATTTCTTTGGGATACAGACCTAGAAGTGGTATTTGTAATAGAAGTGGTACTTGTAATAGACTTCTAACATCTCTATGTATCCACCCATTCCTCTATCATTCATACAACTGCCAAAGTGATATTTCAAAAGCACAGGTCTTAGAATGTTACTCCCTTGCTCGGGAACTCCAGTGACTCCTTAATGTTTCTAGGATCAAATACAAACTCTTTTGACATTTACAGCCCTTTATTACTTGGTTCCAAGCTACGTTTGAATGAATTAATGAATAAATGAATGAATGAAACAAGCATTAACAGCTTTATACCTGCTGGGTATGTGATAGAAAGTCCCTACCTTTAAGGAGCTTGCCTTCTAAAAGGGAAACAGGGATCAAAATTGGGTCATGTGGTCTGGAAAGTGATCAAATGGTGATTGGAGTCATAGGGCAATTGATTGAAAATTGGTTTCTAGGAATTGTGGTCTTGATTTGGTTTTTGCTCCCAGAGCTAGAGAAGGAAAGGCGATGGGCAGTGGGACTTTGATGCAGCCTGGCAGGAAGATGGCTAGAAAGCAGTATGAGAGTTCTGGGGTGGCCTACAGATTATAAATTCCCATCAATCAGAAGCTCAAGGCCCCTTTCCTAACCTATTACACAATACTTTTAATTTACTGTGAGATCTTGCTAATTGGCTGACAGTCTCTTTCTCATCTTTGTACCTTTGAACAAGCTGTTCCTTATGTCTGGAATCCACTCCATCCTCACTTCTTATGATCTCCAGCTTCCTTCAAAGCTCTCTTAAGCCACTTTTCAGTTTTAATCATGGTAGTTGTGGAAGAAAAGAAGAATCTGCCATCTTTTAGAGAATCCCTTCTGAAAAGGTGAAAGGTCTTTTTAGAACAGAAGGTCAAACCGTTGAATGAAGATGGTGGCTATAATAAAGCTTCCAAAGATAGAGGAAGATTATCTATGAAAGAGCTAAAGTGTACCATGACTGGCTTTACTATTGGCAAGCTCTACAAAACAGAACAACTTCCTCTGGCCTTCCAAATTGGAATGAAGAAGATTATATATTTTTGTGGAAGATAGGATGCTGGGAACAGGGAAGGCCAGATCAACAAACTTATTAGAAGAATGAGCTGAAGGTATCTACCATGATTATTTGTCTGTTGATCTGTTAATAAAAATGCATATGATTAGAAAAACAAACTCAGATCTCAGCTAAATGTTGTCAAGGTCTTTCTTATTCTTCCATCTGCTTGTGCTTTCCTGTCCAACTCCCCGAACAAATTATCTCATATTTACTCTCTATATGTATGGATATTCCCCCCATACAATGTAAGCACCATGAAGGCAGGGACTGTTTCATATTTGTCGTTTTATCTTTAGTCTCTAGCACATGGGTGTTTAAGAAATGCTTCTTGATTTGTAGTGAGACTCTGGACTTAGTCTATAAACCCAGATGGTCACAAGCAGGTAGGGACCCAGAGTTTGACTGGTTATCTCTTCCTCCTCTGCCCAAAGTTCTAGGGGTTCCCTGCAAGGGCCAGGATTCTTTTTCATGCTATAGGCTCAAACCTTATACAGCTTGTTCTGTCTTCATCCCTTCATGTTCTATGTTTCTCCTCACCTAAAGGCTTACAGCTGTTCTTGTCTTAATCATCACCAGGAAAAAGAGACTTTAAGTTTCTCCATTGGAGCCTTTTGTGTACACTCAGTTCCGACCCACTAGGTAGTTAAAAGTCTTTTCTTCATCACATAGAAAGTCTTCACTGTACAGGAAAGAGTCACAGAATGCCTATGCATTCTCTGAATCCAGGACAGGGCCCCTTCATTATATGTTATCATGAACTTCCAGAAACAGACTCAAAATATCCTCATGTGGATAGGCATTGGTCAGAGCCCTCTGTGCATGCTGTGAGGACTGGACTCTTACTGCCCAGTTCTTTGTTAACTGTTGATTAATTGTTAGTGTAGAGAAAGCCAGCCATCAATACAGATTATAACCATCAAGTCTATGTTTTAGACTCTTAAGTTCTTGGGACTTGAGGCAACTAGATGACTTAGTGGATAGAACACTGGTCCTGGAGTCAGGAAAACCTGAGTCCAGATAAGGCCTCAGACACACTTACTCGAGGTGTGACTCTGGGCAAGTCACTTAATCTCTATTTGCCCTAATCCACTGGAGAAAGAAATAGCAAGACGCTCCAGTATCTTTGCCAAGAAAACCCTGTGGACAGCAGTGGAGTGCTATGGTCCTTGGGATCATGAAGAGTCGGACATGACTGGATGAAAGAAAACACAATGACATCCAAAAGTTTTAGATAGATTCTTAAAGTAGTTCAAGAGGAATAACTGTTTATAATTTATAATCTTTTTACACTTATTTTTAATTATGGTAATGTTGATCCCCTTAATGCTAGTGCCTTCTCCTTTGTTGATTACCTCCAACTTACCCTGAATTTATATGTGTGTGTGTATGTACACATCCTGTTTGTATCAAGTTTTCATATACTGTTTTCCCCATTAGATCGTAAGTTCTTTGAGAGCAGAGACTATATTTTGACTTTTTTTGTATACCCAGTTCTTAGCACAGCACCTAGCATATAGTAAGTGCTTAATAAATGGTTGTTAGCTGACTGATTAATGGATAGGATTTATATCATGCTTTAAGGTTTACAAAGCACTTTTCTCGTTACCTCATTTTGTTCTCTTAATAGCCCTGTGAGGAAGGTTCTATTATTCTCCTTTTACAGATGAGGAAACTGAGGCTGAGAAAGGTTAAATGACTTGCCCACACAATTAGTGTCTAAGGCAGGTTTTGGTCTTAGATCTTCCTGACTACCAAGATCAGACTCTATCCACTGCAGTACTTAGTTGCCTATTTGTCATTAGGACTCTTTAGTACTATTATACTGCTTGTCTTTTTACCCTACCTTTTTATTATAAAACAAAATCAGATGCAGTTTCATAGTAACCTGCTAACCTGGTAGATTTAGGAATGCAAATGTTTTCTTTTTCTGGGTAAACTGACATTTACAGATATATAATTTCATCCTTTGGTGTTACAAAGATTTATCTCCTGGATGATAGGTGTTACTTGTTTTGAAATATTTTAACTTGTTTTAAAATATTTGGCTTTTCTTCTATGGTAGTAACTAAGTCCCTCACATTAACAGACTGTTGTATTACTGACTCACAGTTTGGCATATTTTCATCACAGACTATATTGTGAAAATAGACAACTTGAGTGGATATATTAACTTGTGAAGTTTTTTTTTTTTTCAAGAGTTCAGTGTTTCAAGTGTTCAGAGACTCAAGGTTATAATTAATCTCATCAGCTATGGTCAGTTTTGAAAATCATATTCATAAACCCATTGGTTTAGAGTTCTAAGGAACATGAGAAATCATCTTTTTAAACCTGTGTATTTTATACCTGGGTTAATTGAGATCCCAAAGGGTTAAATGACTTCTTCAAACTAACACTTTAAAAACCAGAATTTGAACCTAGGGCCTCTGCTAGTTATGATGAAGGTATCCTCAGTGCAGCTTGGAGAAGAATGAAGCATGGCTAATCTGAGAAGCCTTTTCTAAATAGAGGTTCTGAGAAAAGCCATTCATTCAGAGGAAGAGGCCCCAGGGACATAATAGAGAAAGTCTAGGTTGGAGAGAAATGAGGTATAGTGGCAAGACAGATGGTAATGCATTTTTTTATTCTTAATTTCATGGATAAAACCACATTCATTTGATGGTGCCAAGGACATTGGTGGTAACAATTTTATTATGGGGTTCTCAGTAGCTAGAGCTACTGAGGAGGCAGGGCTACAGCATCTGCAGAGGTAGTTGCCCTGCCTCATCTCCTTAAGATAATTGCTTCTCTTGATGATGATTTAAGGGACTGAACTAAAAGCAGTATCGTTTGGGGAGGGTGGGGAGATGCTGCTATTCTTTGAGGTTCTTGGGTTATCTGCTATTTTACATTACCTTATATTACCTTTACCTTGCCCTTTATACTTGGAAAAGTTTACTTAAATTATTTTTATGTTTCATGGTATGACACATATTGATCCACTACTATTACTATAAGTTGTGAGGTATAATCATATCAGAATAAGTACTACTTCAATGTCTTATTATAGAGCAGAGATTACCTAGGATTATTCAAGACAGTGTCAGTGGAGCAGAAGTTTTGACAGTTCTGTCTAACTTCAGGCATAGCCCAAGTGAGATACTGGATTGGCTGTCTAAAAACCTACCTATTTAGGTAAGGAAAAGTACATTGCTAGTAGATTGGTTGACTGTTGATAAATTATTTTCCTACAGTGACCTGTGTTATACAAATAAAACTACAAAATAGCCTCAGTCCAATGTGGCTTTATTCTGCAGTGGTGGTAGATTGGCAAAAGAGAGTGATATGGTTTTTAGACAATCTTTAAACATTTTAACTTGAGAGAAATGATAATTAATAACCAATAATTTGGAAAGATCCAGAGTTCTTCTCTTTTTCTAAAGTCTTTTTAAAATGAACTTTTTAAAAGTTCATTCTGTTGAAGGACATTGCTTATAATGAGACTGGACTAACTTTCTTGTTCAAGACCCCACCCTGGTGGAGTAGCCAAGTTGTGTTCGGCTCAGGCTTGGGTGGGGCATAAATTCTTTGAATATATTTCTCCAGGTTGGAGATGGTCTGAGTTAAGATAGTTTCTCTGTCCAAGGGTGACATGACATCACTCAGCCCCTCATTGTAATATTCTTTCTTAACCAATCTTGCATAAGAACATGTAAACCCTGAGCCCATTCACCATGATGGTGTTTGGTCTAAAGAGACAGATGTCAAATAACCATCCTTTTATTAATAACATGCTGTCATTATTAATAAAATCATTATATTACCCAAAAACTATGTCTCTTAAACCTTTTTAATCATCACAAACTGGTAATTCTCATAAGTCTGACCATTTTCTAGTTCAAAGAATTAACTTACTAAATTAGGACAAACTAAACCTCATCAGTATGGCATTCGTGCTATAAGTGAAATCAAAAGGTTTATAGACATTGAAGCTAAGTGGAAGGGTGGTTCAGGATTCCTTGATGTGAGACAGTTAAAGAATTTAATAGAGTTAATTTTATCTTGTAACTGAAGATCACAGGAAGCTTCATGGAACATCATTTCAGTGCTCATGATGAGCTTCAACAAAACTACCACAAAAATAGCAACTTATAGAGTTCCAGATTTGGAGTCAGGAAGATTCATCTTCCAGAGTTCCAGATTTGGAGTCAGGAAGATTCATCTTCCTGAGTTCAAATCTGACTTCAGACACTTACTAGCTGTATGACCCTAAGCAAGTCACTTAATCTTGTTTGCCTCATTTCCTCATCTGTAAAATGAGGTGGTCCAGTATCTTTGCCAAGAAAACCCCAAATGTGGTCATGAAGAGTCAGACGTGACTGAAAAATGACCAAACAAATATGAACTAGTATCTCTTGCAGATGATGAAGAAAGAGTTCGCAAAGAACTTAGTAAGAACTTCTGAGTTAAGTGAACATGTCTTAATACCTAGTGATTTCAGACTTTGGTGGGCAATGAGGAAAATGTGGTTCAGGATTAATGGATCAAAGAAGGCTGAGTTATGTGGACCAGATATACAAAAACCTAATGTCTTTATAATTCAAGACTCAACCCATCAATCAGCAAGATGATATTTATTAAGTACCTGCTATGCTCCAGACACTGTTCTAGATGCCAGACAAAGAAAGCAAAAGCAAAAAAAGTTCTTGGTCTCAAGGAATATTCTAATGGAGAAGAAATATGTACTTATGTAAGTACATAAAAATATGGAAAAACAGCTACAAAGTTACCTTGGCAAGGAAGGCAGCTAGAAGAAACTGGAAAGACCACATACATAAAATGACACTTGAATCAAGTCTTGAGGAAAACCAAGGATTCAAAGAGAATGAAGTGATGGAGAGCATGCCAGGCAATTGGGATAGCCATTGCCAAGATACGGATATGGGTTATCATATGTGAGAGACAGCCATAGAGATGACGTGACTGGACCGTGGAGTATATGGAAGGGAGTAATGTCAAAGAAATCTGAAAAAGTAGAATGGAGCCAAGTTATGAAGAGCTTAAAATGCCAAACAGAGGAGTTTATGTTTGATCCCAGAGATGATAGGGATCCACTGGAGTTCATTGAGTAATTAGGGTAAGGAGTGACATGGACAGACAAATACGTTAGGAAAATGACTTTAGCAGTAATGTGGACATTGGGATTGGAATGAGGAGAGGCTTGAGGCAAGGAGACTAATTTGAAAGCTCTTTTGATAACAACTAGCAAGAGATGATGATGGCCTGAAATAGAGTGGTGGCTTTGTGAAAGGAGAAAATGGCTTGTATGGCAGAAATGTAAGATTTGTTTGTGAACTAATTAGTTATGTAGAGTAAATGAGGAATCCAGGGTAACACCAAGGTTGTCAATGTCCAGATCCATTTGGAGAGATGTCTTGCAGACACAGTTGATGATTAGTATTCAGGAGTGAATGAATTTTTTTCCAATATAGTATGCTTCTTTTTCTCACCAAGTTTTCTCTCACACAAATAACTTTGTGTTTCACTGTTTGTACCAATTTATAAAATCTAGCTAGAAGAGTGTACTCTTTTATAGGTGAAAGAGGCAATTATGCTTAGGAAAATAATGACCTTAGTTCACAATATAGTTAGGGTCTGGTGAGAAACTGGTATTTTTTTCTATTGTTACAGTTCCAAATATAATAAAACTGTCACCTGAATTTTTGGCTTTATTAACAAAGGCTACTTTTTAAAAAAAGAGTATTGCATATACTTGGGATAATATAGAATACAGTTTTTATAGTTATTTCTTCAAGATGTTAGTAATGCAGCATGACAAAAGGTGGATGCATTTCCTCTAGAATTCAGTTTCTGCTTTTGTTGACTTTTTGACTTGTATTTCTAAAAGGAAGTAGAAGCAAAGACCATATTTGCTAAGATTAAGCAATCATTTGATTTGGTTTGATTAAAGAAAAACAATAATTAGTGCTTTTATGGTTGTAATTAAGCATATGCTTTTTCCTTCTTGGGTATATGTTACTTCTTTATAGGTCTTATGTTTCTGAATTAGCAAATTCAAGTTTTAGAGAACACCAACATGTAATCTGAGTTAGAAAAGACCTTAGCAGCCATTTGCCTAGTCAAACCCAGTGGTCATCTAGCTTTCACTTGAAGAGATTCAAGGCAGTGCATTCCACTTTTTGATAATTCTAATTGTTTAAATTTAATTTTACTTTATTTTTGGATCATGTCTTTCTAAAAACATGTTTTATTAATGTCTCTTGTCTTTATAAATGCCAGTCATTTCAATAGCCTATTCCTCTAGATTGAGTTGTCTCTTACAACGAAATAAAAAAGCATATATTAAGCACCTTTTTGTAGCCAGGTACTATCCTCAATATTGAGGATACAAAGACAAAAATAATTGATAAAGAGTTAAAGGATATAACCAGCCAGTTTTCTTAGAAGAAATCCAATATATCAATAGACATGAAAACTTCTCCAAATTACCAATAATTAGAGAAGTGAATTAATTAAAGCAACTCTCAGGTTCTGCTTTATACTTAGCAGATTTGTAAAGTCTACTTAAAGAACAAGTGGCAAGCCCTGAGGTTAGCTGGGTGGGGAGGCTACCTTGACCTTAGCCATAGGAACTTTTTTCCCTGGGACAGTGAGGGGAGTTTGGCTTCTGAGCCAGGGAAGACCGAGGGAATCTCTACTGACAAAGAACACCAGACCCAGCTGTGCTGTGGAGAGTAGAGGGGGTGAGAAGGAACCAGCACATGCCTAGTGAGTGCAGAAGCAGTGGGGCAGGGATATGGGCACTACAGGAGGCTGGAGGTCTTAGTCTGAGTTCAAGGTCAGAAGGGAGAATTGAAGAGAACTATACCACAGGACTGGAAGTGATTATAAAAACTAAACTAAGACCAAAAAAAACCTTACAGGCAAAGAAGAAAAAATCCAATCACAGAAAGTTATGGAAATAGAAAAGACTGAGGTTCATCTTCAGAGGAGGATATTGAAGCAAAGAAGCCATCTTCTACCCCAAAGAGTAATGTCAAATGGTCACCTGCCCAAAAAGAATTTATAGAAGAACATTAAAAAGACTTTAAAAACAAATGAGATATTGAGGAAGAACAAAAAAAATAACAGTCTGACAAAAACAACAAAATTATGAAAAGAAAGTCAGCCAATTAGAAAAGGAGATCCAAAATCTTAAGGAAAAAAAATGAGCCCTTGAAAATCATAATTGGCCAAGGGGAAGCCAGCAAAGTTATGAGAGATCAAAATATAAAAAATGAAAAAAATAGAAGACAGAGTGAAACATCTTATAAGAAAAACAGTTGATCTGGAGAACAGATCACAAGGAGAAAACAAGAACAATTGGACTACCTGAAAGCTATGATTAAAAAAAGAATCTTGATATAGTAATTACAAGAAATAATTGAAGAAAATTTTCCTGAAGCATTAGAACAAGGGGATGGGAGAGAGTAGAAATAGAAAAAAATCCATTGATCACCACTTGAAAGCATTCCTATGAGAAAAACTCATAGGAATATTGTAGTCAAATTCCAAAATGCCCAGCTCAAGGAGAAAATATTATGAGCAGCAAAAAAAAAAATTTAAATATGGCAGTGCCACAATTAGAATCACACAAGACCTAGCAGCAGAGACACTAAAGGATCTCGGGTCTTAGATCACTGTATATCAAAAAGCAAAAGAACTGGGATTCAGGCCGAAAATATCACATAACTAGCAAAGTTTAGCATAATCCTGAATGAAAAGAAATTTGACATTTGATCAACTGTTAGACTTTCAGAACTTTGTTAAAAAAAAAAAAACACACACCTGAACTTAGTAGAAGATTTGATATACAAAAGCTAAGAGAAACATAAGGTACAAACCAAAGACTGATTACAACGGATTCAGTAAGGACAGACCAGTTACCTTTTATGTATATAAGATGTAAGACATACGTCTAAGATTGTCATTAGCAATTAGTTTGTAAGAAAGATGGGACAAGAACCTGAGTATGATATGACTGTAAAATGTAAAACCATCTAGGAACAGTTAAAAAGAGTAATTATCCTATACAAATGAAGTGCCAGGAGAAGAACTGATGCAGAGGACTTAGAGTGGAGAGGAGGCCTGGTAGTTCTGGGAACCTACTTTCACCAGGAATGGGTTCAAGAGGGAACAATACATATATATCTAGAAGAGTATAAAATTCTTCTAAATTCAGAGGAAATAAAACAGTAAGGGGAGAGGATAAGGGAGGGATCTTTAGAGGGAAGGGTGAGGGAATAGGTTAAAGGGGGTATTGAAGACCTTTAGATTTTTGGGAGGATATAGGAAGGATCCTTGGGTGGGGGTTAAGTAATAGGAGGTCAAGGTCGTAGGTAGAAGTAAACCACAAGAGGGATAGGAAATAAGAGATACACACAAACAAAAAAACAAACATCAGGCATAGAATTTGTTAGGGAAAGTACATGTCTATATATGTATGTATGTTTGAATGTGTGTGTGTGCATATATATGAAAAAATATGTCTGCACTTAATTGTGGCCTTCTGGTGGTAGTGGGGAAGGAGGAAAAAAGAACAAAATAAAAAGTGTACAGCAGAGAACAAGGAAAAATTTACAAGGAAGCAAAAAAAAAGGAGAATAGCTCTCAATGCAACATGTAGTATTTATCATACAGACTTTCTTGAAATGAAAATTTATTGCGAATCTTCTCATGTTCTACTATATACAGACATGCTTTTTTCCTTTGTACTTAATTTTATGATATGTTTCATTTTCTTTTCTTTCTTCTGTATTTGAGTTCTTGTGTTTGAGTCTAAAATTTAAAAAAAATTTTTAAAAAGAATGTATTGGAATACTGCTATATTATAAGAAATGATTTAAGGGGACAGCAAAGTGAAGCAGGACCAGGAGAATGACTCATACTATAACATCATCATTGTACCTTTTGTTATTCATTCTTCCGTTCTTGAAGAGCACCTGTGCATGAATTGGATTTAAGTGAGGTAGAACTATGCCAAGTCATTAGCCTCATTCTCTTCTCCAGAGTCTTCGAAGTTCTAGTCCCAGGGTAAACAAAAATCTAGACAACTCACATCATTGTAACAATGAACTTTGAAAAACTTAGAAACTCTCTTCAATGCAATTACCAACCACAGTTGCAGAACCATGACCAACTGTGCTGCCCATCAGACTTAGAGTACAGATTTAAACATGTTTTTTGGGATGTGGTCTATACAGGAATTTGTTTGTATACTATTTATTACAAGGGTTCGCTTGTCTTCTTTTTTCCGTGAGGGAAGGAGAGGTAGGAAGGAAAGGAAAAGGATATTTGTTAATTTTTTTAAATGAATTTAATTTAAAAACCAATAAAGTGTTCCATGCACTCAAAGAACTTATGTTCTATTGAGGGAAGTATGTTTGCATATAAGTACATAAAAAATAGATACAAGGTAATTTCAGTTGAGGGGAGTCATGAGCGTGTAGAGCTGATCAGGAAAGAGCTCCAGCAGGAGGCTACATGTGCGCTGAGCTTTGCAAAAAGGGTAAAGATTCTAAGGGAGGAGAGGAAGGAATGCAATTCCAGGTGAAGCCTGGGCAAGGGCACAATATAGTACAGTAATACAGGTTACATTCAAAATAGATGGAAGGGAACTCATCTAATACGGTGACTACATCTGACAGTGTGTAAAATATTTTGTTCAAGTAGTCCCCTGCTTGAGGGGAGAGATATGTGTCATTGTTCTCCTGGATTTTAATTTTTTTTTAACTTTTTCAAAGTTTTTTATTTTAGTGGCTTCTTCATTTTCAACATTGTTGTAGTCATTGTGCATTTTGATCTCTTGGTTCTCCCATCATATCAATTCATACAAATACTTGGTCTCTTTCATTGAGCTATGTTTTTTAACCAGTATCAAATAAATTTTAGAACTTCTGTGTTATAATACACAGATTTGGTAATGCTATCCACGCTAGTAATGCTTCATTCATACTTTTCCCTCATTTCCTTTGAGATCCTAGGTCTTTTTCTATTCCAAATGAATTTTAGTTTCTCTAATTCTAAAAAGTATTTCATATGTAATTTCATTGGCATGATAACAATCTGTAAATTAATTTAAGTAACTTTAATTGTTCTGACATGGCCCAACCATGAACAGTGAATATTTCTCCAGTTGTCTCCTTTTTTATCTACAATGTCTTGTAGTTGTAGTTATACATAAAACTTGTGTGAGTTTTGGTAGTTTAATTCCCAAATAATTTGTATTTTGTAGTTATTTTAAATGGAATTTCTCTCAGTTTTCCTTCCTGGTTTTTGCTAGTACTGTAAAACACTAGTTTTCTTGCTAGTACTGTAAAATGATCATAGATTTTTTTGTATACTGATTCTTTTGTATACTGATACTTTGTTGAAACTATTAATCAGAACATTTATTTATTTTTAGCCAATTCTCTGGTTTTCTAAGTACATCATCATGTCATCTTCAGATAGGGATAATCTTTTCACTTCTCCTTTTGTCTTATTTCTATCACCATCATTTCTAGAGCCATGCCAAATAATAATGAAGAGGGGATGCATCCTTTCCTTGCTCCTGTTTATGCTGAGAAAGTATCTTTTGTTTCTTTGTCATAAAAATGATAGCTTTTGATTTAAAAATAAATACCTTTAACCTAGCAAAATAAGGGCTCTTCCATGCCATAGTGAATCATTTTCTGGTTGTACTGTTATGGTGTCATTGCAGAGATTTAAACATTTTTACATAAATATCCATTCATGAAATTAGTCGATCTATAATTCTTATTTTCTTCTTTGTCTCACTTCACTTTGGGTATCAGAACTATTTGCCCCATAAAGCATATAATACAGTGATACAAGTTTTGGAAAACTCTTATGCTTTTTGACTATTTTTTAGGGCTTCTCAGGCCTAGGTATTAATTACTCTTTAAATGTTTGATAGAATTCACTTGTAAAACCTTCTGGGCCTTTTTTTAGTTCATTTATGGTTTGTTCAGTTTCTTTTTCTAAATTCTCTAGTTTTTTTTTTTATTTTGTTGCTGTATCTTAATCTTTTTGTAGATACTCATAATTCCTTTTGAATTCTCAGGTTTGTTTTTTTATGTATGCTTGTGTTTAGTCATTTTCATTAATTCGTTTTCCCCTCTGAATTGACCTTATTAATTTTTTATTTTGTTAATTTGATTTTTTTTCTCTTTGATACCTCTTGGGAAGTTTCTCCTTATATAAAGTGTTTTTTGTAACTTCTACTCTTTACTCTTTTTCTACTTATGAGTTTAATGTTAATCACTAATCTTTTCAAACTATACCAAGTCTTTTTGGACAATATTTTCACTAAATTACTTTGCATGCTAAAAAACTTTTTGAATTCAATTCAACATTTATTAGACAAGTGTAGAAAATCAGAAAAGGTGTTAGTTTAATTTTTTTTTAACATTTTCTTCTTTAATTTTTAAAGCCTGTAAATCAAGAAAATACTGAAGTTTAAAATTTTTTGTCAAACTTCAGTAAATTTGATTCTTAGCTTAGGTAGTTTTAAGTCACAATTGTATTACTTTTAACCAGAAGTTACAAGTTTTATAAAAGCAGATACAATGTGAATCTCAGAGAGAGAGAGAGAGGGAGGGAGGGAGGGAGAGAGAGAGAGAGAGACAGACAGACAGAGAGGGAGAGAGAGAGGATCGGAGTATCATTTCCCAAACTAATTTGGCCAGAGAACCTTTTAGGGGTGTGTAATGTGTCAGTGGAACTCATATTTGCAGTCTCGAGAATCTGGAGCTATATACCACCCAGATCAAGGGGAACTTAGGGAAATTTTAGAGCAAAATGGAAGAAACTAAATCTCTTTATGAAAAGAAATTGCTTCATATTTGCTTCGGTGGATGTTATCTCATTAGTATACTCATGTTCCTATGTCATTCTTTTCTTTGTCTTTTTATAAATCCTTTACAGTAGACTTTAAACGAGATCATTTTTAACATGTTATCTATTCTTATATTCAAATTCATCTAGTTTTAGTTCTATCCTCTCTCTTTCTCTTTCTGTCACTTTGAGAAAGTTTGTGGTACAAATGGAGAAACTGATGATAGTATCAAACTCAGGAGCACTGTGCATGTTTAATGCCAGAAAAAGACAGAGGTAGAAAACAAAAATTCCATCTTTGCCTTATATGTGATTGTGTTAGCTACAAGACTATATTTTCTTTCTAGTGTCATGTGTTTCCTTCTACTGTGTTGTTTATATACAGATTGGTCTTTAAATATTTGGAATCAAATGTGAAAATCACAAGACATGTTTTCTATATTAATGACATAACCTCCTATTTTTTGAGGACTAAAATTGGCACACTAGTGATTTGCATTGATCAATTCCATACATTCAAAATTTGGCATATTAGTATAATAAAGATGGTTTGTTTACATTTGTAAAAGTTAAACATGAGATGATAATATTTAAAATTTGAAAGGTTTAATGAGTTAAACCCATATCACATTCTGTTAAATTAATGCTTACATTTTTGACATCATGAGTTTAGAGCATGCTCTTTATTAGCATTTTAAATAAGTTCATAGTGCCCTAAAGTTGACAAGGCATTTTACATACTTTGTTTCTTTTGTTCCACAGCTTAATCCTTTGAATTTCACAAATGGGGTAACTGAGGCTCAGGGAAGTACAGTGACTTGTCTCACAATTATAGTAAATGGCAAGAGCTAAGACTCACATTAGGTCTTTTGATTCAAAAGTTCAGTTTCCATTTGATCACAGGAAATAGTTCCTGCTGTATGTAGTATGTGGTCAGTTCACCTTCACTAGATAAAATCCAGTCAACAAGCATTTATGAAATATTTTTACCATATATGTGCCATGCATTGTACTAAGTACAGGGAATATAAATACAGGTAGAAAGTCCCTCTCCTCAAGGAGTTTGCATTCTAGTGGAGGAAAATACTTAAAAGGAAACCAGAAAGGATGTAGGGAATGGGAAGGGACAAAGGAGACAAGGGTACCTGGTGAACCTCATATGCAGTCCACATGGTTGTAGGGGCCTCGCAGGGGAAGGTGGCCCATGTGCAACCTGGAGAGGACTGAGATGTCGATGGCCTGGGTGCCCTCCAACATGGAGGTTCTGGGGGGAGCCATTCAGTGAAAGAAAGAGGTGGCAGGGGTGGAGGGTACTTCCACTGTGATTCCAGAGCTGAAGTATGCATCAAGATGGAGAGATTTCTGGGACATGGTAAGTCCAGAATGCAGCTTAGAGACAAATGACTTTTTTAAAATAGCAAATTATTAAACTTTAACTAAACTGTTTAATAATATGAAGCTTATTTTAACTTTGTGCATGCAGTGAA
This sequence comes from Notamacropus eugenii, assembly GCF_028372415.1. Classification (NCBI taxonomy): domain Eukaryota; kingdom Metazoa; phylum Chordata; class Mammalia; order Diprotodontia; family Macropodidae; genus Notamacropus; species Notamacropus eugenii. The sequence goes on from NC_092877.1 coordinate 52,880,848, forward strand.
TTAGAATGTTCTTAATCAGGTTTATTCTGGGGTTTTCAAAGAAATGAGTTTTAATGAGGGAGAATAAGTATAAACGAGTCCACCTTTTAATCTTCCTTTATCCCAGTAGAAACAGTTGAAAAACAGTCATGGTGAAGATAGTTATGTAATAGTATTTTACTAGCCAGGTTTTGTGGAAAATTGATAGCATATTTTGGCAGTGATGTATTTGAACATATGCCATGTATTAAGAAGACTGAATTTTAAAGCACAATGGGATTATAATCATATAAAGTAGGAAATATTAAACTATTCTTTTTCACCCTTCCTTACCATTTGTCTGTCTTTCTTACACCAGGAAAAGCCTGAATTTCATTTTGCCCGTCACCTTCCACCACGTAATTATTTGGGCAGCTCTAGTCTATCCATTAAAATCCACATAACGGTTCCAGATCTCCATTAGAAAGAATGTTGCTATAGAAGTTTCACCTTTGCCTGTATAATTTTTTTTATTTTATGCTTCCATGCTCAAAACTGCTCATTTATAATTTTGTGAAATCAGTGAAGTCCTCGTCACCCTCTTACCTCCTTGTGCTGTCTTTCGCCATCTGCTATCTGTTGTACCTCTTCCTCAGTGGGCAAGGTCTTCATGTCCTAAAATTGTACCCAAACTACTCTCCACTGTAAGTGGCTTGATCTCTGCTGTGAGAAGAGAAGATTGGTAAAGTAATTCATACTAAGGTGTTAGGAATTCCTTGGCATTTGCATTTTTAAAAACTGCCCTAGTACAGAAAGTGTGCTCATTGAGGACTCTTATTTCCAAATCTATCACAGTCAGCTATCTGTTCTTACCTAGGCCCTGAACATGTTCCTTTGTTTATTGTTGGAAATATTCCTTGTTCTGAAGTTTCTAATATGAAACTCACTATTTTTCCTATGAAAAAGATGAAAAAAAATGAGACCCAATGAGGTTTAGTATCTTTCCCAAGGTCATACATAATAGTAGAAGAGAGGAAAGAAAGGTGTTTGTTTATGAAGTACCTACTTTGTACCCTCATGATAGCCCCATGAGGTAGATACTATTATTATTTTTATTTTATAGTTGAGGCAACTAAGACAGACAGAGGTTAAGTGACATGAAAAGGGTCAAACCGCTAGTAAATGTCTGAGGCAAGATTTGAACCCAGGTCTTCTGACTGCAGTCCTAGTATTCAGTATACTCTGCCACCTCTAGTTAGTAGCAGGACTTTATGTGAACTTAAGTCTCCTCTCTGCAAGTTTCATGCTTTTTCTCTGTATTAAAGGTACTACTGGCCTTTTAGTGACTCTGGATTGCAGTCTGGATCTCTTCACTCTCCTGTTGCCCCTGTATCCAATTGATTGATGGTACATCTTATCTCCATCCCCTTGTTCATTTTGTAGTATCCCCTCTTTGCCACTCAAAGAGCCATTGCCCTAGTTCAATCCCTCATCACCTCTCACTTAGATTTTTGCATGAGTTTCCTAATTAATTTCCCTGTCTCCAGTCTCTCCTCTCTCCAGTCCATCCTCTACACAATTGCCAAATGACTGGTACTAAACCACAGGTCAGTTCATGTCACTATCCTACTAAACAAGCATCAATAGTTTTTTTGTTCCTCCAGGATAAAAATAAATGAAATTCCTCAGACTTCCACTTAAAATCTCTCACAATATGACTTTAATCTATCTTTCCAGACCAAAGTTCCAGTCAAAATGGCTTACTTGCCCTTCTCTATTCACTACATTCTGTTCACTCTTGCCTGGAATGTTTCCCCTGCTCACTTCTTGGAATTCCTAGCTTCTTCAAGACTTAGCACAGAGTGCTACCTCCAGTAAATCTTTCCTGATTTCTCACACTTCCATAATTGTAAATGGCATAATCTTTAACGTTCACGGAGCATATCTGTTTTGATTATTTATTATGGCATGTGGTATTAGATATTTGCCTAAAACTGACTTCTGCCAGACTGCTTTCCAAATAAGAAGTTCTCTTTTCAAATAAGGATTTATCTTCCTATGTAATTTATATTTTGGGGTTTATTGAACATTGGGTGATTGAATTCAATTATTTCTGATTTTTCCTTGTCTAGTCTTTCATTGATCTACTTTTCTGTTTTCAAGCTACTACCAAATAATTGCTTTATAATATAATTGGAGGTCTAGAAGTGCTGTTTCCTCCCCCTCACTTTTTCATTATTTCTGTTGATGATCTATATCTTTTGTTCCTCCAGAAGAACTTTTGATATATTTAGTCTAACATCATAAGGTATTCTTTGGGTAATTTGCTTGGTATTGCACTAGATCTGTAATTAATTTCAGTAGTGTTGCAGTTTTTGTTATATTAGCATGACTCAGCCACAAGCACTGAATATTACTTCAATTATTTATGTTTATTTTGTTTCTTTAATGATTATTTTGCAATTGTATCTATGTAGGTATTGAACACACTTTATTTTGTAGATTAATTTCCAGATATTTTATACAATTATGGTTATTTCAGTTGGAATTTAGCTTTCTGTTATTTTCTCCTGGATTTTGTTATTCCTGTATAGTAATACTTTCTGAGTTGGGGGAGTTTATTTTGTAAAAGCTGCTATTTTACCGAGGCCATTAATTCTTAGTTTTGTTTATTCCCTTAGCTTTTCCAATTTGACCATCATGTTACCAACAAAGAATAGTTTTGTGTTTTACTGATTTCTTTTCTGATCAATTCAATCCATTGAACATTTATTAGGCCTTTATTATACACAAAACACTATGCAGTGTTTTACTATTTTGAAGAATAATTTGTGAATTTCACTGTCCCACCTCTTGTATATTGTATTTAACCTTTTTGAGCAGTAAACATTTTAATTAAATGCTCTGACTTGTAATCAAAAGGAGTTGTGTTTTACTCCGTGCTAGTGAATTACATTCCTTTATCCTTAAACAGGTGATGACATGGGAAGAACACTAGATTTAGAACCAAAATACTAGGGTTCTAATTCCATCTCTGTTCCTTACTATCTGTGTGACCTTGACCAAATCACTTCCCTATAGTCTTCACTTGTTATTTATAATATGAGTGATGTAGCAAATGATTTCTAATACTAATAACTAACTGAAGGAGAAAATGTGCAAAGGAAGTCAGAAAGTCAAAAACCTAAAGCGTTTCTAATTTTTCTTTACGTTAATATTTTTTCCTTTAAAACAGTTTCATCTTGGTTCTTACCACTGATACCATCTTCAATTTTTTTCATTTTGAAGAAATACTATAACATATGCCAGTACATAGATATTTATTTCATTCCTACTACATGTGAGGTACTGGTACTATAACTACTTGTAATTAATGAAAGCACATTTTTCATAAATGTTTATGGGGTTAAAGTGTTTCCTCGTTTATTAATTTCCTCTGCTACCGTATAATTATTTGAGAGTGCTCTTTCCATTTATATTGACTTATTAAAATGTGCTATGGTATTTTAAAAGAGTTCTGAACTGCTATGTATGTGGGAGTCATTTTGAAATGTATTTCTCAGATTGAGAAAAAACTGCCTCTTAATAAGAGATTCCTTAATTGTTTGAGAAGTGGGCTTGAAGACTCCCTTTTAGACTACAGAAGAATTCAGGGAAGGGTTAAAGAAAATATACCTTTAATACTTTCTCAGGACACTAGTATAGTAAAGAAATTTTAACATGGAGCATTCAAAAACTTGTTAGGTTTATATTGTTAGTAATAGTTAATGACTAAAGAGCAATGCTTTTTATTTTTTTTAAGCAATACACATGGGAACAAATGACTGATGAGAACTGGCAAATTTGCCAGCATTACTACCTAGTGGGGTTCAACTTAGAGACTAAAGTCCAGGTGAAGAGAGAAGGAATGCTACAAATTATGACAGGCATTTCTCTTTTTTGACTTTATTATAAAATGTCTCTCCTATCTTATTCCTTCCCACTAATGAACTGCAAATGAATTACAAAATACTGCAAAAACTTGAAAAAAGAAATAAACTTCAAAAATGCAGTATATTACATCTATTGAGTAGTGATATATACCTATTCATTGGTAATAAGAACAGGGGAGGAACAAGATAGGAGAGACATTTTATAATAAAGTCAATAAATACATGATGACAAGTATGTTATTGAGGTATTTTTTGTTCAGATACAGGTTGAACTAAGTAGCCTCTGAGGTCTCTTCCATCCATGATATTCTGTGATCCCATGAAGACTGGCAACCATCAGGACTGCTATATAACTTAGACGGGTATCTGTGGATTGAGTGATATATAGATTGAAGGAATTTCTTGTTACCACGTGTGTAATCTAGGAAAGCTTCCATTTTCTCATCAGTCAAATGAAGTTGTGCTAGGTGATTTCTAAAGGTTCTGTCTAGCTGAGACAATTTATGATCCTAAGTACCTATTGATATCTAGGACCATAGGATTTGGGGCTGAGAGATCATTTGAGTTCAACATCCTCATTGTACAGATAGGAAAACTGGGGCCCAGGACGATCAAACATGTTGTCTAAAGTCACAGAACTTGTTATTTTTCTGCTTTACAGTTCAAAAAACATCTAAGTACCTACTAAGTGCAAGGTACTGCATTAGATATTTAATGATACCAAGACAAAATTAAAAAATCTCTGCCCTCAAAGAATTTGTATTCAGCTAGTTAGTGCATTACATAAATAACAAAAGATAATTTTCAGGAGAAGAGATCATTATTAGCTAGGGGTGATTAGGAAAGGCTTCACGTAGGAAGTTGGCACATAAGGTGGACCTCAGAGGAAGCCAAAGCACCATGCTGGCACATAGTAAGTGCTACATAAATTCTTATTCCTTTCCTTTCCTTTCCTGCTTTAGATGATCCTGTTTGCAGGTGACATTGTGCTGATTTCTTCAACCACTGGAAGGAACATTTAAGATGAGATCTCTAATTACTAAAAAGAGTTTGGCTTAATTATCTATATAGGGAAAGATCAGGTGTATAAAGACTTTGTAATGCCAGTATTCTTTCAATAATTTTGTATGTCTGAAAGTCATTGAATACTAGTCTCTACAGAACTAAATTTAAGGGTCACACAAGTGGTAACGGAGTGATGTGTAGTGGGCATGAGCATCTGCAAACACATTAGAAATGAAAAACTCTACAGGAGAAGTGGTGTTAAGGACATTCTAAGAGAAATAAATATCCAGAAAAAGTAGGGACATGGCATGGATACAGAATAAGGGATAATTGATAAATAGCCTGAGGTCTCCATTGTTCTTTGTGCGATGTCAAGAAACTAGAGGTAGGCCAGTCTGCTCAGCTGGTGGTGCTGTCTGTGAAGGATTGATTTACTAAAGCATGTGGACAGGAATAGCACGAGATGATTGCGATCTCTACCTGGAACATGAAGTTTGTGAAGGAGAGTAAGTTGTAATTATCCTAGAAATGGTGGCTACAGGTGGATTGTGAAGTGCCTTCCATGCCAAACAGAGGTGCTTTTGTTGTATCCTACAAGCACTGAGAAACTACTGGAGCTTTTTGAGCTGGGTGTGACATGTTCACACTTATGCTTTAGGTATGTACCTTGCAGCTTTGGGCTGCAGTAGTCCAGGTGAGAGGTGATGAAATCCTACTTTTGGTTCATGGCTTTGTGAGCATATAGAAGGGATCTGGAAATAGAATTAACAGAACCTGGCAACTGATTGGGTGTGGAGGGATCAAGGAGTAAAGAACTGAGGATAACTAGGATTACAGACTTGGAGGACTAGAGCAATGGCAGTACCTTGATAGAAATGGGGAGCTAAGGAAAGGGAAAGATAACGTGAGAATGACGAGTTGTGTTTTGAACATGCTGAGTCTGAAATGTTTACGTGATATCCAGTGTGAAATGTCCAAGAGGCATTTGTTGTTGTGGAACTGGAACTCGGGGAAAAAAAGGGAGGCTGTATAGATTCTTGAGAACAGAATATGTGTGTAGGGATAATGCTTAAAACCCATGGTTGCTGATGAGGTCACTAAGTGACAGAGTAGAAAGGGGAAGAGAAGAGGGCCAAGGATAGATGGAATATTTCCACAGTTAAGACTTTTGAAATCTTACTTCTTCCTCATTTTTAGCTTAGAAAATATGCAGACAGTAGTAGGAATGGAGTGGTTTGGGGCATCAGTTACTTTGTAATTCAAATCTTTTCCTTGGGAAATAATTCTGCTTTGTGGTATTTGGGAACAAAGACAACATTTTTACAGCTATGGGAATAAGTAGAATTCATGTTTAATAGGTTTGCTGGTTAGTACAGTGCCATGTTATGGTATTTTTCTCATCAAGACTATATAAAAATTTCTGCTTTCATTTTACCTGAACACTTAATGTCTTTTGGCTGTTCATCCTTATCCCTCGCTGCTTTCCTTTACCTGACTGATGTTTCTCTGTTAAGCACATTGAGATAATTTTAAAGTACGAAGTATTCATATTTTTAATTTTACATTTTTATCTCTTGAATTTCATTGGTTTTTCCACTGTCTTCTCTTTTCAAATCTTGACAAAGTTCTTGGAAACATAAAACCAAAGGTGTTCAGAAAAAACACAACCCATTTTAATGTGTAGATTGTCCAAATGTTAAGTCATTTCAAACTGGAATTAACCCTGTGTATATTGAATGAAATTCATTGTTTGTTTAGTTGGCTAGCTTCATCCCTGGAATCTGGGTTAATAGTGTATTAGTGTACTAAAGTAGTAGTAGTTTGTCTAAAAATGCCCCTCTTCAGGTCAAAACAACCCACCTTTTATTCTAGATTGGAACTATGTTAACATTGCCAAAATGAAATGTTTTTCCTGTGTAGATTAAATGGGATGAATTTAAACTAGTGTGGAATTTATCTTCAGGGTGTGACAGAATCAGGAAGACTTTTCTGATAATGGAGTTTCTGTCCACTCTTTTTGAAAGCTCTTTGTGGAAAAAGGATTTATAATGTTCAGGTTTTCATTTTTTAAAGCAATATGCCATTTGGAATATACTGTGTGTTAGTAGACATTTATTCCTTTGGATTTCTATTCCTTGGTGTATTTCGTTCTGGGGATATATACCTGTATAAGTCTAAAAAGTCTACTTTATGATGCCATAGATAAACTGATGTCATTGTGGTAGACCACTGGAAAAGGCCTCAGAGGCCATTTATAATCTAATGATTAGATTCTAATCTATAATCTTAGCAAAAATTCCCTATAGATTCCAACTAAAATCCCACCTTCTACAGGGAGCTTTACCCAACACTTCTTAGTTCCAGTGCCTTCTCTTTGTTAATTATTTCCTATTTTCCCTATATGTATAAATACATATATGCATGTACATACATACATATATGTATATACATATACATACACATATGATACACAGAGAGAACAAGAGAACCGACTAGCAAGCTTTTACTTTGCATGCCATCTTACCCCCTTAGATTAGAATCTTCTTGAGGGCAGGGACTATCTTTTGCTTTCTTAAAGAAGGAGAGATTTGAGCTAGAAGGTCAAGGAAGGAAGGGAAATCAAGAAAAGGAATTAGAAAGAGGGAGAACATTCCAGGTATGTATATGAAAGATGTTACTGAGGTGAATTCAACAGGACTCAGCTATTTGGATGATGAGTGAAAAGTCAAAGATGACACCTAGCTTCTGAGCCTCAGTGACTGGTACCTTTGACAGTAATAGGAAAAGGGGGGATGGTTTTGGGGGAAAAGATAATAGGTTCAGTTTTAGACATTTTGAGTTTAAGATGCCTTCAGGACATCCATTTAGAAATGTCTAATAGGCAGTTGGAAATTAAAAATTAAAAGTCAGGAGAAAAGTTAGTACTGGATAAATAAATCTGAGAATCATTTGCATAAAGATGATAAGTGAATCTCTGGGAACTGAGAAAGTCACTAAGGGAGAGAAAAGGAAAGAGGGTCCAGGATAGAACCTTGGGGATACCCATAATTAATGGGTCTGACCTGGAATGATTCAGCAAAGGGGACTGAGAAGAAATCAGATGGGTAAGAAGAGGACCAAGAGAGAGCAGTGTCATAAAAACCTTGAGAAGAGAGAATATCCAGGAGAGAGTGATTGACAGTACCAAGCACTGTGGAGAGTTTAAAAAAAAAAAACAAAACTGAGGATGAGAAAAGGCCATTAGACTTGGCAGTTAAATGATCACTGGTAGTTGGATAGCTCCTCTAAATGATTTTGTAGTTACAGCTTTTTGTCCTCCTCTTTTTTGATCTTTTACACAGAAAAATTTGATAAGCATGCCTGATTTTTTATTCTAGACTTAACATTAATAATCATGAATGTTTCATTTTTAAAAAGGAACAGAAAGGAGGATTGAACATGAAACTATAACTTTTATTATATAACGGTTTCTATTTATCCAATTCACTGATAGTAATGTTGAACTGAAAAAGAACAAAAGCAGATCCCTGCAGGCGCTCCAAAAGAGAACTTCTGAGCCATTCATGGCTACTCTTTGGCGATTCACTCAGTTCTCTATTGAGCTACACTATTGCCTAGTCAAGCAGTCCTCAAACTTTTTGGTCTCAGAAATTTTTTACACTATTCAAAATTATTGGAAACCCAAAAGAGCTCTTGTTTACATGGATTATATTTTCTGATATTCATCATATTAAAAATTAAAACTAAGAAATTTTAAATGTTTCATTTAAAATAATAAACTAATTACATGTTAACCTAATGTTTTATGAAAAATAGCTATATTTTCAAAAAATTACTGAGAAGACTCATTTATTTTATGTATTCTTACAACTTTTTTAATGTCTGGCTTGATAAAAAACAGCTGGATTCTCTTATCTACTTCTGCATTCAGACGGTTTCAATGTGTTGTTTTGGTTGAACTAAATGAAGAAAATTCAGCCTCATGCAGATATGTAGTTGGAAAAGGGAAGAGTATTTTCAATCATAGACAAATGATATCTTAGTATTATTATGAAAATAATTTTGACCTTAGTCCTCTGAAAGGGTCTTAGGGATTCCCAAGTGTTCTGTGGACCTCACTTTGAGAACCACTGGTCTTACCTGTATTTCTATCTTTTCCACAAGAGTAGCATGAGAAACATTAACTGATTTGACAAAATTTAGATAAACTTCATCAACCTGGCTAGTAAGACTACCGGGAAAAGAAATGAGATTAGTCTAGCATGACTTATTTTTTTTTAAAGAAACCATATTGACTCTCTGATTACAACTTCCTTTCCTAAGTGTTCATTAACTATCCCTTTAATAATATCTTCTAAGATTTTGCTAGAAGTCAGTCATACTCACTGACCTATATAATTTATAAGTTTCATTCTCCACTTTTTTGGACTTTCCCTACATTTACCCTGCTTATAGTATTCAATTTTAAAAACCTTGCTAGAGAAAGTGAGGCTATAAGAACATGAACTACACTATAAGTTTCATTCTGCCACTGACTTACAGTGTGACCTTGGACAAATCATTCTTCTTGTTCTGGTTTTCTCTTCCTCTATAAAATGAGTGGTTTGGTTTTATATCAGTGTTCCCTAATACAAACTATACTGGGGAAAAAAAAGGAAATCCTTTTCTTTGAATTGTTAAGATTATATAGGCACTTTATATAAGTGTATATGTGTATGTGTATAAATAATTGTAGAAGCAAAATGATTATATAGCAGAGTGCTGGGCTTCTAACCTCTTTGTGACTTAGGGAATTCCTTAGTGTTTATCTCTTAAATCATAGATGGGTTACGATCTATTGGTAGAGGGAATTTACATATCTGGGAATCTCCATGCTGAAAAAAAAATCACAGATCCATTACATATTTGTGTGTGTGTGTGTGTGTGTGTGTGTGTATAATTTAGTACTTCAGGAATCTGTAGTTTTTAAAAAGTAGACATTTTCCCAAAGCTATCTTTTTTTAAAAATATATATTTATTTTTAGTTTTCAACATTCACTTCCATAAAATTTTGAGTTTTAAATTTTCTTCCCTTCCCTCACTTCCCCCCTCCCCAAGATGCTATGCAATCTGATATAGGTTCTACATTCTACATAATACATTCATATTAAACATTTGCACGTTAGTCATATTGTAAAAAAGAATTAGAAACAATGGGAGGAACCACAAGAAAGAAGAAACAAAACAAAAAACAAAAAGGGAGTCAGTGGTATGCTTCAATCTTTATTCAGACTCCATGGTTCTTTTTCTGGATGTGGATAGCATTTTCCATCATGAGTCTTTTGGAATTGCCTTAGATCCTTGAATTGTTGAGAAGAGCTAAATCTGTCAAAGTTATTCATCACACAATGTTGCTGTTACTGTGTACAAGGTTTTCCTGGTTCTGCTGACTTCATTAAGCATTGGTTCATATAAGTCTTTCCAGGTTTCTCTGAGTCTGTCTACCTATCATTTCTTATAGCAAAATAGTATTCCATTTCATTCAAACCTATCTTTAACTTAGTAGAGGGGGACCCAAAAATTTATGATTTTGACCTGTCTTGTGAACTAATTAATTGTGAACTAACTAATTTAGTTAAGTTAGACTTGAACCCCAGAAGTATGGTTCATTATGGGATGCAAGAATACATGCATAAATGAATGTAAAATTTCTCATTTGTCATTAGAATAAATTTACATTAAGAAGTTATATTTAAATATAGGTACATAGAATCATAGGATCATGACTTTGAATATGGAAGAACCTTTACTTGTCCAAACCCTTCATTTTATAGATGAGGAAACAGCATCAGAGATTAAGTGACTTCTCTGTGTTCATACAGGTAGAAAAATTGCAATTCTTAGTGTTTATCTTTATATAAGGTTCTCTTATCCCAAATTCAGTGCTTTTTCCATAGTATTACACTACCCTCTAACAAATATAGTAAATGTGTCCAATGAAAAGTTATAAAAACGGAAGAGGAAGATTTGATTGTTCTCATTTACTTAATTTTCTCTACTGGGAATTAAAAACCGAACAGTGAGATTTAGAGGAGTACCTGGCACCTGATTTCTTTACTTTGCTTTTATTATTATTAAGAGTAGCTCCTTACCTTGCGAAAACAATTAAGTGTAAAGTCTTGACAAGTGATGGGGGAGAAGGGAAGGGGAAGGGTGGCATAGGTTCTAAGTTCAGTTTTAAGAAAAATCATTTGATATTTAATTCCTTTTTTATGCTTTTAAACAAATTTATATTTAACCAATCTCTATGCATTTGAAAAACAAGAATGACAATATTTGAGAGTATTTAGTTTACAGAGAACATTGTTGCTTATTCTAGTGTCATATTTCATGCTTTTTGTATGTAGCCATATAAAGATGAAAATGATGACATTTGATGTGTGCATTGAGTTCACAGTTTCCTTGAAATAACTATATTGCCTCAGGAGTTAGAGACTCACAGGTTAGAAATTATTGGATTAAATGATCTCATCCTTTTAGCTTCAACATTCTGTGTTTTAGGGTCTCTCTCAAGTATAATATTATATTATAAATAATTAATTTTCTAGATATAAGTACCCATTTCTTATTCTCAATGTTATATCTTTAAATGTCAAGGGCACTTTTTTGTTAAAATGTTCTTGTTTAACAAAACATCTATACAAATGATGCTGTGGTTTTGGCCAATTCTTTTGATTCTAGGCTAAAATATCCAATTTTAAAATAGCTGATATTATACTCCTGAAAAAGTCCTAATCTTTTTTCAAGGAAATGCTCAGAATCTTACATTTTTATTGTCAGGGTAGGGAAATCCAAGGTATTTGACTTTATGTATTTTGGTGAACAAAGGACTCTTCCTTGTATTTCCCATCAGCCCTCCCTTCCCCATTTAGAAAAATTATTTATACTACATTATTATTTATATTCATCAAAAGAATAGGCTTTATATTTAAATGCAAGAATACGGTAATTAAAATACCATATGATACTAATAAAAATTAATACCTCCAAGTGCTAATTGATTTATGACTGGTATAATGAGTAGGCCTGGATTTGGAGTAAAATTGCAGAATTGCTGTAATATGTTACTTTGTGACCTTCTGCAAATCATTTATATATTCCTTCATTTCCTTATATATAAAATGTTTCGGATGATATTTAAGATCCTCTACAGCTCTAAATCCTGTGATTTGTATATAAATAATGAGGGTTGTTATTCCCACCCAAGGAGTGTGATCCCTGTGTTATTTTACCCAGGAAATTGTGTTAGACCTTATTCACAGTGACCACATCTAATTGGGGGTATATTTTGCTGCCTTTATTGAGTCATTTTGTACTTTAGTCATTTTAAGAAAAAAATTTGTAGGATTTAAGATTTACAGTAAAAGTTTTGCAGATCATTCAGAATTTTCTGTGAACCAGTGAAGGTCCACAGATTAGCAGCTGAACAACACAACAAAGAAGATGTATTTCTTCTAGGTTCTGTGATTCAAGATTGCACTTTCATTGCCTTTTTTCTGTGAATTCTGTCAGAAGAAATTATTTTTTTTTTTCATAATGGAGTTTCTAAAGGAGGAGGATCAGAGTGAGACTGATTATCCTAACATCCCTTGATAACCTTTTAAAAGTCCCTTTTGTCTAACAAAATACATTGCCCATATATCTATATTAATTATTCAGGAGCTTTTACTTTGAAAACTCAGAATTGAAATTGTACTTAGAAAAGAGTTACTATTTTGTTTTAGAAAGGTTTAAATACTTTGTTCATACAATGTATGTAAATTACTGTCATTGAGACTAGGAGAATAATCAATCAACAGAATTTTATCCTGTAAAATTGTTTTCCTTTCTTTTCTCTCATTTAATATATTGAAGAAGACTATGTCTTTTTTCCTTTGACTCTTTGGCCCTATTTCCTTATTTCTTCCTGTCCTTTTTCTCAGTATCTTCATTTTCTTCCTAGGCAGTATTTGTCTGTTTCTTACTATGTACTGAATTGAATAGAACAACCTTTGCCTATTTCTGTTTCTAATCTTTTCCCAGTCTTCTCTTTTACTCTTAGTACCATTTGTAACCTCAGCATTATTTTCCTCAATTCCTCATTTTACCTCACCTCACATATCCAATCATTTGCCACACATTGCAAATTTTACCTTCACATCCTTTCTCAAATCCAACCCCTTCTTTCTATTCACACAACCACCACCTTAGTTTAGGCTTTCATAACCTCTTGCCTAGATTATTACTTCAGCCTCTCAATCTGGCTGCTTTAAGTCTCTCTCCAGTCCATTCTCCAGACCGCTGCCAAAGTATCTTTCTTAAGCACAGATCTGATCATGTCCCTTTCCTACTCAATAAACTTCAGTAGTTCTCTGGTACTCTGATAAAATATAAATTCTTTTGCTTAGCTCTTAAAGCCCATCACAACCTGCCCAGCCTATCTTTCCCCCCACTTGTATTTTACTTGCCCTCTGCATTGTGATCTAGATAAACTAACCTTCTCTTTGTTCCTCACTAGCAGCACTTCATCTTCTATATCAGTCCCTTGTAACTATCCCACATTTCTGAAATGCTCTCCTTCCTTACCTTTGCCTTATAGAATTCCTCTTAAAAAATGGAATTTAAACACCACCTTCTCCAAGAAACCTTTCCTGATTATTTTGTATTTAACTATTTTATATTTATTTGTATTTATCCTATACTTACTTGTAGATTTACTGGTCTCTGTTAGAATGTAGACTTCTTATAAGTAGAGATTGTTTCATTCTTTGTCTTTGTATCCCAAAGTGCCTAGCATGTTGTAGATGTTTAATGGATACATTTGAATTGATTGGTTCTGCATACTTCACTGTGTCTCAGTTCATAGAAATCTTCCATTTCTCTGAATTCTTCACATTCTTTAATCTTACAGTGTAGTAATATTCTATTGTATTCATAGGCCACAGTGTATTAAACCATTCTCTATTGAATGGGTACTCACTTTGTTTCCTGTGTTTTGCCATAACAAAAGTAATTAAGAACATTTTGGTATATATGTGATTTTTTTTTTCTGTCTTTGACTTCCTTGGGTATGTGCCCAACTAGTGAAATCTCTGGGTCATAAGGTATAAACAGTTCATTGACTTTCCTCACATATTATAGTTCTAAATTATTTTCCATAAATAGTCGGGCCAATTCATACCAACTGTGTATTAGTGTGCCTGTCTTCCCCCAGCCCCTCTTGTATGGATTATACTTTCATCTTCTTTGTCAATATGACACAATTCGCTCTCGCCCTACTCATTTTACTGTTGAGGAAACTGAGCCTAGAGGGAACCTTGTAGGCCTCAGGACAGCATGGTACAATAGAGTGCTAAATTAGATGACTTGAGTTCAAATTCTGAATCAGCCACTTAATAGCTGTGTGGCCTTTGGCAAGTTGCTTAACCCTTCTGGGACTCTTTCCTAATTTTTAAAATGGGGTAGGAGGTGAGGACTACATGTCCTTCTTTAATATTTTCCAGCTCTAATTTTGTGATCTTGTGAGATTGTGACTTGCTCAGGGTCTCACAGTAAAAAGTAGAGCCAAGATCCTCCGACTTTAAATCCATTGTATTTGCTGTATATAATGGTACCTGATTTTCATTGTTGTGTGGGCTGAGACACTGCTCTCCTTGAGAGTTTATACGTTTTGTACTCTCTTTCTTGCTCAGGAGGTTTGGAGAACTATGCAACGCCCTGTACCTAGAATTGTAAGTCCCTCTTGCCCTCTCCAGCCACACTAGAAGTGAAAGAATCAAAACCTCAAAAAATTTTAAAGTCCATAGATTTAAAGCTTTGTGGGACTTTAAAGGTCATCTAGTTCAATCTTTTCTTTTTGTATATAAGAAAATTGAAACCCAGAGAGATTAGTTTGCCCAGGGTCGTATAAGCATTGGAACTGGGTTAGTGTTCTTTCCATTGTATCATGTAATTGGAAAGAACCTGAGGTCATCTAAGCTGACAGCTGAAAAATAATTCTTTCTGACCACCAATATGTGGTTATCTTGATGGTGTACTTCCCTTCCTTTTACAGCGCCCACCAGTACCTTTGCACAGTTCAAATAGTTAAGACATTTTTCCTTACATCATGCCTAAGTCTGCCTCTCTATAACTCCCATCCTTTGTTCCTAGATCTGAGAAGTCCAGTCTTTCTCCTATATTTAAACCTTTCAAATATTTGAAGGCAGATATGTCCTTATCTAAGCCTTCTCTTCTCCAATTTCCTTAGTCACTCAATCATCCTATGGTGTGGCCTCTAGTTCTTCCTGCTGTAATAACAATAACTAACATTTATATAGTGCTTACTATGTGCCAGGCTCTGTGCTAAGTGCTTTACAAGTATTATCTCATTTGATCTTGTTCTCTGGCCATGATCTAATTTGTCAATCAGCAGATATTTTTTTAAAAACACTTGTTATGTGCCAAGTCCTTGTCTTGGTGGTATGGATGCAAAGGCAAAAAAAACCCAGCCCTTAACCTGAAGGAAGGTACATTCTTCTGGCAGAGACCACTTATTATAACTAGTCTCATAAAAGACATACATATATACACAGATTAAATGAAAAGTAATCTGAAAGAGGAAACATTAGCAGCTAGAGGGTTCAAGCAAGATTTCAGACAGCAGGCTTTGAATTAAGGCTTGAAGCAAGCCAGGGGAGCTTGAGAGGCAGCGGTGGAATGATAGAACAGAACTGGCAACAGACTGAAAATGTACATGTGGTGGGAGTGAGGATGATATTGAAGTTGTGAGCCTGGGTGACTAGAAAGATCATGGTGCTCTTAGTAGTAGTAGGAAAATTCAGGAGATAGGCTTAAGGGAGAAAGATAATGATTTCTGTTTTGAACATTTGTTTGAGATACCTACAGGAAAACCAGTTTGGGATGTCCAGAAGACATTTGGAGATGGGGTGACTAACTCAGGTGAGAGAGTAGGGCTGGATATATAAATCTGAGAAATCATCAGCATAGAGATCATAGGGAGCTGATGAAAGCACTAAGTGAGAAGTATGGAGAGAAAAGAAAACACAGATCGACAGAGCCTTCGGGGATGCCCAGAGTTGGGGGCCTGAAATGGATAAAGAAACCTCAAAAGAGACTGAGAAAGAGCAGTCAGGGAGGAAGGAGGATAATTAGGAAAGGTCAGTGTCGTGAAAACTTAGGTGAAGAGAGTGTATAAGAGGAGAGATCAAGAAGGGGCACTAGTAATAAATGCTTAAAGTTTAAAATTAGGATAGCAGCTTTCATTTCCATACTGCTTAATAGTTTGCAAAGCATTTCCCTCATAACTACCCCGATGTGGTCAGTTCATCAGTCCCTGAATTGTCTTTTGCTGTCTTACCTCTTGCTTTACCTCACTTAGTAAAATACTTTAATTAGAAGATTTTCATAGATGAGAAAAATTTGTTAACTAAACATTTTGACTCATAAAGAGAATGGCAGTTCACATTTTTATTGTGTAAATAATGTGCACACAATACAGATTCATTCAGTCAGTAAACATTTGCTAAGCACCTACTATGTGCCAGGTACTGTGCCAAGAGCTGAAGATACAGAAAGAAGCCAAACACATTCTCTGCACTCGATGAACTCACAATCAGAACAGGGGAGAAAACAAGCAAACACATATGTGCAAACAAGCTATATACAGGATGAATAGGAAATAATTAGGAGAGGGAAGGCATGAGAATTAAGAAGAATTGAGAAAGGCTTCCCTTGGAAGATGGGATTGTAGTGGAGAATGAAAGGAAGCTAGGGAAGCCAGTCAGCAGAGATGAGGAGGGAGAGCATGCCAAGCTTAGGGGACAGCTGGAGAAAATGCCTGGAGCTGAAAGATGGAGTGTCTTGTTTGTGGAACAGCCATTATGCCAATGTCACTGGATCAAAAGTACATGTTGGAGAGTAAGGCATGAGAAGACTGGAAAGGTAGGCAAGGTCTAAGTTATGAAGGGCTTTGAATGCCAAACAGAACATTTTGCATATGATTCTGAAAGCAATAGAGAGCCACTGGAGTTTACCGAATAGGGGAATGACATGATCAGACTTCAGAAAAATCACTATAGTGGTGAAATGGAGGATGGATTGTAGTGGACAGAGGCTTGAGACAGGCCAACCCACCAGCAGCCTATTACAGTATTCCAGGGCCTACCCCAGAATGATGGCAGTTACAGGAGAGAAGGGGGGCACATTGGAGAGCTTTGCAAAGGTGAATCTGACACACCTTGGCAACAATTGAATTTGCAGGGGTGTGAAAGATAATGAGTCAAGAGTGGCTCCTAAGTTGAGAGCCTGAGGGACTAGGAGGATGGTGTTGTCCTCTACAGTAATGGGAAGTGGAGAGAGGGTTTATCCAGGGGAAGATAATGAGTTTTGGTTTTTGGAATACTGAGTTTAAGATGACTACGGGATTTTTTATTCATATGTGGATATACATTCATATGTATTAAACTACTTCCTTCTACAAGAGTACCTATATTCTTAAGATTTTTAATTTATTTATATAAATCCTAAGGCATATATTTTTTTAAATGATTTTTTTCTCTTCAGCAAAGAAAGCAACAAAAATGCTACACTCTCTTGAACAGAGCTACCTCGTTAAAATTGTAAAAAAAAAACAAAACAGTGCAGTCTTTCTAAAGCAATGATTCCTCAACTTTTTCATTATAAAATTCTCTCCTCCCTTTTCCTTCCTGTGCCTTCACCCCCTGCTGTGCTTTGATTTATTCTGTCTCTTTTGAGTAAGGTATGTTTGTATTCAGCCATATTTTCTTTGTAGGTTTCATCCCACCACTACCACTTCAGTAGGTTTCTCACCATCCCTGCATCTGCTCCAGATCTCTTCCTGTTTCACTCCCTCCTCCATTCAGCTTCCAGGGTGATTTTCCAAAGGGTTTCCTTAGTGATATTGATGATGTCAAATTTGCTTCCTTCCTTTAGAATCTCTAGTTTATTTTGTCCATTGCTTAAACTCTGTACATTTACATATATCGTCTGAGCTTATGGATTTTACCACTAGCTCCTTTTTGTGTAATTTTGTCCTCTGAACTTCTGGGCCTTTCAGTTACTGTTCCTCTTTCACTGAAGCTGTTCTTTGTGCTAATTAGCTTCAAGTATATAGGAAGGAAAGGAAGGTTTTTCCCCCATCGTCCTTTTTAGCTTAAAGCTTTTTTGATTAGATTAGTAAGACACAAAACAAATCTGTAATTAACTTTTTTTATAGTACCTTCAGTTCCTGATCAGGAGTCTGTCATTACAATATTTTAAGCTAAAATTAAATTCCAGACTCAAATAGCATCTTCTTAGCTAGCTGTTTACTTCCTATATCAGTTTTTTTCTTCTGCATTCCTTGCCTTCAGGGGACAGCAGTGAGGAAAACACAACCTGTGTCTCCATGGTCTTTGGTTTCTTACCTTGAATTTTTAATCTTTAATCTTTGGCAGTGCTAAGTTCCTTCTGGCATTATTATTTGTGCCTATATTAGTAACCAGAAGTAGATAATAATCATCTGTTTTTACAGGCCGTGGAAGTTTCTCTTATATCTTAGACAACAGACTTCTATTGTGGTCAGGTTGACAAATAGCTGTTTTGTTACTTATGAGAAGGAAATCACCAACTGCTGCTACTCTTCTCTCTTGCCTTCCACCCTGACTGGATGATCTCTCTTCTGACAACTTCTGTCGGTCCTTTTTATCATAACTTGGATGACTAGCAGCCAGTTCTTCCTCAGAACATCTAGCTCTCTCCTTTTCAGGAAGAGCAGGAATGTGGAGTTTTTCCCATGAGTGCCTTTAATTTTTCTTCTTGAAGGGAGATCAGATTGTACTTTTGAGCACATACGCACTTGACTGGCAGAAATGCAAAAGTAACATACTTAATGCTAGTTACTGAAAAATTATTCCTGTTCTCTATACTTATCACATTGCTTGGCCTTGTTTCTCAAAGCCTCTGGATGATTGCTATTCCCCTCCTATCTGCTTATTAATAAGATATCTCTGTCACTTCTTAATAGCTATACCAGCTTTCTTTTCTTTCTCCAGTTGTTTTACCATTTTGTTTTACTTACCTTATTTTATCATCTATCTTACTGTTCTCCTTATGTCTTTTCTTTGTAATCTTTTTCCTTCACATCAAATGTTCCTTTAACTTGAGTTGTTCTCTTTCAACTTCTCATTCTCCAAATTCCTCTTCCTCAGATTCAGTCCTTGACATTTTTTAAAGGCCAAAGTGTTCCAACGCAGAGATCAGACTGCTCCCTTATTCTCTTTTATGTCTGCTGTTGCTTCCAAATATAATTATAATCTCCCTCCTACAACTTCATGTAACATTTTATTTTACATCTCTCATGTACATGTAAGTATTGTAGTTAACTGTGTTTGTGTCTCATTCTCCTATCAGACTGTAAGCCAAAGTCTGGATTATGTCATTTAAATTTTCTATCTCTCCTAGTGACAAACACTGTATTCTACACACAGGTATTTAATAAATCTTTGCTGAATGAGTATCTGAATGCAACAAATTGAGGTCATCTTTTTTGTAAGTGTTCCAGATCCCGTTCTTCTTGATTTACTCCCTTGGCGTTAGTTCTGGTTTTTGTTTCTGCCCTTGGATTCTGTTGATTATTCCGTTTTCTGATTGCACCTCATTTTAGGACACACCCTTTTGCTCCTGGACCTTACCCCCTCTCTGTTCTGGCCGGCATTATTGATTTCATTACTACAGAAATTCCTACCCTCTCTCTTGACCAGCCACCATTTGTCTAATCTTGGTCCCCTGCTCTTAGCTGCCAAGACTACATTGAACAGGCTAGTGCTGAGGCAAACAGTTCAAAACGCATTGGAAAGCTTAAATTATTGCTGATTTTGAATGCTCTGACATTAAGTATCAACTATCTCCTGTATTCACAGTAATATCCTTATACATTACTACAAACTGGAGAAAACTTAGTGTTGTAAACATGATTTGTTTACTTATAAACATCATAACAAGAAAGAATTCAGGATTATATTTGATCTGATTCTTCCTCCTGGTTTTTACTGGCTTTTTACTCTTCCAAATTGATTGTAAAAAAATATGTTTACTTTTAACTTGGTAAAATTTGGTCTAAGAAATAACCTGCAAATGACTGTCTTCTTCCCCTCTTCTTTTCCCTGGTCACTTGCAGAGATTTAGCCACTCTGTGTTGGGTTTAATGGAGGTGATCTGTGGATTCTTTTAATCAGTGCTTTGTTTTCGGTGTTCACAGGTTCTAGGGAGTTTTTTCATATTATTTCTTATATCATGGTGTTCAGGTTTTTAAACTTGTGTTTTTCTGGGGTACCTGTAACCTTTCAATCATCTCTGCCATCCTTTCTTCAAGGTCATTATGTTTTTGCTTGTAATGAAGATCATATTTTCTTGAATCTTACTGCTTTGTTTGTTCTCTTTCAGATCATTCTTCACTTCTGTGTATCTGCATTCTCACTTGTTTTCTCCTTTGTTTCTTTGGTGAGACTTGCCAACATGGATTCAAGTTTTTCCATTCTGACAGTTACAGCTAGGCTCCCCTTAGTAAAAATAACAAATCCTGTGAAGCGGTAGCATTATTTGAATTTTAATTATTTGAAGTTATAATTATATGTAAAATATGATAATTGGTTCAAACCCAATAGAAATATGAAATGCAAAATTTTAAAAATAAGTTTTTAAATCTATTTATTAATGTAAAATAACAGTAAAAGATACAAAAATTGATTTCTGATTCAAGGTTATTATAAAGTAATAGAATAGCTGTAGAAAGAAAACTTTAAAAAATTAAAAGATTATTGAATATTGTACCTAAAGATGAGCCTACACTCATGAAATGATAAAAATATTATTGTTTAAAGTATTTTAGCAGCATAGACTCGAGTGTATTTTGTTTCTTAAATATATTTATCTGTATGCATATATGTATGCATTATATATATATGTATATGTTGGTAAACGTAGAGAGCTTTATTCCCATTTTGGCAGTTTACACATTCATATTCTCATACAATGAACCAAATGTAGTTCTCTGATCTGGTGCATTATCTAAAATTTTAAAAAATACTTGAAATAAGATATTGTTTTCCTTGCAAAATTTTTCAAGAGCTGGGCTAAAATAATTTGGAAACTAGTCTTAAAAAACAACTTTAGTCACCCATACTTTCTCAAGTTGAATACCAAAAAAACTGAAAGTGATCAATGATTATAGTGTCTCAGAGCATGAGGATTTTGAGAACTATAGATAGCATTGATTTTAGTTTAAAAATCTGCTTCTAAATTACTCCCCACTAAAATTGTGAGGCAGTCCTTAGACACTTTAAATCTAGGTTGAATTTCTTCTTTCTAAGATATTAAGTTCTGGAAAGTCTCTTTTTCTAGAATAAGCCTGTCATCCACATTAAAAATTTGTTGCTCAGTATATCCACCTTATTGGATTATTTTCTTCAAAATATCAGGATATTTATCTTCTGCATCTTTATCAGCATTGATAGCCTCACCAGGTATTTTTAACAGTATACAACTGAATTCTACTTTTAAAGCAATCAAGCTTACCAGTGCTTTCATTAAAAGTTTCTTCACCATCCATTTCATTTCCATTTTGTCTTCTATAGTAGTATGTATATTTTGTTCCTTCCTCATCATTTTAACTACTCCAACCCTAACATGGACTCTCATCCATTCAAACATATGTTGCTACATTTACCTTAGTCATTCTTCTTAGCTTCAGTCTGGTACAGATTAATTTTACTAAAACATTACTTTTATCATGTTATTTCTTTCTTTAAGGAACTACAGTGATTCTCTATTGATTACTTAATTGCCTAATTTTTCTTTCCAGGTTTTAAGATCCTCTGTAGTAATGTTGTCCCACCCTGCATCCAAACTTATTTCCTTCTCCTCCCCAACATAAACACATTGTTCTAGGCAGACTAGTCTGATTACTCTCCTATACCCACTTCTAACTTAATAACTTTATTCATGAACTTCCTTCAGTCTGAAATGTTCTCCCCTTCCCATTTCCTGCCACCTGTCCATATTCTACCTAGCCCCTTTTTGGCCCAACTCAAATCCTACCTATTCTTGAAGCCTTCATTGATAACTTCACACATTTATCTCCTTTCACCAATACTTTTTGCATTTATTGTTGTGATAAGCATTTAGAAACACAATATTCTGTTTTCAGCGTTATACAATTTGACTCTTGTAGAACAAGATGAGCAAAATATATTTGTTATACATGTATATCTGTTCTGTACTTATAGTATATTATGTGTAGAACTATTCTGTTCATAGAATAGTTATAAATTTACATAACACTAAATCCTCATAGTAAATTCATATACACATGACTATTTATACTAATGTTATTTTGCAGTGCAAATACCATTGTCATATTTTAGTTAATCTCCTGAGACATGTCACGTTGTTCTTTTTTATTTTAAAAATAGATTTATTGATGCCTTTGCTTTTGTATCACATTCATTTCTGTATATAGGAGGGAAAACACAAATGAGTGAAAGTATATTTTATCACCTCTACTTTGGGGCCAATCTTAGTTATTATAATAATTATATAGCATTCAGTTAATTTATTATCTTTTCCATTTCTGCTGTTGTGGTCATTGTATATACTATTTTCCTGGTTTTTCACTCCTTATTGGTTCATATTTTTATTTCTCTGAATTTCAAATTCCTCACTTCTTATGGCATATTAATATTATATTATACTCACGTACCACAGTTTGTTTGATCATTCCTCATTCAGTGGGTACCCACTTTGTTTCCAGTTCTTTGCAACCACATGTACTGCTGTGAACATTTTATTTGACTTCCTGGAGGTATGTGAGATATCTGGTTCAAAAGTTATCACTGGATCCCTTACTGGACATTTTTTTTTTATTTTTCATTTTTAACACAGTTTATAACAGATAAAACAATTCAGACTTTTGGTCAAGTGACACTTGTTTTTAAAGCATTTACAATATGGACCACAAAAGAATTTTTTTTTTTTAAACATTAACCAACTGAGACACAAATATTATTTGTTTGCTGACTTCACAAGCTCTTGACCTAATTGCTCCACAGTATTACTAAGAATTAAAGGACCCTAACTTATTGTTGTTGGTCTAAAGTCCTAAGCCTAATAGCTTAATTTTAGACTTAACCTCGGATGGTCCCCTACCAATAATCTATAATTTAATAGATCTGGTATTAAGCTTACAAACCTTTTGACTATAGAAAATTGCTACCAAGAGTAGGGACATTCCAGGGAAACAATATCTCCCCAACTTCATGTCAATTCCAGGTAGGAGTAGATTGTCAACTTGCATTCAGTCAGGCTTAAAGTCTGCCAGGTGTCAATGGGGAAATTGAATCAGGAGAATCCTACCTCAGCCCAGGCTGAACAGCCTCTCTCCCACCCTTCCCATGAGATCACCTTTTGCAGTTCATATCAGCATCTCACAGGCTTACTGGCATCCTGGATTGGAGGCTCAGATCACCTTTCTTGCTATCCTTATCTGGAGTTAGACTCAGAAAAAGTCACTTAATAGTCCCATAGCATCTAACAATAGCAAATTCCAATAACCAGGTTTCAAATATGATTATAATTTCACTTTGGCTAAGGAATATCTTTTGAGGCAAGTCTTAAGTGGCTTACATGCCTTTCTATACATGTTCTAGTTCCTGATTAAATAACAATCATAAAATCAAATTTACCATTAAAATCTTAACTTTTCTATCAAAACCAAATTTTACCTGAGGTTACCTTCCTCTAGGAAATTTAGACTAAAATTCTTTTCCCCAAACTAAAGATGTCATTGATTTATTCTCAGTAATTAATTCAGTCAGTTGTTTTAATACTAATTGCTTTTACCTCACTTTGTAACATGTCCAATTTTTCCCCCATCACTCCCCTCCCCTCACTTGCATTCTGATTACTCCTTCCCTCAATGTACCTTCCCTTCTGTCACACCCCACCCTTTCCTTATCCCCATCTTCTCTCTTTTCTTGTAGGGCAAGATAAATTTCTATACTCCATTCCCTGTATTTCTTAGTTCCCGGTTATATGCAATAAAAATTCTCAGCATTCATTGCTAATGCTTTGAATTCCAACTTCTCTCCCTCCTCCCCCCTCCCCAGCCCCACTGAAAAGGCATGCAATTCAATACAGACTAAATATGTGTCGTTTTGCAAAAGACTTCTATAATAATCATGTTATATGTTACTAACTATATTGCCCTCTGTCCTACTCTATCCTCCCTTATTTTTTCTTCCCCCTCAATTGACCTTGTCCCTTCTCAAAAGTGTTTATTTCTAATAACTCCCTTCTCCCATTTGCCCTCCCTTCCATCGTTCCCCTCACTCCACTTATCCCCTCCTCCGCTACTTTCCTCTGGTGTAAGATAGATTTTCATATCAGATTTAGTGAGCATGTTATTCTTCCTTCAGCCATATGTGGAGAGAATAACTTCACTTTTCCCCTCTTCCCTTCTCCCTTTTCTCCTCCATTGAACAAGATTTTTCTTATCTCTTTTATGAGTTATAGCCTGTCCCATTCCATTTCTCCCTTTCTCCTCTCAGTATTTTCCTCCCTCACCCCTTCATTTTTATTTTATTTTTTGTGTGGATATCATCTCCTCTGATTCAACACACCCTGTACTCTCTGTCTATATGTGTATGTGTGTGTGTGTGTTTATGTACAATCTCTCCATATACCCAAATACTGAGAAAAGGTTCAAGAGTTATAAATATCTTTCCATGTAGTAATGTAAACAATTCAGCTTTAGAAAGTCTTTTATGATTTTTCTTTCCTGTTTACCTTTTAATGCTTCTCTTGATTCTTGTATTGGAAAGTCAAATTTTTTATATATATCTGGTCTTTTCCTCAATATGAATGATTGAAAGTCCTCTTTATCATTGAATGACCATTTATTCCCTTGAAGTATTATACTCAGATTTACTGGGTAGGTGATTCTTGGCTTCAATCCCAGTTCCTTTGACCTCTGGAATATCCCATTCCAAGCCCTTCAATCCCTTAATGTTGAAGCTGCCAGATCTTGTGTTATCCTAATTTTATTTCCACAGTACTCAAATTGTTTCTTTCTAGCTGCTTGCAGTATTTTCTCCTTAATCTGGGAACTCTGAAATTTGGCCACAGTATTCCTAGGAGTTTCTCTGTTTGGGTCTTTTTCAGGAGGTGATCTGTGAATTCTTTTAATATTTATTTTGCCCTCTGGTTCTAGAATATCAGGGCAGTTTTCCTTGATAATTTCATGGAAGTTAATGTCTAGGCTCTTTTTTGATCATGGCTTTCAGGTAGTCCCATAATTTTCACATTGTTTCTCCTGGATCTATTTTCCAGGTCAGTTGTTTTTCCAGTGAGATGTTTCACATTATCTTCTATTTTTTCAAACTTTTGGTTTAGTTTTCTAACTGCTTGGTTTATCTCATTGTCATTCATTTCCCTGAACTCAATTCTCTCTTTCAACGAATTATTTTGTTCAGTGAGCTTTTGAACCTTCTCCTCCAGTTGTCTAATTCTGCTTTTTAAAGCCTCCTTCTCTGCATTAGCTTTTTGGACCTCTTTTTCCAATTGAGTTAACCTCTTTTTAAAGCTGTTATTTTCCTCAGCATTTTTTTGGTTCTCCTTTAGTAAGCTGCTAACTTGTTTTTTAAGATCTTCTATTGCCTGAGCCCAGTTTAAGGTTTGGAGGCAGAGGCCTTGACTTTCTCTGACAGTATGCCTTGTTCTTCCTCATCTGAAAGGATGGGGGGAGACACCTGTTCCCCAAGAAAGTAACCTTCTATGGTCTTATTTTTTTCCCCTTTTTCTGGGCATTTTCCCAGCCAGTTACTTGACTTCTGATTTTCCTCTCCACAACCACCTTGCCTCCAGTTCTGCCAAGCCAGCACTGGGAGCTGAGATTCAGATGAGCTGCTCCAATCCCTCAGGGGCTTTAGGCAGGGACAGGGCTGCCATTCAGTGTGAGATTAAAATCAGCTGCTCAGGTGGGGGTAGGGCCACCACCCAGGGCTCAGTTCTCAGGGGGTTTACCATGAGACCTTCAATAATGCATTTGGGCTACTGCCTGCTTTGGGAGCCTTGTCTGCAGCTTCCTCTACTGCTGCCTCCTGAGGAGGCCTGAGTTATGGGGACACATTGCCCCCTTCTCAGCCAGCTGAAAAGACCCTCTCACTGACCTTTGGCGCCTGTGGGTTGAGGGATCTGTGTGGCTGCTGGAGATTCTGTCCCTCAAGCCTTCTCAGATGTGCTCCTCTTGGTGCTGCGTGGCCAAGGCTGGACTGGGCTCTGCTCTGTGCCAGGTGCAATAGACCTTTCCTGTCTGTCTTTCAGGTCACTCTGGGCTAGAAATCTCCTCCACTCTGTTGTTCTGTGGCTTCTGCTACTGTAGAATTTGTTGAGAGTTCTTTACAGGTATTTTATGGGCTGTGGGGTAAGAGCAAGTGTATGTGCTTCTTTCTACTCTGCCATCTTAGCTCTCCCCCCCCCCCCAAGATCTGGACATTTCTTAGTAGACATCTTATAGGCATCTCAAACCTAACTTGTATAAAACAGAACTAATATCTCCCCCAAACTGCCCCCTCAAAAAACCCAAAAAAACAAAACCAAATACTCCTCTTGCTAACTTCTCTATTTCTGAAAGAATGGCACCACCATTCTCCCAATTACCCAGGGCTCCAAACTCAGAGTCAATCTTGATTCATCCCTTATCTCATATAATAATACTTATATCCAGTTAATTTCCAAGTCTTGTTTACTGAATCTTTCCCTTTCTCTACACTCTGTAGTTACCATCCTAGTTCAGGCCCTCATTCCCTCTTGCTGGGGTTGTTGTAGTAGCCCATTAATTGGTCTTCCTGCATTGAATCCTCTCTCCCCAATATATCTTATACACAGTTGCCAGTTATATTCCTAAAGTACAAGTCCAACCATGTCACTTCTCTACTCAGGAAATTCCAGTACCTCCCTATTCCTCCTGTTAAATCTCAGACATTTCTGTTTGACATTTATAATCCAACTCTAGGCTAATATTCTAGACTCATTCTGATATTCCCCTTATCATACTTTATAGTCCATCCAAACTGACCTCCTTCCTGTTCTTCTACACCATATTCTGTTTCTGACCCCCCCACCTCCTTTGCACAGGTCATCCTTCTATGCACACGTCTTCACTTCTATCTCTTAGAGTCCATAACTTCTTTCTAAGCTCAGCTCAAGTGCTCCTTTATACAGGAAGTCCTTTCTGACCCATTCTGTTATTGTTTACCTCTTTCCTCCCTAATAATTTCTATTTACTTTGCATATATTTTGCATATGCTTTTCTATATTCTTGTGCTTTTACCTGATTGAAAGCTTCTTCAGGGCAGAAACTATTCAATTTTTGTTTTTATAACTCTAACACCTAGCATAGTGCCTGGTGTATAGTAGATACTTAATAAATACTCGTTGATTGATTCTTTGGATCTTTTAGTTGTATTTTTGCGTAATTCCAAATTGTTTTCCAAACATGATTTTAAAAATTATAATTGTAGGCAGAGTATGCCTGGAATTTGACTCCAGGCAATATTGTTTATTATACATTATTGTATTTGTTTACTCATTTTCATGGCTGTATACCTTACTTCAATTAGATTGTGAGCTTTTTGTGGCTGAAGTTGTATCTTAGTTCTTTCCTATTTCAGTAGCACTTAACATAGTATAGGCACCCAGTAGATACTTAGAAAAGACTTTTTGTGGAGTTACAAAGGGAGTAACATCTGATGGAGAAGAGTAAGTCCTATGTTAAGGTATGTAAATGAAGTCACTACAGTATACATCAGCAATGAATATTATTTGAGAAATTATATTCCATCTTTGTTTTTCAGTTTGACTTTGAAATTAATTTTTGAGGATTTCTTTCACAGATAAGGTAATGAAATATATTTCTACGTTTAAAATCCTAAATTTACTGTAAGTTGTATGAGAGAATGAACCAAGACAATCCATTTCAATAGCTGAAAAAGACAAAGCATGTCATGTTGATGTCGGGTCAGTTGTGTCATCTTCATCTGTGAAGGACAACACAGCATTATTATTAGTCATTGAATCCATTAATTCAGGACATAAACAGAAGCATTTCAGTGATGGTGTGAATTCATCTGCTACTCTTCATTTTATTTTTTCATTGTGAATTTAAACACAAAAAAACCCAAAACCTTTCCATGTGCAGAGCACAAAACAGAACTTGTATATGAAACCACAAATCTCCATTTCATGTTGATTGCTTTTTTAACAAGTATATATAATAAATTCCATGTTACTTTCAAAATTGTGCTCCTTAGTCTGTGCTTGTTTCTAAACTTCCTTCTTTAAATAATCTTATTGCATAAAATCCCAACCCCCCCCCCTTCCTTTCTGTTTGTCTTGTCTCCTTCCCCCATTATGTAGGTCTTTATGTAAAAGGACACTTTTGTATAATCCAAAAGGCTTTGACATCTTTAATTTTTTAATCCCAAACCATATTTTTCAATATATTTCTCCCTTGTGCACTTATTTACAATCAAGTTACCTTGATACCAAATATCAAGGTAGACATTGACTTGGTTTTGAGAATTTTCTTAAGTTCTAGAAAAATTTCCCTAATTCTCCATCCTTCACCACAGCTGCTGGTGTATAAGGTATAATTCTGTAAATGGCAGGCACCTTGCTTTTTCATACTGTGAAAATCACAAGGCAAGATAAATGTGTCCAATATAATAATTATTTTTTTTGCCTTTGTCATAAAATGAAGCCAGTTTAGCAAATAAATTTATTATACATCTAAAAAAATTAAATAAAAAATAAACTCCCTTATTTTCTAAGTATTTTTAAAATGTTTCAATGACTTTTTTTAATTTAAATTTTTTGTTTTTCATGTTTTTATCACTGCCTTCATTACTTCTCACCCAATTAAATATTGAAAGAACAAAAGGAAGAAAAAAGAACTCTTGTAAAAAAACAAACATTTATATAAAGCAAATTACTGCATTGGCCATGTCCAAAAAATGTATATCTTTTTCTTTACCTTGAGTCCATCACCTTTCTTTTAGGAGGTGGGTAATATACTTCATCACAGGTTCTTTGGAAACATATATGGTTCATTGCTGCATTGATCAGAATTCCTTGGTGTTTCAGAGTTATTTTTATTTTCAATGTTATTCTTGTGTGAGTTGTTCTCTTGGTTCTGTTCTCTTCATTCTGTATCAATTCTTGCTATCAGGAATCTCAGAATTCATCTCTTTCATAATATTTTATTGCACAATAATGGAAAGATTCTGCCAGGGATTGTGTGTACCTGTCTGTGGTTCCTCAATAACTTGAATTCTCTCTGGATGCTTTGCTGTATTTTAAATTTAATATGAGATAATAGAGTTTCTATCTTCATTTTACCCTCTAATAGATCTGGGCAGTTTTACTTTATGATTTTTTTGAAATATAGAAATTTGGGTCCCTGGAATGAACTTCACCTCCTGGAAATAAGCCCCTCCCTAGATCTTTGAGTGTCCAGATTCTTAAGAAAAAATGGTTTTGAAATCCAGCGATCCTGAAGTTATCTCTCTTTGAACTGTTTTCCAGGTCATTTGTTTTGATATCAAGTATCTTATGTTTTCTTTTATTTTTTTCCTAATCTTTTGTTTTAATGTTTTTTGCTGTCTTGTGTCTCTATTCTAGTTTTCAGATAATCTGTTTCTTGAATAGGCTTATAACCTTTTCTTCTCAGCAATTTATTCTCCCTCCAGTTCTTTCTTCTAGAGCTTTTATTTCATTTTTTAACACTTCATTTCTTTTAGGTATTCAGGTCCTTGTGGACAATTCAGTTTTATCCTTGAAGTCACTGCTTTTTGTTGCTACAGATTTGATCTCTCTTTTTGGGGTGTCTCTAGAGCTATGATATTTTTTTATGTTATGTCATTACTATTCCTCAACAACCAAAAAGGCTGGTTCATACTATATTATAAAAATATTAGATACTAACTAAAATAACATTCATGTGAAATAATGCATGGACTGAAACTAATTCACAGTAACTGCTATTTTTCAGTTAAAAATGTAAATGATACTGAAACCTTTCCTGTTTTGGGACAGGAAGGATTCATAAGTTTGCCTTGATCATCTTGTGTTGGTCTTCAGCTATCTCCTCAGAAAAACTGAATCTGTGTATTCAGAGTTGTTTGTGCTCTATACATGCCGAAGAAAAACATGGCAATTAAGACCTGATGAGCAAATATCGTTTTGTTGGATTTAGGAAAATTCTTTTTCTTTTTGGCTTGGCCAAATTTCCTCATAAAGAATGCTTGTTTCCAGACGATTTATTAATTTTTCTGTTCTCTAATAATTACAGAAATGTTCATAGAAGAATCTGTCACAGCAGAACGTTTCTCTTCTCGAAGGCCATGCTAACTAAAGCTAAAGCCACAAAATCAGCTGTTTGTCAAGGGCCAGTATTCAGGTCAGGACCAACTTCAGCACTTTACTTGTCTTGATTCATGGATCAAGTACATTCATGCTTGAGTTCTTATTTCAATGTGCAAACTTTATCATTGAATTTTTGTCTGCTGTACTGAAGGAAAAAGAGAACAATAGATGTAGTCCACATTCTTTATCTCACCCTTCTGACACAGCGATTTGTGATAAGAGAAAGGCTATCACACCATTTGTTACCTTGACTAGGATGATCTTACAAAGATTCTTTTTGTTCATTGTGTAAGTCTGTTGTGGAACTGGCAAGCAGCATTCTCTACACTCTAAAGTTTCACATGGCCTTGTTTTAAAAGGATTCATAGACTCTAGAGATGTAAGGGAGAATGTTAGAGATCATCTAGTCCAACCCTTCATTTTACAATTAAAGAAACTGAGGTCCAGAGAGAGGAAGTGATTTGTCCAGATCCCACAACTACTTAGTAACAGAGTTATAATTCAAGCAAACCTAGGTTTGTAACGAGTTACTCTGACTCTGAATTCAGTGCTTTTTTCCAATAGTTCATAGTTCATCCTTGGGCATTGTTCACAGAATCACAAGTGTTAAGAGTTGGAAAGGACCTTAATAGATCATCTATTTTAACTCCTACATTTTACAAATAAGGAAACAGAGATCCTGAGAGATTGTAATTTGCCTAAAATAGCACAAGCTCTTAAGTGGCAAGGTCGGACTTTGTACCTGGGTCTTCTGATTCCAAGACCAGAGCTCTTTCTACTATATACCTCACTAGTTAGTTCATAGTTCAAAATTTAAATATATTTAGTAGTTGTCATCCTAGTACTTGCCACCTGGCCTGCCCTCCCTGGAATCTTGGATACCTACAAAGTAGTATTGGATTTCACCGAGTGTAGGTGGAGAAGGAGGGATGGGAAGCTGAAAACAATATTGGAGGATGCTTATATTGAATTTTGTTATGATGCAAGAGTGTCCTATCTTTAACTTTTCCTAACCCTCCCCCCACTTACAATAGCTTGCACTCTTCACTCCTTCTGAAATTGCTTTACGTTTTTTATTTTCCTTTATGCATATTATTTCTCTCCAACAGAATGTAAGCTCGTTGAGAGCACATAGCATTTTGTTTTTATCTCTGAATCCCTAGCACCTGGTGCATAATAGCATGCATTGACTGTTATAGGTTAGAAATGCTCAGATTTCATAAAGTAAAATTTTCAAATTGAAAGAGTTTTTAGAATAATGGAGAATTTTTGGCAACCTATTGTCATTGCCTTGTTCTCTGTGTCATTCTTCCTGTACTTTTGATCAAGTCCAAAAGTTACAAGTTGAATTTTAAAAGGTAATGCTTTGGGAGAAAAATGATCTTTGAAGGTATGTGTTTAACTTGTTGGTTTATTGATGTTCTTGTAGTGATCCCTATTCTCCAGTTATCTTAGATGCTTCTAATTTGATGAAATTATTACCCTACTTAATTGGATTTTATTTCTCTTCTGTTTCTTAGGTGTGAAAAGGGAAACAAAGATATTCCAAATGCATTTTTAAAAATCATTTGCTTATTTTTTTTTTAAATTCAATTTTATTTTTAGTTGCGAATTCTCTGTCTTCTTCCTCCTCGACACATCAAAAACACAAGAAACAGAAAACTCCTTACAAATATGAAGTGGTACAAAACAAATTTCTCCATTAGCCATGTTCGAAAGGGGTGTGGGTTGGGGTACAGGGTGGCAGGATAAAACAAGGAGAAAAAAAAGAAAAAATATTCTTCAGTCTGCACTCTGAGTGCATCAGTTCTCTATCTGGAGGTGGATCACATTTTTCATTATGAGTCCATTGGAAGTTTGGTGGGTCAGTGTGTTGATCAGAGTTATTAAATCCAGTTGATTGTCTTTATAGTATTGCTGTTACTGTGTAAATTGATTTCCTGGTTCTTCTTACTTCACTTTTTCACATAGATCTTCCTAGACTTTTCTGAAATAGCCTTTCAATCATTTTTTACAGCATACTAGTATTCCATCACACTCATATCCCATAACTTATTCAGCCATTCTGCAGTTGATGAGCATTCCCTCTGTTTCCAATTCTTTGCCACCACCAAAAGAGCTACTATCAATATTTTTGTATATGTGGATCCTTTTTCTTTGATCCCTTTGGGGTATCGACCTAGTAACAGTATTTCTGGATCAAAGGGTATGCACAGTTTAATAGTTTTTGTGACATAGTTCCAAATTGTTCTCCGTAATTATTGGACTAGTTCACAACTCCAATAGCAGCTCATTTATGTACCTGTTTACCAGATCTAATCCCTTAAATCTATTCATCACCTCTACTTCATATTCTTAAGGGATGGTATATAAGTCACATCTGATGGTTTTCCTTCATTTCTTCAATTTGATTCTGATTTTCACAATAAGAAGCTCACAGTCTGAGCCACAGGCAGTCCAGGTCTTGTTTTCACTGACTAGAGCTTCTTCACCTTTGATGACAAAGTATATCATCCTTCTGATTTTGATGTTGACCAGCTGGTGAGGTCCGTGTGTAGACTTGCCTTTTGGATTGTTGAAAAGAGTGTTTGTGCTAGTTATCGTGACAAAACTCTATTAGTTTTTGCCTAGCTTCATTTTGTACTCCAAGGCCAAACTTGTTATTTATTCCAATTACTTTTTGATTTACTACTTTAGCATTTCAATTCCCTATAATGAATGTAACATCTTTTTTGATATTATTTCTAGAAAATGTTGTAGGTCTTCATGGAACTGATCAGTTTGGGCCTCTTTGGCATCAGTGGTTGGAGCATAGCTGTGCCAAATGGTTCTGATTGTGTTTTGTGTGAGATTGCTGTATTGTGAAAATTATGGTAGTATCTAAGGCCCAAACATTTATGTGGTGATGTATTATGGGGCATTCATTCAAAAACAATTCTTTTTATTTTTGTTCTTCACAGGGAATTTTAAAGTTGTGCTATGAATGGTGATACAGGTGCAACGGTGGTGACTTCACCACCTCCAACCACGGCCCCTCATAAGGAGCGATATTTTGATAGAGTAGATGAGAACAATCCAGAATACTTGAGAGAGAGGAATATGGCACCAGACCTTCGTCAGGATTTCAACATGATGGAGCAAAAGAAGAGGGTTTCCATGATTCTGCAAAGTCCAGTAAGAGAACAATCTTTTTTTTTTTCTAACTAAATCTTTTTTCTCATTAAAGGTAGTTTAACATTTCTTGTTACATTGATTATTTTCTATAATGTATGGCCCCTAAAATACGATAGCTCCAAATTCTTCAAGGGATTTGTTTTATCTCAAGGAGAGGTAAAGATAATAAATGAGGGCTATTCCAACTGTGATCAGCTTGGCAGATTTATCTTACCAGGATTGCAGCTGGTTATCTGCATTCATATAACTTTTTACTGGGAGATCTGGCACAGAGGAGAGAGACATTTTATAGAAATCAGGAATGTAACAGGTAAGTGAAAACTTATCATTCACAGACCCCACTATTGTGTTTACCTTTGACAGTGATCCAGAGGACAAAATTGATTCAAAGAAAAGGCACCTTATTGAAATGTCATAGTAAAAAGGAAGTAGCAACAAAACACTTCCTCCCATATGAGAGAGTGGGGTACGCTCTCACAAATACTTATGACAGAAAGAGTGGATACAAATAAAGGATACATGTGGAGGGGAACACATGTGGCCAGGAAACATTCATAGGGAGGGGACACATGACTAAGGTACAGGTGTAGAAAGGAGATTTATGTCTTCGACACTGCAAGATCCCTTCCTGTCTTTCCAGTCTTCTCATACTTTCCCTTCCATGTACTCTGAGATCCATGATACTGGCCTCCTTGCTGTTCCTCACATACAACACTCCATCTTCCAACTCTGAGTGTTTTTGCTGGCTTTTCCCCATACCTAGAACTCTCTTTTTTTCATCTCCATCTCCTAATTTTGCTAGTTTTCTTCAAGTTTCAGCTGACATCCCACTTTCTGCAAGAAGCCTTTCCCAGTCCTCCTCAATCTTAATGCCTTCTCTCTGTGACTACCCCAAATTTATCCTGTATACATCTCATTTGTATATAATTGTTTGTGTGTTGTCTCCCATATTAGACTGTGTGCTCTTTAAGAGCAGGGACTGTTTTTTGTCTGACTTTATATATTACAAGCTCAGCTCCTGGTGGCACATGGTCGGTGCTTAATAAATGCTGGTTGCCCGGTTGACTATTTTGTCTTCTAGTGACATCTCACCACTTCTTCTGGCATTAATTTGGCTTTCTGAGACAGAGCTGCTCCCCACTAGTCTTGTAGTTTTCAATGAATGCTATTCTCAGTAGCACATTACTACTACTGTGTTCGATACTTCTCCATTGGTTTCTTCAGGATGCTGTTCTGCTGGCATCCTTGGTGAATGCTTTAGCTATCATCTCCCATTTAGCTTCTGACTTGTCTAAAAGGCTCCCTTAGGGTACTTCAATAATATTCATTTATAAAAATCATCAAAACCCTCACCCTAGCCCAGGAGCAAAAGAAACTTCCTGTTTTGTTCCCTCAGAATCTAGATTCTGAGGTCTCCCATTTCCTGAGCATGAGATTCTTACTCCTGGGTGTCAAAGACTTTAGAAATAAAAAAACAATAACTTTCTACAGTCACTGTACCTGCTTTCTCTCTTTTCTTTCCTTTCTAAACCACTCACAGTCTGTTTTTTGACCTGATCACTCAACTGAACCTGCTCTCAACAAAGTTATCAGCATTTTCTTTATCACCAGATCCAATGGCCTTTTCCTCAGTACTCATCTTTATTCACTTCTCTGTGACATTTAACATTGTTGACCATCCCCTGCTCCTCTCTTGTTGGTTTTCATGATATTGCCTTCTTTTGGTTGTTCTCCTGTCTGTTTGACTATTTCTTCTCTGTTTCTTTTGCTAGATCATCAGTCATATCATGCCTGCTAATTGTTCTGGGCCCTTTTCTCTTTACTTTCTCCTTTGGTGACCTCATTAGCTTGGATCATTCTAGTATTATTTCTGTTCTTACATTCTCATCTCCCAAACTGTTATATTCAGCTCTAATATCTCTCCTGAACTCTGGTCCCAAATTACAAAATGCCTATTGAATTTTTTTTTCTATTTTTTTTTTTAACTTTTAACATTTATTTTCACAAAGTTTTGGGTTACAAATTTTCTCCCCTTTTATCCTCCCCCCCCCCCCAAACCCAAGCATTCTAATTGCCCCTGTGACCAATCTGCTCTCTCTTCTATCCTCCCTCTCTGCCCTTGTCTCCGTCTTCTCTTTTGTCCTGTAGGGCCAGATAGCTTTCTTGACCCCTTAACCTGTATTTCTTGTTACCCAGTGGTAAGAACATTACATTTGGTCCTAACACTTTGAGTTCCAACTTCTTTAGCTCCCTCCCTCTCCACCCCTTCCCCTTGGAAGACAGGCAATTCAATATAGGCCATATCTGTTTAGTTCTGCAAATGATTTCCATACTAGTTGTGTTGTATAGGACTAACTATATTTCCCTCCATCCTATCCTGTCCCCCATTACTTCTATTCTCTTATGATCCTTTCCCTCCCCATGAGTGTCGACCTCGGATTGCATTCTCCTCCCCATGCCCTCCCCTCTATCCTCCCCCCCACCCTGCTTGTGCCCTTGTCCCCTACTCTCCTGTATTGTGAGATAGGTTTTCCTATCAAAATGAGTGTGCATTTTGTTCTTTCCTTTAGTGGAATGTGATGAGAGTAGACCTCATGATTTTCTCTTGCCTCCCCTCTTTATCCCTCCACTAATAAGTCTTTTGCTTGCCTCTTTTATGAGGGATAATTTGCCCCATTCAATTTCTCCCTTTCTCCTCCCAATATTTCTCTCTCACTGCTTGATTTCATTTTTTTTTTTTTGAGATATGATCCCATCCTCTTCAATTCACTGTGTGCACTCTGTCTCTATGTATGTGTGCGTGTGTGCATGTGTGTGTGTGTACTCCCACCCAGTACCCAGATACTGAAATGTTTCAAGAGTTACAAATATTGTCTTTCCATGTAGGAATGTAAACAGTTCAACTTTAGTAAGTCCCTTATGACTTCTCTTTGCTGTTCATCTTTTCATGGTTCTCTTCATTCTTGTGTTTGAAAGTCAAATTTTCTTTTCAGCTCTGGTCTTTTCATCAAGAAAACCTGAAAATCCTCCATTTCATTGAAAGACCATTTTTTCTCCTGAAGTATTATACTCAGTTTTGCTGGGTAGGTGATTCTTGGCTTTAGTCCTAGTTCCTTTGACTTCTGGAATATCCTATTCCATTCCCTTCGATCCCTTAATGTAGAGGGTGCTAGATCTTGTGTTATCCTGATTGTATTTCCACAATACTTGAATTGTTTCTTTCTAGCTGCTTGCAATATTTTCTCCTTGACCTGGGAATTCTGGAATTTGGCCACAGTGTTCCTAGGAGTTTCTCTTTTTGGATCTCTTTCAGGCGGTGTTCTGTGGATTCCTTGAATATTTATTTTGCCCTCTGGTTCTAGAATCTGAGGGCAGTTTTCCTTGATAATTTCATGGAAGATGATGTCTAGGCTCTTCTTTTGATCATGGTTTTCAGGCAGTCCCAGAATTTTTACATTGTCTCTCCTGAATCTATTTTCCAGGTCAGTTGTTTTTCCAATGAGATATTTCACATTATCTTCCATTTTTCCAATCTTCTCACTATGTTCTGTGATATCTTGCTTTCTCACAAAGTCCTTAGAGTCCATCTGTGCCATTCTAGTTTTGAAAGAACTATTTTCTTCAGTGAGCTTTTGAATCTCCTTTTCCATTTGGTTAATTCTGCTTTTGAAAGCATTCTTCTCCTCATTGGCTTTTTGAACCTCTTTTGCCAATTGAGTTAGGCTAGTTTTCAAGGTGTTAATTTCTTCAACATTTTTTTGGTTCTCCTTTAGCAGGGAGCTGATCTGCTTTTCATGCTTCTCTTTCATCCCTCTCATTTCTCTTCCCAGTTTTTCCTCCACCTCTCTAACTTGATTTTCAAAATTCTTTTTGAGCTCTTCCATGGCCTGAGCCCATTGGGTGGGCTGGGACACTGAATCCTTGATTTCTGTGTCTTTGTCTGATGGTAAGCATTGTTCTTCCTCATCAGAAAGGAAGGGAGGAAATGTCTGTTCTCCAAGAAAGTAGCCATCAATAGTTTTATTTCTTTTCCCTTTTCTGGGCATTCTCCCCAGCCAGTGACTTGACCTCTGAATATTCTCCTCACACCCACCTCGCCTCCTGGTCCTCCCAGCCAGCGTTTGGGCACTGGGATTCAAATGCTGCTTCCCGCCTTAGGGCTTTTGGCAGGGGCAGGGCTGCTATTCAGTGTGAGAATTAAGTTCAGATGGTCAGGTGGGGGCAGGGCCGCCTCTCAGGCTCAGTTCCCTCAGGGGGTTTATGTACAGACCTTCCACAATGGATCCAGGCTCCCGCCCGCTTGGGGAGCCCCTGTCTGCAGCCGCCTCTCAGCTTCTATCTCCCGGGGGGGGGGGGGGGCCGAGCCATGGGAGCACCCCACTCCCCTCTCGACCCGCCAAAGAGACTCTCTCACCGACCCCCGTCACCTGTGGGTGGAGGGGCTTGTGCCGCTGCTGGAGATCCCGTCCCTGAAGCCTGCTCGGATCTGTACCTCTCGGAGCTGCGGCCACCGCAGGTCTGGGCTGGGCTCCACGTCTGCAGCGCGACGGACCTTTTGCGAGAGGTTTGCAGGTCCCTCTGTGGGTGGAGGGACCCGCGTGGCCACTGGAGATCCCGTCCCCGTAGCCCGCTCGGATCTTTTCCTCACGGTGTCGCGGCCGCTGCAGGGCTGCACTCAGCTCCCAGTCCCGGCGCCCAGTCCGCAGCGCGAAGGACCCCCCGTGAGAGGTTTGCAGATCTCTCCAGAACAGAAATCTTCCCTCGCTCCAATATTCCGTGGCCTCTGGGTGCAGAATTCACCGTGAGTTGGTCCCCTCTAGCCGTTCTGTGGGTTGTGGGTTCGGAGCTATGTGTATGTGTGTCTTTCTACTCCGCCATCTTGGCTCCCCTATTGAATTTTTTAAAGTGGATGTGTTATATTCATCTCAAACTTAACATGTTTAAAATGAAACTCATTGTTATGTTCCCCAAATCCAGCCTTCTTCAAAACTTCCCTGATTTCACCCCATTTCAGAGTGTCAGTGTTATTCCCAATTCCTTACTCCTACCACTTATATATTCAGTTGCCAAATCTTGTTAACCCTGCCTCTACAATATCTTTCTTATTTGTTCCCTTTCACTCACATAACCATAAACCATTATAGTTCTGGACTATTACAGTAACTTTCTAATTTAACACCCCCTTCAATTCTTTCCGTACTCTAATTCGTTCTCCAAACAGGTGCCAAAGTGATTTTCCTAAAACACAGATAAGACCAAGTCACTCTCCTATTCAATAAACTCCAGTGACTCTCTGTTACCTTTAAGTTCTAATATAAATGAAAGCCTTTACAATCCTACCTTATTCCTTATGACACATTACACCCCTCATTACATGTTTCCTTCCTCATCACACACTCTCATGATCTAGACAGGCTACCTTTATTTCTATTTCTCATGTACAGCCCCCTCCATCTGCCAACTTTGGACGTTTGTACCGGCTAACCCACATGCCTGAAATGTACTTCTGCCTCTTAGTATAGTTAGCTTTAGTTCAAGCATCACTTTCCTCTACTGTGTAAGTATTCTAAACTCTTCCTGATCTTCCAGCTCCTAGTGACTTTATATCCACAATTATGTATAGATATATAAGGTGCATGTTATCTCCCCTGGCTAGATTATAAGCTACTCAGGGACAGGGGTTGCTTTTGTCTTTGCATCCACCTAGTGCAGTACTTAAGAGTGTGGAAGATGTTTAATAGGATTACCTCACTAGCTAATGTTGTTATATGTAGTATTTTTTTTGAAGACTCTTTCTGGTATGAGGCTTGGTCTCTTCTACCTTTACCCAGGCCTACCATTTGCATCTCTGAAGGTTAAGCAATGATTATTTGCCTAATTTATAGCATTAATATAGCATCAAGATCTCTGAAATTATATACTTAGATTTGTTTTTACCCTTACTGCCTGTTAAGAACTGTAAGCTTTAGAACTGGAAAGGATTGTAGAGATCATTTAGTTCAGTCTCTTCATTTTACATTTGAGGAAACTGCAGCCTAGAGAACTGAAGTGTCTTGGCCAATTCATGTGGCTAGCAAGTAGCAGAACTAGCTTTCCCACCGATGTCCTTAAGCTCCAAATATAGTGATTTCCACTAAGCCACACAACCTTCCAGAATTGTGATAAGGATCAGAAGAAATAATATGGTGAGTCTAGCACATGGTAAACTGTAAGGTGCAGTAGAAAAATTAGTTGTTATTGCCTGTATTCATCATTTTCTTGTATAGGTGCTGTTACTGTTAATGGTCTCTCATCTTCTTTTTTGCCCTTGGATGTCATCCAGCCTTGTTCTCGATTCATTCCATTTACATTCTTGACAGTGATTTATCGATTATTAAAAAGCCAAAGGATCACCATAAACTTGAATGAAATCTATCCAGTATATCTTCCAAAAGGGAAAGCATTGATTTAAGTGCTTGATTCAGAAAAGGGCATTAACTTTTTTACCTCTTCAGATTAGTTGTTGTTCACTTCCTACATGTGACACCTTTAGACATAATCTAGTCAGATATCAGAAATCTTGAAGCTTTATTTTATTCATACTCCATTTCTGTGTACCAAAAACTAGTTCTTATGAGGTAGAAGCAGCATGGTGCCAAAAAAAAAAGCACTGGACTCGGTCCCCTCAGTTCACATCCTGACTCTGACTCTGACTCTGACTGGCCATGTTGACCAAGGTCAGCTTATCTGAGCTCTCTGAGCTTCGATTTCCTTTTCTATAAAATTGAGGTAATACTTATACAGAGTTATGAAGAATGGTTTTGTAAACCTTAAAGTGCTGTAGTAAGATGTGCTTCTGCTGCTATCGATGCCAATAACAGCAACATCTTTTCAAAAATAATATTGGAAACACAGTGGTGTGTGCAAAAATGTATATTGCCCATTGCTTTATGTATATTTGAGGATTATTAAAGTAGAATTTACCGTGTTCAGAAGTCTTATTCTTTTTATTGGAACTCTAAGGGCATTAATAAATTTTACTGTTTTGGTTTTGCATATTACAATATGCATATGCTTATTTGCATATTTGCAAATAATTTACCTAGCCAAAACTTATGTAGAATCTTTAAGATATTTGCTATTATTCATTTTCCTGAGTTTTGTCAAAATTAGGCAGTATAGGAATGAGAGGTTCTACTCCTGTGATCAGTAAAGCTATATCATTGTCTCAGAGGCCATGGGGCACATGATCTGTTCATGTTGACTGATTTTGTTATGACTGTAGCTTTGTTTAATGTATGAGAATCTGCTTTGCCTATTAAGATGGCCCAAATGAACAAACAGTGTATGTCCCTTTTATTTAATTCACGTTGACTAAGTTGCTCTCAGCCTTCCTCCCACTTACTGTCTACCACTGTTTACTGTAGTATTATTCACCATGGTTCATTCCGTGGATGCTTTTTAAGGAGCTCTTGGTTGACAGTGCTACAGTTGTCATGAAGTATCCACTGACAGATTTATTGCACTTATGAGGGTTTCACACTCTGCAGTTTTTCCCTGACAATTTCCTAGTGAATACTATTATTTAGTTTATAGTGTTCTTCCAGGTCAGGAAATGAACCTGGAAATAAGTTTCAAATGGCCTCAGCCTAAAACTATGTAGAGCACACTCCTAGCTCTATAGTACTTATAAACAAACATTTCAGATATGATTATTTTGAACAGCATGACATCAGGTAATATTCTGGTGTTTATGTTAGGCATTATTTATATTGAATTGGAGCTATGACATCAGTGCATGTCCTCCTTGCATTGGTTTAACTTACAGCTTCTCTATATCTTATCATCCTCAGTGATTCTTGTTTATGTCTTTCAAGAAATCTTCCATGGAAGATGTGTCAGTATACTAAAAGCTTTCTGGATTTGTTAATATTGCCTAGATATCAATGCAGCACTCAAACTGTCCATCTCTTTTCCCACACTTCTCACTACATGATCTGTTCAATGCCTTTTGCAATCATTTATGTTCTTCATGAGATCTTTACTAAAGTCACAAATGCAATCTAGTCCATTCTCATTTTACTTTATAGTTCTGAGCTTATATCATTATCTAGCTGAAATATTTGTCTAAGATACGTGTATTGATGAGCTAATTCAGTGGGCTACCCATCCGGGGGCATGTCATAATCTAGGCTAGTGGTCTTCAAACTTTTTCTCTAACATATCTTGAAAAAGGTATGTTAAAAAAAATTGAACCTACACTCCCAATTATGTATATTTACTCATTTATAAATTATAGGTTCTACTGTACTAATGGCTATTGTATTATAAAACATATAAAAATAGAAATTTTAAAAGGATAAGATAAAGATGAAAGAATATTTTATCCATCAGTAAGTAGCTACCCACTGAAGTTTATTGAATAGGGGAGAGACATACTTGTGCTTTAGGAATATTACTTTGGTAGATCTCTGGAGGAAGAGATACTAGGGGCAGGAACACTGAGAAGCTATTAGAATACGATGTATGAGAAATGATGAGAGCCTGAACTAGGGTGATAACTTTGTTGGTAGAGAAAAGGAGACAGATTAGATATGTGGCGGTGGAGTGAACAAGATTAGGCAACTGATATGTTTGGGGTGGAGCTAGTGAGGAACTGAGGATCTGCCTGAAGTTTTGAACCACAGAGAAGGAGGTCAGAGTTGTAGATTGTTGAGGGATTAGAATAGGTCTGGCTATTTTGGAGATAATCCTCATTGACAAGCCTGTATGTATCTTGTTAAGGATGGGATGCCACTCCTCTTCCCATCCCTTCATTGGTTGATCCTATTCTCTTTATGATCAAATAGTCTCAACTTTGGAGACCACTGAACTAGACCAGATTATTCTTTTGTTAGGCCAGTTAGTCAAGCAGGAAGGAATTACTTATTTCTGTATAGGAAAACAAAGAGAAATGATTAAAATGTAGTTCAGGTATATGAGGGAAAGATCTCTTTAATAATACAGATAGAAAAATCGCATCAAACAGCATTGAACTAAAATAATCTC
Organism: Notamacropus eugenii; assembly: GCF_028372415.1. NCBI lineage: Eukaryota > Metazoa > Chordata > Mammalia > Diprotodontia > Macropodidae > Notamacropus > Notamacropus eugenii. The sequence continues at coordinate 52,923,441 of NC_092877.1, forward strand.
TTTTCTTCAAATTTTAACTATTAAAATATTCTTTGGCTTCTTTTTAGGCTTTTTGTGAAGAATTGGAATCGATGATCCAGGAACAGTTTAAGAAAGGGAAGAATCCCACAGGCCTATTGGCATTACAACAGATTGCAGATTTCATGACCACAAACGTACCTAATGTCTATCCAGCGGCCCCTCAGGGAGGGATGGCTGCACTGAACATGAGTGAGTAGATGGCCATTTTTTGGTATAAATTTTATATCATGGCTTATGTACAGTTTCCAAAAGCTTTCTCTGATAGAAAGCAAATTCCTTTGAAACAGGGACTATTTCATTTTCGTCTTTGTATCCCCAATACGCTGCATGGTACCTGGCACATAATAATAGTAAATTGCTCATCAATTTATTAATTTCTCATATGAAATGAAAAGAAAGGTAAGTAGAACTTCTACCTACTCTCTTTGATATAGAAATATTTTAAGATGTCAGCAAAAGTAACGGGGTCATAAAATTTGAGAACTGAAAGAGACCTTAAAAGGTTATCAATTCTAACTCCCTAATTTTATAAATGAGAAGTCAGCCCTAGAGAGATGAAGTAAATTGTCAGTCGCACAGCTAGAAAGAGGGATGTGCCCATCTTTGAACTTTGGTTTTCTTACTCTTAAGTCTAGTGCTTTGTCCCAAACAAGAAGTACATAATAAGTATTTTTTTTTTTTAGTAAAATACAGTGATGTCACATATTACATTGTCCTGGCCAAAAAAAATATCAGCAAAACATTCTAATTAAACCTTGTCTCAGTCTCATGTAACTTGGCCATGATGTTATTGGGTTTGTCCTCTCTCATCCTAAATCAAATTAGATTTGATTATCAGTACTACCAGCTCGACTAGAACTGAAGTGGCAATAACTCTTGCATACCATTATAACATTTTACCTCATATCTTCTTTTGTGAAACCAATTAATTATGTTAAATATGTTGAAATAAATTCTTGACTCTTCAGTATGTTTTAAAAGGTCTCCTTTTTTATGAGAAAATAAGTGTCTCTTCTCCCCAGGGAAATGGATGTTGTTTTTTTAACATGTAATTTGTGGCTTTTCAAAAGAATCTTCAGAATGAAGAGAAATCCATAAAAAGTCTCCTTGCTAAATGTCATAGTTTTCAAATGGGCACAACTTAATATAATTCTTTCTTTAAAAATATAATTCATAATGAATTTCAATGAATATGGCATGTAAATAGATCTTAGACCAAGAAAGGTTTTTAATTTATATATAGCCTACTAATTCAGAGACAAAAGAAAGTCTTCTTAGTTTAATAATGCCTCTTTTATACCAAGAAATTCATTAAAAGATAAAGGTGTACCTAAAAGGAGACAAATGGAAATGGATGCTAAATACCAGCACCATCAAGACACTTTTAGAAAAATCTTGGCCATTCTTCATGAATATAAATCAGTTCATGATTGCCAGGACCTCCTAACAGAATACCATACAACTACTTACATTATCTGATTCCTGGGGGTTAGGGGTGGGCAGGGTCAACACAGATAATGTTGGTTGAGAAATTCATTAACCAGATCTGAGGGCAAAGTCCAGTTATATAGTTTAGAAGTATAACCTGGAAACCACGTTGGCATTCTGAGTTTCTTAAGTACCCCAGAAGTCCAAATGGGTATGATGGAAGTGTAAGACTGGGCCATCATCACAAAAAATAAGAAGCATGTTACCACATGTGCTACTGAAATGACTTTGACAGTCTTGTTCCTTCCTATAGCATCAGTCATGCTATAGGAACAGATTCCCTAAAGGTTAAAACTCATTGACTATATGTGCATTGAAAATGACAAATGCAGTGCTCTAAACCACTATTGATTAGAGAAATACAAATTAAAACAACACTTAAGTGCTATATCACACCTATCAGATTGGCTAATATGACAAAACAGGAAATGATAAATGTTGGAGAAGATGTGGTAATAATGGAACACTAAAGTATTGTTGGTGGAGATGTGAACTGATCCATTCTAGGGAGCAATTTGGAAGAGTGCCCAAAGAACTATAAAACTGTGCGTACCCTTTGACCCAGCGATACCACTGCTAGTCTGTATCCCAAAGAGATCATAAAAAATGGAGGACTCACATGTACAATAATATTTTTAGCAGCTCTTTGTGTGGTGGCCAAGAATTAGAATTTGAGGAGATGCCCATCAGTTGGGCAGTGGCTGAATAAGTTGTGGTATATGAATGTAATGTAATATTATTGTTCCATAAGAAATGATGAGCAGATGAATTTCAGAAAAACCTGGAATGATTCCCATGAACTGATGTTGAGTGAACTGAGCAGAACCAGGAGAACACTGTACGCAGTAACAGCACATTGTGTGATGACCAACTTTGATAGACTTAGCTCCACTCAGTAATGCAATGATCTGAGACAACTCCAAAAGACTCATGATGGAAAATGCTGTCCACATCCAGAGAAAGAACTATGGAGTTGGAATGCAGATTGAAGCATACCTTCTTCTCTCTTTTTTTTTGTTTTTTTCTTTCTCACAGTTTTTCCTTTTTGTTCTGATTCTTCTTTCACGTAACTAATGTGGGAATATGTTTAATATAATTGCACATGTATAGCCTATGTCAGATTGTATGTTGTCTTGGAGAGGGAGAAAAATGTAAAACTCAAAATCTTATAAAAGTGAGTGTTGAAAACTAAAAATAAACAAATAAAACAAACAAATAAATAAAAGAAAATGTCAAATGCAGCTACAATGGAGAAAAAATAGTCATTGAAATATAGCAGAAGTCATGGTCCCTGAGGTCCAGAAAAGCAGTAGATATTTTTGCTGGTTGTTTTTTACTAAGTTGCAGATGTGAATTGTATCAGCGTTTTTATAGATATTGAAAGCCTACTGAGAATTACGGATAGAAACATTTCTGTGAGAACTCTATAAAATTATAACTCATAAATGTAATCCTCCTTATGGTTGTGGCCATATAAGCCTGATTCAGTACCTCCAAATTTAACTTGTATTCATTTCACTAAATGTTCTGGCCATCCAGAATCTGGCCTTATTCATTCTTGCCAATTATAAGATCATAATAATGCCCAAAGTTGACAAAACATTTTCCTCACAACAGCTCTGTGCAGTTTTGTACTGATAGAGAAACTGAATCTTAGGGAGTTTTGGTGTTTAGTTGCAAAGCTTCCAATGGAAGCTCTAGGATTTGATCCCAGGCCTTTTAACTCCAAATACATTGCTTTTTTCATTATATCCCATTTTCTCTTAAGTTGATTCAAACTAGACAGTGTATCCTGTGGAGAACCCATTTTCCACAGATTCTTGCCTGAACTGTTAGTGCACAAACTGCAAGTTTTGATGTTATCAAAGGGGAAGTCATTGACATTGGGAATTGTGAACTGGATTCAGGAGGCATAATGGATAGTTTTTGAGTTGCCAAAATATTTTGGGGCCAGAATGGTTTATCACCTATCTACCTGTTACTTCATATTGCTAGTACGTTTGCTTACTCTTCTCCACCTTATACTCTGCTGCTTTTAATGTATTATAGATGATTTGAATGTCAGATATTTGAACTACTGGAATTGTTTGTAATATTTGTGTTCATTTCAATAAGGATTCTGGTCATCCGCAGTCAAGTACTCTATAATCTTTCACTTAAAAGATAACAATAGGCTCTGAGTGAGGGTCTGACAGGCTTTCTTATTAATGAGGTATATAAAGCTTCCAGGCATGAGCTTTTGACACTATTTTGCCTAAGGCAAGTGTTTTGCTTCTTTTCTTGAACTCATGTATGTTCCAGATAGATGAGATTACCAGATAGCTAAACTCTGGTTGGATAAATTGTTACTGTACTTGTGTTGCATTGCTTTGAACTCAAAGATTATTTATTTATTTTTTATTATTTTTTAATGTTTAACAATCACTGCCATACAATTGAGATTTTATCCCCCCCCCCACCTACCCCCCACTAACCCCCTCCCTCCCTCCTTCCCCACGACTGTATACAATTCTGTGTAGGTTCTACATATACTTTCCTATTGAGTATATTTTCACTATAGTCATGCTATGTAGTCAGACTAAAATAAATGAAAGAAATCATATAACAAATCAAAACATGATACACAAACACATACACATACACAAACATGATCTGCTACATTTTGCGAATGACTTCCATATTTCTTTCTCTGAGTGTGGAAGGCATTTTGCCTTGAGAACCACCTTTGGGATTTTTTTTTTTTTATAAGAAGTTTTTGCATTATTACAAAATTCCAGGTCTACCAGAAAAAACTCTCACACACTGTGGTCGTTGCTGTGCACAAAGTTCTCCTGGTTCTGCTCATTTCACTCAGTATCAGGTCATATAAGTCCTTCCAGGCCTCTCTGAAGTCTTCTTGTTCATCATTTCTTATGGCACAATAGTACTCCATTACATTCATATACCATAATTTATTCAGCCATTCCCCAATTGATGGACATCCCCTTGACTTCCAGTTTTTGGCAACTACATAGAGTGCTGCTATAAATATTTTTGTACATGTAGGACCCTTTCCCATTTTTATGATCTCTTGGGGATATAGTCCTAGTAGCAATATTGCTGGGTCAAAGGGTATGCACATTTTTGTAGCCCTTTGGGCATAGTTCCAAATTGCTCTCCAGAATGGTTGGATGCGCTCGCAGCTCCACCAACAATGAATTAGTGTTCCAACTTTCCCACATCCTCTCCAGCATTTATCATTTTCTTGTTCTGTCATGTTTGCCAATCTTATAGGTGTGATGTGGTTTTGATTTGCATCTCTCTAATCAATAGTGATTTAGAACATTTTTTCATATGATTATAGATATCTTTAATTTCTTCCTCTGAAAATTGCCTGTTCATATCCTTTGACCATTTATCAATTGGGGAATGACTTGTATGATTATACATATGAGTCAGTTCTCTATATATTCTAGAAATGAGGCCTTTATCCTTGAGATTAGCTGTAAAAATTCTTTCCCAATTTACTACATCCCTCCGGATTTTGGTTGCATTGGGTTTGGTTGTGCAAAAACTTCTCAGTTTAATGTAATCAAAGTTATCCATTTTGCATTTCATAATGCTTTCTATCTCTCCTTTAGTAAAGAATTCTTCCCTTCTCCATAGATCTGATAAATACACTATTCCTTGCTTCTCCAGTTTATTCATGGTATCAATCTTTATACCTAAATCATGTACCCATTTGGACTTTATTCTTGTGTACGGTGTCAGGTATGGGTCTATGCCTAATTTCCTCCACACTGTTATCCAGTTTTCCCAGCAATTTTTGTCAAACAATGAGTTCTTATCCCAGAAGCTGGGGAAGATTATTTATTTTTGTTGAGTCTCTTCAGTCGTGTCCAGTTCAACTCTTCATGACCTTATTTGAGATTTTCTTGGCAAAGACACTACAATGGTTTGCTATTTACTCCTTTTATTCATTTTACAGGTGAGGAAACCGAGACAAACAGGGTTAAGTGACTTGCCCAGGGGCATAGATCTAGTAATTATCTGAGGTGAGATTTGAACTCAGTTCCTCCTGATTCCAAGCCCAGTTCTCCATCCACTGTGCCACCTAAGATTATAGTATTAACTTTTTGAGCTAAGATTTAGTTTTGACTAATTTTAGAGAATATAAAAAACTTGAAAGTTTTACCTAGGTTGTAGGTAAGACTGCAATCTTTTGACAGATATTAATAAAATATTTAATCTTCAATAAATTTTTAAAAATAATATTCAGTTATTTATTTTATTTGTGAACTGCAGGAATTTTGTGTAATTTCCCTTGTTCTGGGGTTCATATGAGTAATAAAAGCCATGAGTAATAAAAAATTGGTATTTTGGGAATGCAGCCACATTTTAGGGTGGAGTGCTTTAGGGATAGGGGTGTTCCTGTTAAAGACCATTTTTGAAAATTCAGTCCCCTGTTAAGAGGTGGAATAGGGTTGGGGTATATGACTGACAAATAAACAGCAAGAACTAGTTTTCATTTGGGCACTATTTTAGCAGATATAGATACTTAAGGGTGGAGAGGGTTTTCTACAAATTTGTATAGGTCACATCTGTATTTCAGAACTGCACATCTGTTTAAAATAGGAACTTTTCAACAACAAATGTCCCAAAACATAGCACTGGGTTTAAGGTAGTGTGGCAAAGTAGAAAATGCACTGTATCTAGAATCATATTCAGGACCTTAGTTCAAATCCAGCCTCAGAAATTTACTAGCTGTGTGACCCTGGGAGAGTCATTTAACTTCTGTTTGCCTATTTCCTCAACTGTAAAATGGAAATAGTAGTCCTATTCCTTGTACTGGATTTATAATACAGAAATATTTATTCCTGCCCCTATGCAGATGGCAACTTAGCTATAATTTGTGGTCTTTAAGAATTGCTTGAAGAACCAAGAAATTAAGTGATTTGCCCATCATTACACAGGTAATGTCAAAGGTGTTATTTGAACTCAGGTCTTCCTGACTCTGAGCATATACTACCATTATGCCATTTTATCTTTTAAGTTGTGGGGTGAAGGTGAGAGAAGTGAAGTAGTTTGCTTCCAGTTTAGTAACTAATCATTATATTAGCACTAGAATGATAGTTGTAACTCAGTTCAATAAGAACCAGTATGGTAGTATGGAAAAGACATTGAATATGGACTAGAGACCTGTGCTCAAATCTCTACCCTGCCCTTTATTTACCTGGGGCAAATCTGCTTAGCTTGAACATTTTCTTTGATTTTTTTCTACTCTTAACCTCCATGTCCAGTCAGTTGCCTAACTTGTCATTTCTACCTCCATAATATCTCTTAGACCCTCCATCATCTTGTTTTAGGCACTTACCATCTCTTACCTGGTCTGTTGCCTTCTAATGAACTCCCATCTCCTGTTCCCTTCTCTCTTCATCCATCCTCCAAACCAGGGGTGTCAGACTTGGTGTAACCACAAAACATTGCTTCAGAATCTTCAGTGACTTCCCATTTTTTTCTTTAGTGTGAAATTCAAACACTTTGGTTGGTCATTTAAAACCTTTCGTGTTCCGTCTCCATCCCACTTTTCCAGTCTTATTTCACATTACTTTTTCTTCATGCAGTGTATCTTCTAATCATACTGGCCTGCTTGTTTTCTGACTTTGGCATTCAGTCTTATCCCTTCTGTGGTGCGGTAGATAGAGTACCGAGCCTGGAGTTAGGAGTTCAACTCTGGACTCAGACATTTGTTAGCTTTGTGACATGGGTCAAATTACTTAACCTTTTTTTTGCCTCAGTTTCCTAACCTGGAAATGGCAAACCACCCCAGTATCTTTGCCAAGAAAACCCCAAGTAGGGTCAGGAAGATTTGGATACAACTGAAAAAAGACCGAACAACAAACAACGACTTATACTTCCATGACTTTGCCTGGGCTATCTAATATGACTGGAATGCGTTTTCTTCTCACCTCTACCTCTTAAAATACTAGCTTCCTTCAAAATCCTTCTCAGGTGTTCCCCCTGTAAAACAAGAGGATTCCACTAGATGACTTCTGAGTTATCTCCCAGCTCTAATCTCTGATTCTGCGGTTCAGTAGGAAGTGTTTCCTAGTCCCCCACAAAAGTATTTACACACTGTGTTCTTCTCCCTCTACTCCTCCATGGAAAGTAAGCTCTTTAAGGGGTGGTTTTTAAATTACGTCTTTGTAAGCTCATCACCCAGCACAGTGTCTTGCATACGCTTAATAAATGCTTGTGGGATGTTTTTGAATTTTATTAATGTAAACCCCAATTTTTCTAATTTATAAAATTAAGATAGTAATTATGACATTACATATCTTGCAAGTTTGTTTTGATCAGTTGACATGCTGTATTTACACTCCTTTGTAAAATGAAAAGTGTCATTGTTTGAATTTGTGCTTAAATATTAAATCCTTTGCTTTTGTTTCTTGTTCTTTCAGGTCTTGGCATGGTGACACCAGTGAATGATCTTAGGGGATCTGATTCAATTGCATATGATAAAGGAGAGAAATTATTACGATGTAAATTGGCAGCTTTTTACCGATTAGCAGATCTTTTTGGGTGGTCTCAGCTTATTTACAACCATATAACAGTAAGTATTAAATGAGGTAGTTACTAAATGATTGTCATACAGAACATGGTATTTCTCCTATCTTTGGCCCCACCTTACCATTCATTTTGAAGAAGAAGAACTCTGAATTAGAGTAAGTGGTAAAGGATCCACTTTTCTGGTTGGGTTCTTGTTGTTGAGTCATGCCTGACTTTTCATGAACCCATTTGGATTTCCTTCTCCAGTTCTTTTTACAGATGAGGAAATTGAGGGAAGCCAGGTTAAATGCCTTGCCCAGGCTCACAAAACTAATAAGTGTCTGAGACCAGATTTCAACTTTGGAAGAGGAATCTTCCTGACCCCAGGCTCTTTATCCACTGCCTCACCTAGTTGACCTTCTGGCTGTGTAGAGGAGAACAAGTAGAACTTTAGTCAGTTTGGGTTTGAACTGGGTCTTAAAAGACATCGCTTCAAAGTACTAATCCTAATAAAATACAGCTTTTCAAAATTTGAACTACCTTGCGTTTAAGATGAGTGTCAATTGCTTGAATTATTTTTGTTTAAAAGCCTATTCTTTTCTTTTAGAATGTGAAGATTTTTATTCATTAAGTTTGCTTATACCTTAGTTCAACTGAAATCCATCAGTCACTATAGTTTTAGAGAAAGATACCCATCTCCCCAGCTCTGTGCCTTACAGATAAAGGAATAGGAGATAAAAGAAAAATAAATTATAGAATATCTTTATGGAAAGAATATATTTTAAAGTTTTTTTATAAGTATTTATCTCTGAATTCTGCTTCTGATTCAACAAACATTTATTAACTTCTTATTGTGTGTATGGCTCTGGGGGAGAAGCAACATTCAGATAAGGTAGAGACCTTGCCCTCTTTGAACTTATACTCCTTTGGGATAAGCTGTATACACAGATAACTAATATACAGGATGATCCAAAAGTTTTAGTGCAATTTTAAGTTTTAATATTTGGTAAGTACATTAGAGAAGCAGAAAACAAAGTTAGGTGTGAGGTTATGAGGGCTAAGTCATTACTGATGGGGAATAAGGGAAGTATGAGTGAAAGAACAGATTACCATTAGTGACTGGTACAAATTCCTTTTCATTGGGGACTGCCCATTATATTTAGTCTTTGATCTTTTAAATCTGAGCTTGCCTCTGTGCCAGAGTCTGGCAGTGTTAGTTCTCCAAAAGCACTGGTGCTTGTGCAGAGCTGCAGTGCAGTATGGCCTCTGGCATTACCTCTGCCAGGGACTGCAATCTGGTACCTTCCTCTACATCCCCCTCCTCTTTTTTGGATCATTTTCATGACCTTAGTGTATTAATGTACTGAACCTTCTTGGTAGCCAATAGAAGCTCTCTCAATGGAAACACTGTTGAAGAAAAATAAGAGATAGCATACAGCCTTGTGGAAATAGTACCAAACGTGGAGTCAAGAAGTCCATGGCCTTCAGTCCTGGCTCTGACACTTAATGTCTGACCATAAGGAAGCCATTTCACCTTTCTGAGTTTCTTCATCTCTAAAATGTGTAAAGCAGAGGTGTTAAACTTCCCAACCCAAGCTCTCAACCCAGTTCCTAAGTAGCCTAAACCAGATTAAACTGTAACTGGGAAATGTTTAACAAAATAATTAACATTACATATTGGTTTTCTAAATTGATATGCAATCCTGTTTTGTATTTGAGTTTGACATTACTCATACAAAGTAACACTTAAACTACTAACCTCACAGTCAGTCACTAGTACATTTTAAAGTTATTATCATTCATATTATTAAATCCATTCATAGAATCTCAGATTGGGAAGAGACTTCAGAGGTCTAGTTCAGTCTTCACCTAAAGTACAAACCTTCCTGTAAAACATCTCCAATAAGTGATTCCCTTGCCCCTACTCAAACAGATAGGAAATTTGCTGCTGTTCTGAGCATCCTCTTCTTTAACTGTCACCCAGTAAATATTTAAGTCCCTACTATGTGTCACGCACTGTGCTAAGCACTGAGAATACAAAAGGAGGCAGAAGACAATCCTGGGGAGGGAGTAGAGAAAGGAAAGAGGGAGAAAAATTTGGAATTCAAAATCTTGTTAAAAACAATCTTTACATGTAATTGGAAAAAATGAAATACTATTTACAAAAAAAAAAATCTTGCCCTCAAGGAACTCACCATCTGAGACAACATGAAAATTGAAGAACTATTTGATTTAGAAGCAAAAGAGTAAGTTCTAACCCCTCGCACCCGTAGCATCTAGGGGGAGAGGTTAGTTTATCAAGACTAGCGGCTGACTCAAGTACCTGGACAGAGATTTACTGATATTTATTTTGTTGACTGTACAGCAAAATGGAGGACTCCCTCTGATGTAATATGTAATTTTATTACAGTTTTAATATGGAGTTTTGTAATTGTTCATCTTCTGCAGGTTTTTGGTTTCTAAAATTCTGTATAACCTATCAATAGTAATGACTTGGTTTTAGTTATTTCTAAATAATTAGAACTGTCTAAAAGTGGCTGACTTGGGAGGCTGTAAGTTCCCCATCACTGGTGATCTTTAAGTGGAAGCAGTGGGGATGTTTTAGAGGCAAGAGTTGGACTAGATGTTTTCCAATTCAGAGATTCTTTGAATTCTGACACCTCAGGGCAGTTTGATGTCTTTACTCTTGATGTTGCTTTTGGTAGCCACCAGGGGGTGCAGGAGGGTAAAAAAAAATAAAATTGAACCTTATCTTATGGAGTGACCAAATATAGTTGTCTTCTGCATTGCAACTTTCCCCATCATGGTTTCCATATATATAGTGGAAATTTTGGAGGAGTCTTGTAGAAGCTGCAGAAGACACGTGAAGACCAACAGATGACACAAAAAGTTTAGAAACTCATAGAAATGCATAATACGTATATATGTATATGTGTGTGTATATATATATATATATGTATATCAATTGTAAAATATCAACAGATTTCTTCTCTGGTATGAAGGGAAGGCCAAGAAATTTTATGTGGATTTTCCAGATCTTGAGGGTAGCACCCCTAGCCCCCATGATATGGAAGAGATAACTGTAGTTTATTGGCAAGAATTTAGTAAACTATAAATAGGGATGAAATTGGTTCCTCTTTATAAAACATCATTTATAGAATTGTAGAACCTCAGAGTTATTAACTCAGGGACCACATAGCCCACCCTGTCTGTACCTGAATATGCTCCATTACTTCATCCAATTTGTATCCCTCATCTGGGCATTGAGCCACTCGTGCCTGTACAGGGTCCTGAACTCATTCATGTTTAGCATATGGTGCTTTTAAGCTACACAAAAGTCTCAGCATGGCATTTCCTGCAGACACAGCATGATTTACTTGGTCAGCTACTGTACCAACTCTTAACAAGAGAAATGAGACAGAGGTGTAAAAAGCTTAATTCCACCATCCAGAACCTTCCTTCTCTTCCTTCAACTTGCCCGCCATTTCTGTTTCTCTTATGTACACATGCATCTTATTTCAAATCCTCATTCCTTACTCCCCTCCTTGCAAGTTCCTTTAAGAGAGAGAGAGAAGGCAACAGCATTATTTCACTTTTCCAGTCTTCCTTGGACATACCCAATTAGTTAGCAGATCTGCTACAAAATATACCTCTCCCACTTTTGTCATCCTCTGCTTCATTTAAGCATAAAAAACTGTAAAAATCTAAAGGAATTTATCTCAGATATTCTGCATACAGTTCACTAAAATGTACATTATATATATCCTGTAAGCTAAGAACTGACCTTTTTGATCATATGTTCTTTGTATAAAAAAAGCATAATAAACGTTTTTAGTGGAATTTTGAACCAGTTTTAATATTTTTTCTCTTAGGCAAGAGTAAATTCTGAGCAAGAACACTTTCTCATTGTACCTTTTGGACTTCTTTATAGTGAAGTGACAGCATCCAGTTTGGTAAGTGATAATCCTTTTTATACATGGCATGGATATGTATGCAAATCATACCCAGGTAGTTAAGTATTTCACAGATATGTTAAAAGTGTCCTATTTTGTGTAATTAACTTAATTTGGAGAGTTATAATCATAATCAAAAGTTGTAATCATAGAAGAATTTGGGGTACAGCTTTTAAATTTTTTTTTGTATATAATTTAAGGTTAAAATCAATCTTCAAGGAGATGTAGTTGATCGTGGAAGCACCAATCTCGGAGTGAATCAAGCTGGTTTTACATTGCACTCTGCCATCTATGCTGCTCGACCTGATATTAAGTGTGTTGTTCATATACATACACCAGCAGGGGCAGCAGTAAGTATATTTACTTAAATGTAGCATGAAGAATTTTTAAAAGTGTAAACTTGGCCCTATTAACAGAATTTCTTGCAAATGTTCTTAAATAAACTTTGGAATATTTTGTAGATATTTTGAAAACTCATTACTTCACACCTAAACTATTGCCATAGCCTTCTGATGGGTCTCCCTGACTAAAGTCTCTTCCTACTTCAGTCTATCCTCCATCCAACTGCCAAAGCATAGGCCTGACTTTATCACATCCACCCCCTCGGTGAACTCCAGGGGCTACTGTTACTTTTAGGATCAAATATAAAATGCTCTGTTTGACATTTAAAGCCCTTTACAACTCAGGTAGGCCTTTCCTATGTTTCTAATCCTTTTAGTTTATTCCCCTCTACCTACTCTACAATCCAGCTATACTAGCCTGCCTACTGTTCTTTAAACACAACATTCCATCTCCTGATTCCATGTCTTTTCACTAGTTGTCCTCTGTCTTTGGAATGATCTTCCCCTTCTTCATCTCCATCTCCTGACTTCTTTGACTTCCTTCAAGACTTAGCTCAAATGACCTTTTCCCAGTCCTCTCCACTGCTAGTGCCTTCCCTCTGAGATTATCTTTCATTTCCACTATATATATCTTTTATGTACATGGGTATTTGCTTGTTGTCTCTCCAGTTTAGAATGTGAGGTCCTTGAATTTAGAGACTATTTTTACCCTTTGTAAACCCACTGCTTAGCGTAATACACATAGAAAGCACTTAACGAGTGCTTGATGGTTTGTTGACTATAAGTTATTTTAAAATAGTGCTTTTCAGTCTTCTCCCTTTCATGATATATTTCTTAAGTTTCTGTACTGTTCATGTTTGATCAGGGTGGGGTGGGAAGTAAGGTTAAATTGGGGAGATGATTTGCCTTTGAATGAACAAAATCTTAAGAGTTAAAAGGTGTTTTAGAGATCATCTAAATATAATTCCTGCCTGGATCGTGAAATGGCCCCAGCATGGTTGCCTAGTTGCCCCTGAAAGACCTCCAGTGACAGAGAACTTAATACTTCTTCTGGCAGACCATTTTAGTTTTGGACAGCTCTAACCTTTAGGAAATTCTTCCTAATATTTAGATCTAACTTAGAACTTCCATCAATAGGTCCCATTTATACCTTCTAATGCCAAACAGAAGTCTAGTTACAATTACCCATTATAGTCCTTCAACTAAACTATTTGAAAAGGAACAATCCTTTTCCCCCCAAGTCAGAGGTTCTTAATCTTTTTATTTTTTTAATGTTATGAACCACTCTGGCAGTCTAGTGAAGCTTATGGATCCCTTTTCAGAATAATGTTTTTGAATGTATAAAATAAAACAGATAGTATTACCAAGCATTACACACCCAATTATATTAAAATAGTTGTCAAAATATTTTAAAAACAAATTCATGGACCCTAGGTTAAGAACATCTGCCCTAAGCCTGCTTTCCTCTAAACCAAATATTCCTTTTTCCCTTAACCTGTCTTCGTATAAAATAATTTCAAGTCTCTTCACCACCCTGATCACCTTCCTGTGGACAAACTCTAGCTTCTCACTGTAACATCCAGATCTGAACACAGTACTCCAGATAATATCTGGCCAAGACGGAGTACATAACATTGTCTGCTTCCTTATTCTGAACAGTATATGAACACAGCCCAAAATCATATTTAGGTCTTTTCAAAGAGAGATTGTTTCATTCTTTGTATTTGTACTCCAGAGTCCCAGCATAATGCCTGGCACATAGTAGGTGCTTAACAAATACTTCTTGAGCAATATATATTAAATTATTTTAGCCATTGTGTCACATTGCTAATCCTAAAAAACCTAAAAATTTCAGGTCTTTTTCCTATGGATTTGTACATTTGGATTTTTAAAATCCAACTGTGGAACTTTACATTTATGCCTATTAAATTTTATCTTATCTAGCCCAATTTTCTAATCTATGAAGAAATTTTTAGCTATCCTTCTTAAATTCAAGTTATCCCTCAATTAAATAGGCATTTCATCTGTCCATTCATCCAAGTTATTAATAAATATTTTATGAATCCATTACAAATAGAGTAATGAAAACTTGTACAGAATTTATCTGGCATTAATATCTGGATACTGGTTTTTAAATTAAGATCTTCACACCACTTATACCTGAGCCAAGCCCCTTGATTTAGGTGATAAAGAAATAGATATGGAACGAAGAGGGAGAACATTGTGGATCATATGTGGAGAACCAGTCCCTTAGGGTGGTCTGACTGAGAAGAGACTGTAACCACTGAGACTAGAGATGTCTGACTTAGCGCAGCTTACCGATGAGATCTTTACAATATGTATACTACTTTCTAATAATGTACATGGAAAACTAATACCTTTAGAATGTTCCTTTTTATTACTAAGTTTATTACACTTTAATAATACCTTTTGTGGGTTTCAGAGTGCCAAGGCTGACTTTAGAAGATCATGAATGCTTATTTTCAATTCCTTTATTAGGATGTTTGGTTTATTGACATGTCTGATTCATTTCTCTTTGTACATCTGTATCTGATTCATGGCTGAAATGATTTCCAACTCAAAGATGTAGATGGATTTACTGATTTTTATCTGACATAATTTTTCTGAAGAGGGATATGCACATTTTTAAGGTTACCTAACAATCCCTGGATTTTTAGGGACTATTGGAGGCAGGTTTTGAGTATAAAATGTAAAACAGATGGCATGTTTCATGTTTTTTAAAATGAGTACTAAGAAAAGAGAGAATGGTTTGCCCTAAAATAAAATTTCCTGTCAATTTTTGAGATTTATTACTATGAAAGAAATTAAATTGGAACGTGTTCTGTTAGATTGTTCCTTAGTAGCTTATTTAAGAAAGTGAAGCCTACTATAGAATAAATATTGTTGTGTTCTGAAAGACTTCTGACTACCCCCAAGAAATGAAATGTCAGTATTCTAAAGCAAGCCCATAGCACAATTTTTAAATTTTTGGGAAACTTTTAGTGAGAGGATAATGTGAGGATAGTGAGAGGATATGCTAAAATTAGCACTTGATAATTTGTACTTTTAATGAGTCTCAATCAGATTTATATCATGAATAGGAAGCAAGTTTAAAAACCTATTTTTGAGGTTGTAATGATAAATTTTGTTTTTATTTTTGTTGATAATGTTTTTTTTCCAATTTCACATCTTAAAGTGATTTAATGAAGGAAAATTACAAGGTGAGGATTTGTTAAAAGAACATTTTCCTTTTTCTTGATAGAGATTGATGAGGACAAAGGGACAGATTTAGTGGCTTAGCGTATGGGATGGCTTAGAAGAGGGATGGCTAGCCCAAGTGTTGCACTAGTAACTCTTAAATATTAAAAGAACCAGAGGAAGGCCTCCAACATCCTGCATCCTCTATAGAGGACTTGTAGGAAATTTTAGACAAGAATTACATAAAACGCTAAAGATTTCAAAGTGTTTGTGATCTGTACCAGTGCAGTACCACAGTAATGAAACCATGGATTCATTAAGGGGAAAATAAACAGTATATAGTCCTTGTTTTATGTTAATAACTAGTTGCACTCTTTACCATATTTAGGTTTCTGCAATGAAGTGTGGGCTTTTGCCAATCTCACCAGAAGCACTTTCTCTTGGAGAAGTGGCTTATCATGACTATCATGGGATTTTGGTGGATGATGAAGAAAAAGTATTAATTCAGAAAAATTTAGGACCTAAAAGCAAGGTCAGTAAATACTGGGTAATAGAGAATGAAGGAAAATTGTCTAATTATTTTTTCCTTTAAAAATTTTCCTTTTTTATTATAAATGTAAACATTAACTAAAGTGAATACTTTGTTAAAAAAAAAAAAGAAACAGAAAAGAGGCTTGTGAATCTCGTTATATATACCTCTTGGGTTTTTTTATATGTATATCAAATTTAAGCAGAGCTACAACTCTGCTTATATTTATTACCTTCTGAATGTCCTTCTGCTTTCTTCTGTCTTTTAAGAAGATGTTTTATTTGTTTCTTTTCTTTTTATTTTATCACTATCACTCCCCACTTCCTCCCTCCCCCAGAAAATAAAAGCTGTCCTTTATAATAGATAAGCACAGTAAAGCAAAACAAATTCATCCATTGGCTTTGTCTAAATTTTTCTCTTTCATTCTGCACTTCAATCCTGAGATATGGGAGATACGCTTCATAATTATAATTCTGAATTCTTGATGGTCATTGTTGATCAGTTGTTTTTTTCAAAGTTGTTTTCCTTTTCATATTATATAAATTGTTATCTTACATCAGTTCACTCCATATTGGTACACACAAGTCTTCTCAGTTTTCTCTGAATTCATTCCTTCAAATTCATCCACTTTCCTTCCCACCTGTATCTTGCTCCCCCATCCAATTTTAGAAATATACAAAACGATCAGATCAGCTATACTGAGTGGGGTATGTCAATCTACTCCCCTAACTTTCAGAACCAAAATGCCTATACCTGGTCACCACTCCCCTGTATGAGTTATCTTCATATTAGAATGTAAATTTTTTGAGAGAAGGACCTGTCTTTGCTTTTGTATTTATATCCGCAGCCCATACCCCAATGCTTGGCAGGTAGTAAGTGCTTAATAAGTGCCTTTTAATTCATTCGTTTCATTCATATACCATAATTGTCCAGCCACTCCTCAATTAATGAGTATCCAATTTGTTTTCAGTTCTTTGCTACATCAAAAAGTTTTGCTATAAATATTTTCTTTTACATATGCAACCTTTCCCTCTATCTTTGACATCTTTGGGGTTGGCCTAGTAGTTGGATTGCCTGGTCAAAGAGTATGCACAGGTTGATGACTTCTTAGTTATGGTTCCAAATTGCTTACCAAAATGGTTGGACAAATTCATAGCACCATCAATAATACATTAATGTATGAGTCCTCCCAAAGCTCTTCCAAAATTTTTCATTTTCCTTTTTATCCCCTTCTAGTTACCTTTTTTTTTTTACATTTTTTAAAATTTATTTTTCTTCTATTTACCTTTCCCCTCAGGTTCTTATTCTCAGGAATCATGGCCTAGTATCAGTTGGAGAAACTGTTGAAGAAGCTTTCTACTATATACATAATCTTGTGGTAGCTTGTGAGATCCAGGTAAATACTGAGCACCTCATTTTAATCCATGTTTCACTTAAAAGGTTCTAGTAGAAGCGAATTTACATGGGGATATTTGAGTATTTGTTCACAAAACTAGGGGAGAGTTTAAAAAAGGTAATGTCAATGCTGAAATTGAGCTCATAATATTGGAAATTTAAATGAACAAAAGCCAGTAGCTCAGAGGTTGTCACATAATAGTTACTTATTAAATATTTCTGGAATGAATGAATGCTTTGTGCCTTCTTTGGTACAAATGCCACCATCTTGACAATATTTTCCCTAATTTTTCTAGCCCAGAAGTGATCTTTCTCTCTCTCTCTTCTGACACTTAACACATTCTCTACCTCATATTAATAGTAATATCTGTATATATGTTCTTTCCTCCTAGACGATAGGCCACATGATGGACATCAAGTCTTAATCGTTTTTCTGTATACCTTATCATAGCACTTAGTATATTGCATTACACGTAGGCTATATCACTTAATGTTTGTTAAATCAGTCTTTGTATCCCATGTAGCACCTCGTATAGTCTTTTAAAAATATCATGTTCAAATATTTATTGAATGAATGAACAAACTCTGGAGTAGTAAATACCTCCTAATGTGTAGCTACAAAGGGGCGTACTTCATGCATATTTTATAAGGGCTTTGTTTTCTTATATTTGGCACCAGATTTGAACATTGCATTGTTTAAGCTTGCTAAAGGAACTTTTTGAAGATTAGTCCTTTAAATTTTGCATTATCATTTTGTGAATCCAAAAGACTTGTGATTTTGTCAGACTGGGGTACTTCCATGATTAAATGATAACTGTTTTTGCAGGATTTCGTAAGTTACTGTTACCAAAAAGTCCTTTACTTAAGTGAACAACATCAAGTTAGGAGCATTGCCACACTTAACTAAGATGTTACTTGAACATCAGTCCATTACTCAAAACCTTTCTAGAGTGTTAGGGAATGCCATTTTACACTCAGTATAATTTTTAAGAATTCAGTCACTCCACACCACTCTGTGCCAGTGCAGTACGACTTTAGTTTAAGATTACTTGTTTTCTCAAAAGTCAACAATAGTAGTACATAGAATGTCTGATTTGGAATCAGTAGACCTAGATTCAAATCCCACTCTAATACTTCCCAATTGTGTGACCATGGGTAAATTATTTAACTTATATGTGCCTCAGGCCTTGGACTTTTATAAGTCCTGAGTCAAAAGGGGGTTATTTGCAGTCTGAATTGGCAAAAGGAGTTAGCATATTGAGCTGTCTGATGAACACAAATATTTCACTATTCAGCTAATTCGCTTGGTTTTAAAACAGAAATCAAACTATTGGTGGGTTTGGGTTTTTTTTTTTTTTTTGGTACAGGTTCGTACACTGGCCAGTGCAGGAGGACCTGATAACTTAGTCCTGTTAGATCCTGGAAAATACAAAGCCAAATCTCGTTCCCCTGAGTCTCCAGCAGGAGAAGGGACTGGATTGCATCCCAGATGGCAGATTGGAGAACAGGAATTTGAAGCACTCATGAGAATGCTTGATAATTTGGTAAGACAAATGCTAGCCCTTTATCCTCTTATTTCAAAAGTACAAACTTTCACCTTAGTGAGGTTTTTTTTAAGACTATTACAGTGAAAAAGTGCAGCAAGCCAAATATAGTATTTCAGAAGTATCTTAATATACTATATTAGATAAGCAGTTCTCAACCTTTTTGTCTCAAGAACCTATATATACACACAGAAATACAAATACACATACGTATACATTTTTATATATGTTGAGGACCCTAAAGAGCTTTTGTTTATGTAGGTTATAGCTATCAATATTTTCTTTATTAAAAGTTCAAATTTATAAATTTTTAACATCTTCATTTTAAAATCACAATAATAAATCTACTGCATGTCAACATAAATAACATTTTCTGTGAAAAATAACTATGTATTCCAAAACATAAAATGCAGGAAGTGAAGTCATTGTGTAGATATAGGTCCATTTAGACTGCAGAAATAGACTTTCAAGACTGCTTAATGTCTTACTCTTATGTACTGTTTTGTGATAATTAAGCACATACTTGTATTATCTCATTTGAGATAATTCATAGTTTTGTAGAAGGAGCACTGAATTTAGCACCAGAAAGCGTAATTTAAATAGGTTTAATTATTCAACTGTAAATCAATGGTCAGGTCATTTTTCTGAGCCTTTATCTGGAAATGAGTAATAATCATATTTCCAATCTCTCTAGTATTGTTGTGAGTATCCAGGTAAGATTATGTATGTAAAGCACTTTATAAGTTTGAACTACTATCATTATTAATATAAATAATAACAACATTATACCAAACTACCTCTGACTTGATTAGAGCCTGTTAGAATTTTAAAATGAGAATTTTTAAAAAATGTGTTTTCACTAAAACTGTGTGTTTTAAATGTGGTGTTTTTGATCTCTCAAAATATGGTAAATTATTATCAGTGAGTCAATGATCTGAAGGAACAGAAATGGGGTGGAAGTAGGTGGGTACTGGCTGCCTTAATGACATTTTCTATAGAGCCAAGAAGTGTTATAATTCCATAACGTAGTATCAGCTGAGGCACCTGAAATGTATTTCTGGGTGCCTCTGTAAAACCCTCTGTACTCCCACCTCAGTCTTTTACGCTTGGTTTGGATTTTCCATTCTTGACCACTGAACATCTTTCCTTTCTGTCTTTCCTCTCTTCCCCGTCTCCACCCTTCCTCAGACAGCTGAATTCCCTGGGTACTGTTTTCACAGTACACTATTGATAACAGCTAACATAGACTATGAAACTGTACTGGGATTTGGGAAGAAATCACTCTTAAAATCTGGATTATTAGAACTCTCCCCAAGTTTGCTATTTTCACTCTTAACCCATGATTTCTTGGCCATGTTTATAACTAAATGTTGCCATTTTGGGGAAAATACCAGGGGATCTTAATTTTCAGTTCAATTCAGTCAACATTTATTAAACATCCACTACTATTAGCATTGTGCTGAGCTCTAGGGATACAAATAAGAAAAATCAGTTCCTGTCCTTAAGGAGCTTGCAAGCTAATGGGGGAAGACAGCTCAGCAAAAGAAACTGAAAATGAGGAGGGGGGCACCAGGGAGTACAGGGACACGAGGTTTCCTGAAATTAAAACCAAGCAGAGCTGCTAATAGAAAATGGAGAGTTTCCTGGAAAGCTCTGACCCCTCTGTAAAAGCAGGCTTTGGGAGGAGCCCTCCAGCTCTACTCAGAGGCAACTGAGGGAGCTATGAAAGTGCTATGTCAAAAGTTGGTTCTCAGTTCAATGAGAAGAATCTTTCTGGTCATGCTCCAAGATTTGAGGCCACATGTACAGTGGGTAAAGTCAGTCTAGATTCTAGACTTTGATTCAAATCACAGCTCTGATGCGTCCTGACTGCGTGATCCTAGACAAGCCACTTAATTTCTAAGTGCTCTAGGCAGCTTTCTAAGATTGTTACAGAAGAGGTGACAACATGCATTGGTAGGGGGAATTTTCTTACCTGTAAAATCCTGGATCTGTTCCTTCCCCAGCTCCTTCCCAAGATTACTGCATCCTCTAAGGAAATAATCAGACTTAAAAAAAAATAATTATAATTTATATCCATTCTCCTTTTGCATTTTAAGTTGATGACCATAACTTATACAGTAATATTGAATAAATTGAATAGAAATAGATTTTGCAAAACACAGAATATTGATTCTTTCTATCCATTTTGTCCTTAGGGTTATAGAACTGGCTACCCGTATCGATGCCCTGCTTTGAGAGAGAAATCCAAAAAATACAGTGATGTTGAGGTTCCTGCTAGTGTCACAGGTTACTCCTTTGCTAGTGATGGTGACTCAGGCACTTGCTCCCCTCTCAGACACAGTTTTCAGAAACAACAGCGAGAGAAGACAAGATGGCTGAATTCTGGCAGAGGTGATGATGCTTCTGAAGAAGGGCAGAATGGAAGCAGTCCCAAGTCGAAGACTAAGGTGTGGACGAACATTACACACGATCACGTGAAACCCTTGCTGCAGTCTCTCTCGTCCGGTGTCTGCGTGCCAAGCTGTATTACCAACTGCTTGGTCTGTGCCTACCTTACTGTTCATAGTTAGATGATGTAGAGCAACTTGGGTGGCTGAAAGTTTGGAGGCTTTGGGAATTACAAACTTTTCTAACCTTGATTAAAACTAAAACTACTACATTAACCTTCTTTTAATCTGGCAGAGGAAACTTCTCACATTGGTTTAATTTGGGAGAACTGATCCTTCAGATGGGTTGGACTAGAAGATCTCTGAATTTCTTTCTAACTCAAGATTCCGTTATTCTCTCTAATACTCTCTGCTTGAAACTGCTTAAGATACAGAAAATTTGCTTGCTTACTCTAGTAATAGCTTGACTCAGTAATGTAAAATATCAAATCACTTAAATGAATCAAATTTGTACACTTTCATATTTTAAGTCAATTTATATTTGCCTTAGGACTATTAATACTGCATGCATGAAAAGGCCTTTATTTTATTAAACTAGTATTTTAGTCTCCCAAGTCAATTTCAGTGATTTGGTTAAGTGATTCCAGTAGACTAGTCTCTGTTAAAAAGATCTTTAGTGCTTTCTTAAGCAGTTTTTACTTAATGTAATATTTATGTGTTCTTAGCTTTAATTTTTCTGTCCTGCAACCTGTTACATTTCTCTGTATCCCAAAGCCTCTAAATATTCACAACCAGCTGCCTCCTGCATGAACTGTTGCATGTAAGTAGATGGCCATAAGTGATAAGTCTCTCCTCCGGTCCCAGCTGGGTGCGGCATGACTAAAGTGCAGCTCAGGCCATCAGCAGGCACTAATCGAAAGATACTGCAACTGGTGATTTTTTTGTTGTTGTTACTACTGCTATTTGAAGTTTAAAATATGTACTGAGAGATATTCCAAAGTAATGGTATTCACATGCTTTTAGGACCTCCAAGCCCCTCTGTTAGTCTCAAAAACTTACTTGATTTCTCATTTGATAGTCCACAATTCTTACATTAAAATGCAAAGAGAAATTTGCATGTCTGTAAGTACTATAAGCACTCCTACAGGCTTATATGAGGGAACTGAAGATTGGAATGAACCCAGGTGCATGATTACCTCTACAGGGTTCAGCTGAGATGTAAAACAATTGACTTTAAATAGTCAAGTTACATCTTTCAGTTCTTCTCTTTATGGCTACTTGACATTATAATTTTGTTTTTAAAAAGTGCAGCCTTCTCTAGATGGTTTTTAGTTAAGTTTTTTTTTCCCCTATTGGTAAAACTGTTTTTAGAGAATCTGTATACTCTTGAGCAAATGAGTAGACTTTTCTAGTAAGCCCTGAAAAAAGCAGAGAAATTCTTTGTGTATGTGGTGAGTGGGCTTCTTATTTCCTTTTCCTTTGAATTTTTTTTCTCTTTTGTTTAGATGGTTTTATTTGCTTAAATGAATTTACTTTTTCTTTTCATTTGAAAGTGGGATAAGGTATTTCTTTTAACTTTTCCCCAAATAGTGTAATATATTTCTGTAGTACTTGGCTACTTAAAAGCATATCCAATTGTAGCTTTAAGTTTTATTTATGTTGGCTTGAAAACAATGTAATCAAATCCCTTGCTACATATAATTAAATGGTATACATTTGAAGGAAAGACCATGTTAAGCAATTAAATTAACCTTGTCTTTATATTATTGTGGAAAAAGATAAAAATCATACAGTGTCCCAGGTTGGTGTATTTAATTTATAATACTTGTTCTTAATTTTTCAAGCAGTTTCAGGCTTCTGAGGTTGTTGTTTTAATGTTTTGACTAAAAAAAATTATCTTTAATAAAAAGCTGGAGTTATATTTATCTAAGAAGATAATCATCAGTGAGTATTCCACAGCTCCATATTCATTCCATATTTTCCTTTATGGTGGCTAAGCATTTTTAGCATTTTGTTGCTTCCTATAAAGTCTTAATGGCTTACAGCTATCTTATTGTCTCCTGAAAATACTCAGAAAGACAAAGCATTTGCTCTGGAAAATAGGCTTGTTTTAATATTCAGTGCTGTTTAGGCCCAAACATTACAGTTTTTCTTTTTTAAAATGTTGTACTGGATCTGAAAACAAGAGAAAATGTGGAGCAGAAAGCCATCCACACACCAGCTGCACTGATAAGTAAAACAGCCTTCAACAAGGGTCTCATTAAATGCTTAAAGTTTCAGTTTGAGATTTTTTTTAAATAACACTTGAAACTATTAAGTTAAATGAAATATTTGACATCACCAAACTCTTCCACCAGGTAGCTACTGTATAAGTGTTCATACAGTAATTTTCTTGGGTTGAAGTAATTATGCAGCCAATACATTCTGATTCTATCAATGCAAAACTTTGGTGATGCCCACTCTTGCCTCGCAGTTCAGAATCATTCACTACACCTGGTTAGTAACATCACATTGCTTTTCATACTACTGTCATCTTATGCTTTAAGTTTGCTTTAATGTCTGTTAATTATCAGAGCGGTGAATCAATGATCGCTGTTAAAATGCTAGCATTCACTATTAAAGTGACATTGCGAAGAAAATTTAAGCTTTTTTCTAGCATAAGCCTTTTTTATTGTTCATATGTTTTAGACAAGTTTTGAAAATGCATTTGTTGATAAGTCACAATTTTGACTTTAAAACATATACTTTTTTTAACAGATTCTTAACTTCATTCTATATTGTTTGATGCAGGAAGAAGTTTGAGGGTGTTGGGAATTGAGAAATGAAATGAAATCATTGGTTCAGTTCTCTATCTGTTACGTATAGTGCATGAAGAGATGTGATGTAAATTTGCTGCTGTGGATGTCACTTGCCATTATATCAATCCTGACTATTCAACTGTTCTTGATATTACAGTGGACTAAAGAGGATGGACCTAGAACTTCCACCTCTGCTGTCCCTAACCTGTTTGTTCCATTGAACACTAACCCTAAAGAGGTCCAGGAAATGAGGAACAAGGTGTGTATTTTCTATTTTGATTGCTTTTGTTATTTTGTTGAAGCTAATAAATGATAACCAGAGGTTTTTTTTTGTTGATGCTGATATTTCAAGCATCTTCCATTATGAGAAGACAGTTTTCACTGTCAAAGCTATTGCTGAGAAGATAACAACCATTGTTCTCTTAGTTCTTAGGTTAGTATCTTCAGTATGAGTTAAAAAATTTAATCCAAAGTCTGTTGTAAAATATACTACTTGCCAAGGTACAAAGTTAAAAGCTACAGACCTATAGTTTTTGGGTGTGTAGATGTGATCTAAGGCTCTCCAAAGTCTGCCTTCAACCTGCCTTTCCAGTTTTATAGGATATTCAGAAGTCCAGCCAAACTAAACAACTCACTGTCATCTGAAAACATCCTTTTGCCTTTTCTTGCCTCCACACCTTTGTTTGCAATGCTCCCTGTACAAGTGTATACCTCACAGTAACTTCATTACAGTTCGTTATTCCAAGCCCCATCATAACATTATTTGGCTAATTTCCTGAATTACAAATGGGATATTTAATGATTCAATATGCATTAACACCTCTGAAATTGCCCTCTGTTTACTATTTTATTTATAACATCAATCCTATGCCAACAACTGCTCTCTCCCAGGCCCCTCTCTGACCATGTTGTTTTACCAAAGGTCATATTTTAATGGAACCAGTTCATGGAAAGGACTAGTCTTGTACTTAGAATTTCTTCATCCCATTTCCATCAGCTAAAATTCTTCCCATTCTTGAAGATCCAACTTAAATACCATTTTCTTAATGAAACCTTTCATAATCCCCTAACTGGTAGTGATCTTTCCTTCATCTGAACTCATATTGCTTTGCTATTCTTCTCTTTATTTTAATTTGTTTATACTTCTTTTATTATCCTAATCTGTATTTTATTCAATAGACTGTTAAATCTAGTAGGGACCTTAGAAAATGGAAAGTTATCGCTGAAAGGGATTTGTAAGAGCTATCTTAATTTCTCATTTATAGATGAAAGGATTGAGATCGCAGAAGTTAGGATTATGCCTATGTACAGTATTACCCATACTAGATTATCAACCTGCCAGCAAGGACTATAGCTTATTATCTTTCAATCTCTCACAGAACCCAGAATAGTACCTTGCATCTAGGAGCTCAATAAATGATGAATGAATGAAGATAACTCAAATTACTTTATCAACATCATATCAATATTTATAGCATAATGATATAAGGCAGCTAGAAAATATTTTCCTCATGTTCCTAATGAGTTTATCAGTGAAGGTCTTTGTCAAGTCAAGAAAAACCCTTAATTCTCCAGCCATAGTTTTTACCTTATTAAGCCCAATTACGTTACTTTAAACCATCTAAATGTTGAATGTGTTATAAATCTCAACCTCTGTAAGAAAAATAGAATTGAATATAGTAAAATGGTTGTTAAGGGCTCTGTAGCTTCAAAGATTCACTTCTGGCATCTGTTCCATTTTCTGTGGTGTGAGGCAGAGGAGGAGAAAAATGAACCTGAAGTCAGGTAGGCTCCTGATACAAAAGAATCATAAGTTACGTCATTGACAAGACAAGTTTCATTCTACCTTTTATATGTATTTGTTCTTATTCTCCCCCTCCCCCTACTTGCAGATCCGAGAGCAAAATTTACAGGATATCAAAACTGCTGGCCCTCAGTCACAGGTTCTTTGTGGTGTAGTAATGGACAGGAGTCTTGTACAGGTGAGAACTCAGACTGTCTTCAGCATTAATGTGATAGATTTATAATTTTAATCGTTGTAAAATTATTCCGTGGCAGAGAATAACTTTACCAGGTAAGTAGTAAAAGCAACCCTGTTGTTTTTATTAAAGTGTGTCAAGAAAAAAATTCTAGACTTTTTTAGTTGAATAGATCAAGCATGATCGTGGAGTGTGCTTTGTGAATTGTTGCTCCTTATGCATGCAGTGTGGAAAAGCAGTTTTATAGGCTGTCATCCTTCAGAAACCTAGATGGATTTATGTCATCTAGATTTGTCATGTTTTAGCCATGTAATGTATAAAATGCCGTGAGTGATATTCTCTGTTGCCTGTCTGGAATTTAATGCTGCTAAAAAGTAGTTGCTTTAAGAAGGAATGGTAGTTTAAATATATGCTGGTGATGTAAATGCACTTCTGAAGTTTCTAATAT
The DNA here is from genome assembly GCF_028372415.1 of Notamacropus eugenii. Taxonomy (NCBI): domain Eukaryota; kingdom Metazoa; phylum Chordata; class Mammalia; order Diprotodontia; family Macropodidae; genus Notamacropus; species Notamacropus eugenii. The sequence continues at coordinate 52,950,053 of NC_092877.1, forward strand.
TGATAGTTAACTCTACCAGTACTTGAAATTACTTGCAAAAGTATCTGTCAATATGCCTAGATATGCAGCCTAATGCATTTAAAATATGACATGTTAGGATCTGTGAAACTGATAGGTGTGGGGGGAGCGGGGATTTTTTTTGTATGTTTTATAAGGTTTGATTAGTTGTGTAAACCATAGTGTGGTGCTTTTCTGCATGTAACATCCTTCCCGTAGCTATTTAGAACCATATTGACTGTGTTTCTGCCGCATGCTTATAATTGGCACCATCATGTGCTCTTGATTAAAATTATGAAGATCAGGCTTGGTTTGCTCTGTTTACTCAGTTTACTGTTTCAGGATGCTCCCCTCTCTGACTGTACGGAAACTATTGAAGGGCTCGATCTCACAGAGCAGGCCTTTAGTCCCGCTAAATCTCTCTCTGTTAGAAAGGTACTTACTGCCCTGTCATTAACTACCTACAAGTATACTGTTGTTGTTCAACCTTCCCTTTCCCTAATTTGTTTTCCCTATTAGCTGTTGTTTTATCTAAAAAGAAAAAATGGTCTTAGTTGGACTTAATAAATAATACATAAGGTTCTGTTCTGTGTACTCTATACTTTGATTGAAACATTGGTGTGTTATTTTTATTTTTTCCAATGTTTTTTCTTGAGGTAAAATATGATATGAAATTTTGTGTGAAATTCCTACAGTTCTGCATGTAATTTGGCTATTGCATGGTAGGATTTGGGAGGGGGCTTGGGAGTGTGATCTTGGGGGTTTTTAACAGTGTTTACTTTAAAAGGAACCCTTTATAGACTAGCTCAGTCTCAGCCTTAATTACTTCTCCAAAATAATGTTAGACTCCTAAGGAGACATCAACAGAAAATAAGCAACAGATTCCTCTCCTTCAGTAAATGACTGCTTTCTGTAAATTAGCAATCTTAATTATATATAACTAGATGAAAGCATTCATAAATAGATGTTATGAAACCTCAGTTAGCTCGGAATGGTGGCTGTTCTTCACTGTGGACTTTTACCCATTTTTTGCTCAAGACAACATTCGAAAAGTTCATCACATTGGAAGAAGTGAAAATTTTGTGAGCAGAATAAAGACACAACATGCCCTACTGATAATAAAGTAAGCCTTTGAAAAAACCCTAGACAAGATACTTCATGTGTTCCTTGACATCTAGTGTTTTAATTTCTTTCTTATTAGTGATTTTAATGGAAAAAAAAGATGTAGTATTTTCTGCAGTATAGAACTTTTCAGTGTATGACATAGACTTAGCCCAAAAAGTGAGAATTTTTTGCTGGTGTCTACTGCTGGCATTGGAGTTAGAAATGTCATATTTGTCCTTATTTTTAGTTATCTTGGAGTGTTAAACCATTGAGTTTCTAGAATATTCTGAATTGAAAGAGGTTAAAAGATTAAATTAACTTAGTAATTACATTCAGCTCTTGTTGGAAGGAAATCTGTGAGATCTATCTCTTTAATCAATTGATAAACCTTAAAAATAGGATAAATTATAATTTTAGAGAAGCATTCATGTAGGTACACCATCCAACAATGCAGACTGCACCCCCTCTGCCTCAGTGGATAACTCCATAAGTTGTAGGGGCCAGAAGAATTCATTACCATGCAGCCAGACTTCTGATGGTGACTCTTTCAACATAGACACAGCCTAAATTGTGAGGCCCTTAGTCTGAGCATTTCCAGCATGGGACTCCCTGCCAAAAATTGGATTTAACCTGCACAGCTTTCAAGAATCATGGATTATCACTAGCCCACAAGGAGGTGTCAGAGTAGAACTATAATGGAGGCTGTCTTCTATCTCTTCAAGCTAAGTAAAGTTATAGGAAACAGGTGTAGGTCAGCGATTCACCATTTCTGTATGGAAACCCAGCTCATAGAGTGATGGAGTGTGCAGAGATCCTTAGATGATGTTTACTTAGGCTCTTAGAATATACTTCATACCACTGTTTTGGAAGAACTTCTCTTTTTTCTTAATGCTATAGGCCAGCAAATAACTATCTTCACTCACTTGTCGTATACTCACTATCTTACTGGCTACTTTTTTTGGTTGCATTTTAAATGATAGTCACTGATATAGTTGACCATATAATTTGTTTGCCATCTACAGAGAGTTCTTTCTTAATGTCCAAATCTGTTCACTTGTGGATAGAAAGTCCTTAATCTCAGCATTATCGAATGAACTCATTGCCACAGTACTTGTTAAGGAAGCTCAAAAGTGAACTTTTAAAAAAAAATTTCTGTTCTATAATAATCCATATATTGTCATGGAAAAATATAATATGCCTTTGCCTTGTATGATTAATGTATCTAGATCAAAATTAATGCCCAGATGATGTTACTTGAAGTTTTGCGTAGTAACCCCCCCTAAAAACTGACCCCATGTAGAGTGACATTGATGTAAATGAAGTAATTTGTTTATTACTAATACCAAACTATTTTGTTTTATAGATTTTCTTGTACAATTCTTGTGTGTCCCTTCCTAGATGTTTCTTATAAATAATACTTTCATGTTTGCTTCTTTTGGTTCCCTACCTCATACTGTAAATTATTTTATTTTTGTCGTGAAGAGATACTTTTGCCTAAGTTGTCCTTAAATGTAGCATTTAACTAAATGGCCCACTTTATTATAACTTGATAGTCCTGAAACACAAATTCTCTGACCTCGTTTGTGATTCAGTATAGAGGAAAATTTACTTTTTTTTTTTTTTTTTTTTGGAGACAGTCAAGGTTAAGTGACTTATTTGCCCAGGGTCACACAGCTCTTAAATGTCTGAGGCCAGACTTGAACTCAGGTCCTCCTGACACTAGGGCCAGTGCTCTGTCCACTGCACTACCTAACTATGCCTTGGCTGCCTTCTTAGTGAAGTTGTCAGTCAACAGACATTTATTAAGCATTTACTGTAAATATGCCAGGCACTGGGCTAAGAGCAGAAAAAAAAAAAGACAAAAATATTTCTCAGGAAACTTATTCTAATGGCAGAAACAATCGTGAAAATAACTAGGTACATACAAGATGTATTAGAGTATATGTAAAGTAATCTCAGAGGCATATTTGGTTTTGTTTTTTGTTTTTTTATTTTTAATGTTCTACAATCACTACCATAAAACTTAGATATTTACCCCCCTCCCTCCCCAAGACGGCATACAATTCTGTATAGAATCTACACATACTTTCCTATTGAATATGTTTTCACTATAGTCATGCTGTGTAGACGAACTAAAGTAAATGGAAGAAATCATATAACAAATCAAAACATAATACACACACACAAGTGATCTGCTACATTCTGCGAATGAATTCCATAGTTTTTTCTCTGAGTGTGGAAGGCATTTTGCCTTAGAAGACCATTGAAAAAAATTTTTTTTTTCAAGTTCTTGCGTTATTATGAAGTTCCAAGTCTACCAGAAAAAACTCTCGCACACTGTGGTTGTTGCTGTGGCACAAAGTTCTCCTGGTTCTGCTCCTTTCGCTCAGCATCAGATCATATAAGTCCTTCCAGGTCTCTCTGAAGGCATATTTGTTTACTTTGCCAAATGATTACTGTACATGATAAAATATATACTGATTTCTGATTGTGGGTTTCTGAGCCCCTGATTCTGAGTCCCTATGAATCTAGATGCTCAGAACTTAAGCAGTTGTCATTTGTCGTTGATCCTCTTGGCCTACTTTTATTAATGATAACCTGTGTATGGCAGAAGAGAATACAGTCTTCTAAAAGTATAGTCTTCATCAAGAGGCCCTCAGAAGGAAAATTTTGTAGTTCGTTTGTTTTTGGGATAGGAAGGGCAAATTAATTATAGAATATTAGGACTGAAAGAGAACTCAAGTCTCTTGTTTGGTACGTATCTGAACAGAAATCTGCTCTGTAATATCCCCAACAAATGGTTTCTGGTCTCTTCTCGAAGACCTCCAGAGATGGACAATTTACCAAATAAGGCCATTGTACTTTTGGATAGTTGTAATTGTTGGGAAGAAAGATTAATTTAGCATCTGACTGCAACTGGACAAGTCACTTAATCTCTCTGTGCATCAGTGTCCTTATCTGTAAATGAAGGAGTGGGATGAAGTGACCTCTTAACTCTAGGCTTTGATCCTATGATTTATAAACTTTTGATTTATAAACTCATTGTTTCAGAAATCAGAATTCGTTTTTTACATGTCAGTCCTTTAGATGCCTGGAGATAGCTGTCTCTTTCCCTTATATTTACTAGGCTAAATATCCCCCGTTATTTCAACCAGTCTTCCAGTGAAATACCTTCAAGTCCTCCCATCCTCTAAGTCATCCTCAGTGCCTGCTTTAATTTCTCATTTCCTTTTCTAAAATGTTCTGGCCAGAACTTAACATAGTATTCCAGATCTAGTTTCACTAAAACAAGATGCAGTGAAGATTATAAACTTCCTTGTTATGCTACTTCTCTTACTGAAGCCTGAGATAACATTCACTCCTGTACTTATGCAATTTATTTTTTGAACCTCTTTAGGACTTTACATTTATACCTGTTAAATTTCTTCTGATTAGATTCAGCCCTGCATTCTAGCATGTCGAGATCTTTTTGGGTCTCATTTCTATTTCAGACCTTATAGTTGTCATCCTCAGCTTCTGGTCATATATAAATTTGATAAGCATGCTATCTATGCCTTCTTCTAAGTTAATAGTAAAAATACTAAACAAAAAATGACTAATGAAAGTGTGCTGTGCTTAGGAACCTTCTTGGTAACAGGTCCTGCGTCTCGTACTTCTGTGTGAACGTGTATGTGTGACTACCACGTGCACACATATATCTGTGTAAAAAGGAAATGGTTGATAAAGGTTTTGAGTTTTGTTGAGTTGAGATTTAACTTTCAGTTCAATTCCACAGGCATTGACTAAATAAAGACTACATACAAGGCATTAGGGATAAAAGATAAAAATGGAAACATTCCTCATCTCAAGGAGTTAACACATTTTCACAGATAAATAAATACAAGATAATCTGACAAAGGAGAATGTGCTAATTACACAGTAGGGAATCAAGAAAGCTTCAGAGAGATGACATTACTGGAGCTAAAATTAAATATTCTAACATTCACAGTGAGCAGGGACTACGTTTCAGGAATGGGGGACAAACCTATATGTAAGGATGGAAGATGAGACAGCTAGTAGGTCAGTTTGGCTAAAATGTAGAAGGAAGGAATATAGAAATAAGTTTTGAAAGGTTGATTGGGATTCAGATTATAAAAAGCTAACTTCTAGACTGAAACATTGGTATTTTATCTTAGAGGAGATTTAGATTTTATTATTTATTTTTATTGTTTTTATTTAGATTTTTATCTTAGGGAGATTTTTGAGTCAGGGAAATGACATAATCAGACCTCTTCATTAACAAGATTATTTTGGTAGCTGTGAGAAGACTGAAATGAAGGGAATATCCCTTGTAGAATTTTAGGCCATAAAATCTTGTCTATTCTTTCCCAGAAGCATTTAAAAATCTGTTCTTCCAAAATATAGTTTGCATGTCAAAATTATACACAGCTATCCTTTCCTCTTCTATCATAAATTGCAAGTTGATATTATTTCCCCCCACGGTTTCCTTTTCTAATCCCTACAACTTCTAGTGCCTTTCCACCCCATAATTACCTTTTAATTATTTCATATATACCTATATATGTGCATGTTACCTCCCCCACTAGAATGTAAACCACTTGAGAGCAGGGACCCTTTCATTTTCTTCTTAATATGCCCAGTAGCTAGTACAATATGTGGCACACATGTGGCTTAATAAATGTTTGTTAATTGATGGATTGATGGTTCCCATCATTTATACCCCAACATACCAGTTCTTTCTTGTTGATAAGAATCAAATTCAGAATATAATTTGCCTTTGTTGATTTCTCTAGCTTTTAAGGCAAATCAAAAAGCTGCTCTGTTTTGACAGAAAGTTCGTTCCATCAAATGAATAATTAATATACTCTATTACTGCTATATCATGCCTCCATGCCAGGCTTATGATCTGTTTCCCGAATTTCCCATCTATTTCCATGTGTTCTGTCCAGATCAGGAGTGGGGAACCTGCAGCCTCAAGGCCACATGTGGCCCTTTAGGTCCTCAAGTGTGGCTCTTTGAGTCCAAATTTTACAGAACAAATCCTTTTTTAAAGGGAATTTGTTCTGTTTGGACTCAGAAGGCCACACCCAAGGACCCAGAAGGCCATATGCAGCCTCAAGGTCACAGATTCCCCACCCCTGGTCTAGATGGTCTGTTATATACTCCAATGACAAAATTGCTTTTGTATCAAACTCCTTTAATTTTTTTCCTGTTTTTTCACATAAGTATGTCTCCTTAATATACAATGTTATTTGCTCCTATGACCCTTTTCAACCATCCTGTTTCTTTTGAATAAGATATATCTTTCTAGAACCACATGCCAGACATGGGCTTTATCCCATTTAGTGTCGATGATATCTCTGAAGTCAAATTTGAGATCAAAATTGTTTCCTTGAGTTTGATCTCTAATTCATGAAATCATAAATTGAGAGCAGTAGGGGACCTTAGTCTACAAACATTTATTAAGCACTTGCTCGGTATTGCCCTAAATATTAAATATACAAAGAAAGGCTAAAAAAAAAAAACCTGCTTACTGCTCTCAAGTACAGTTTAATAAGGTAGACAGCATGCAAACTGTACAAACAACAAACAGGATAAAATGGAGATTATCAATAAAGAGAAGGCACTGGTCTTAAGGGGATTAGGAAAAGCTTTTTTGTAGAAGGTAGGATTTTAACTGGGACTTGAAGGAAGCTGGGGAGGTTCAAGATATGGAGAAAGTTTCGGGCATGATAGACAGCCAGTGAAAATGCTAGAGTTGGAATGTGGAGTTTCTTCTGCAAGCAAACGCAAGGATACCAGTGTCACCAGACTTCAGAGAACATGGGAGACTAAGGTGTAAAAAGACTAGAAAAGTAGGAAAGGGCCACATTATGAAGGGCTTTGAACATCAAGCAGAGGATTTTATATTTAATTCTAGGGATAATAGGGAACTGTTAGAATTTATGGAATGGGGTGAGGTAGAGGGGGAGAGGGAGAAGGTGACATGGTTATCCCTGCACTTTAAGAAGTATTTGGTAGCTAAGTGGAGGATGACTGAGTGGGGAGTGAGGTGATGCAGGGTTTTGCAGTAACCCGGATGTAAAGTGATAAAGCCCTGTATGAGGGTTGTGGCAGTGAAACAGGAGAGAAGTGGGGGGGATTTGAAGAGATGTTGTGAAGATAGAATTGACAGGACTTGCTTGGCAACAGATTGGATATGGGGGATGAGAGAGGGAGAGAGAGAGAGGAGTTGAGGATGTGAGCCTGGGGAACTAGAAAGATGGTGGTACCCTCAACAGTAGTATAGAAGTTTGGAAAAGGGGAGGACTTGGGGTAGAAAGTTAATGAATTCAGTTTTGGACACATTGAGTTTAAGATGTCTACAGGATATCTAGTTTGAGCTGTCTCAGTGGGCAGTCGGAGATGTGAGATTGCAGGTCAGCATAAAAATCAGTCTGGATAAAAACATAGAGGTAATAATTGAATCTATGGGAGCTGATGAGATTACCAAACAAAATAGTATAAAGGGAGAAATAAGGAAGCCTGGAACAGAGCCTTGGGAGATCCCTGTAGCTATCAGACGTGATATGGATGAAGAACCTTCTCCACTGAGAAGGAGTGGTCAGACAAGTAGGAGAAGAACCAGGACAATGTAATTTCATGAAAACCTGGAGAGGAGAGCATGGAAGACAAGAGGGTGAACAGTAGTCAGAATCTGCAGAGAGATCAAGAAGGAGGAGTATTTTAAAAGGCCATTCACTTTGGCAATTAACAGATCATTGCTAACTTTGGAGAACAGATCCTGTTGAATGATGAGGTCAAAACCCAGGATGCAGAGAGTTAAAAAGAGAGTGAGAGGAAAGGATGGCCTCTTCAAGGAATTTAGCCACATCTCCTGGGCCCTGGAGAAAGAACCACTGATCATGGGAGACATAACCCTGATTCTTGAATTGTACTAATGAAATTTTTAGAAGGTTGCTGGGATATCAGATCATCTCCAAAGTATAGGATAGTGGAAAGAATCAGAGGGCCTGGTTTGAAATCCCCAGTTTAAAATTTTGATTCATTTTGAGATCCATAGTGCTTTGATCCGTAGACATCCATAGCTCACATACTCAACCCTTTTTCACCAGTTATTTCTTCTTGGGAATGAAGCACTTTCTCCACTGTTCTGTCTATAACGTACTTGATGTCTTCCATGACATTTAGTTTTATATTTTGTATGCTTCCTCCATTTTCAGCTTGAAATCCTATTAATCAGATCAGTAAGTCTCTGGCCAAACAGATTCTTTCCAGCAAAAGCTGGATGACCACGTATTGGTTATGTTACATGGATGAACAACATGGTTTCTGTGGTCCCTTGAGAGTCTGGGAATCTGTGAATCCTAAGGAAACAAATAGATTAACCAAGAACCAATTTCTCTGTTATCTGAAATTATGTTCCAGAAAACTAAATCCTTTTCTTAGCCTTCATTAGCATTGTCAGTTGTTTATTTCATATGCCCTTTCTCTTCTCAAATCTCAGCCTTCACATAGAATCCTAGAATCTAAATCTGAAAGGCCCTCAGAAGTGATATAGTCCAACCCATATCTGAACAAGAATTCCAATGCAGCATTCCCAGCAGTCATCTGGCATTTGCTTTAAGACTTTGAGTAGGGAAAACCCAGCATCTTCTCAAGGTAACTAGTCAATTCATCTTTATTTATTTTTAGTTTTCAACTTTCACTTCCATAAGATTTTGAGTTCTAAATTTTTTCCACCACTCTCCCCACCTCCCCCCCCAAGATGGAGTATAATCAGATATAGACTCTATATATGCATTCATTTTCACATTAGTCGTGTTGTAAAGGGAAATTGGAACCAATATGAGGAACCACAAGAAAGAAGAAACAAAACAAAAGAGAGCAAATAGTGTGCTTCAATCTGCATTCAGACTCCATAGTTCTTTCTCTCTGGATGTAGACAGCATTTTCCCTCATGAGTCTTTTGGAGTTGTCTTAGATCCATGCATTGCTGAGAAGAGCTAAATCTATCAAAGTTAGTCATCACACAATGTTGCTCTTACTGTGTACAACGTACCCCTGGTTCTGCTCATTTCACTCAGCATTTGTTCATATAAGTTTTTCCAGGTTTTTCTGAAGTCTGCCTGCTCATCATTTCTTATGAAACAATAATATTATATTACATTCACATACCACAACTTGTTCAGCCATTCCCCAATTAATGGGCATCCCCTCAATTTCCAATTCTTGGCTAGCACAAAAAGAACTGCTATAAAGATTTTTGTACATGTGGGTCCTTTTCCCATTTGTGTGATCTCTTTGAGCTAAAGCCCTAGAAACAATATTGCTGAGTCAAAGGGCATGCACATTTTTATAGCCCTTTGGGCATAGTTCCAAATTGCTCTTGGATCAGTTCACAACTCCACCAACAATGTTTCATTGCTCCAATTTTCCCACATCTTCTCCAACATTTATCATTTTCTTGTTTTGTCATGTTAGCAAATCTGTGTGATGTGATACCTCAAAGTTGTTTTGATTTGCATTTCTCTAATCAATAGTGATTTAGAGCATTTTTTCATATGACTATAGATAACTTTAATTTCTTCCTCTGAAAACTGCCTGTTTATATCCTTTGACTGTTTGTCAATTGGAGAATGACTTGTATTCTTATAAATTTGATTCAGTTCTCTATATATTTTAGAAATAAGGCCTTTATCAGAGACACTGGCTAGAAAAGTTCTTTCTCAGTTTTCTGCTTCCCTTCCAATCTTGGTTGCATTGGCTTTCTTTGTGCAAAAACTTTTCAATTTAATGTAATAAAAATTATCCATTTTGCATATCATGATGTTCTCTATCTCTTGTTTGGTCAGAAATTCTTCCGTTCTCCATAAATTTGACAGGTAGATTTTTCCTTGCTCTCCTACTTTACTTATAGTACCAGCTTTTGTGTCTAAATCATGTACCTATTTTGACATTATCTTGGTATACAGTGTATGATGTTTGTCTGTGCCTAGTTTCTGTCACACTATTTCCCAGTTTTCCCAGTAGTTCTTGTTAAACAGTGAGTTCTTATCCCAGAAGCTGGGGTCTTTGGGCTTATCAAACAGTAGATTGCTGTAGTCATTGACTACTGTGTCTTGTGTACCTAACCTGTTCCACTGATCCACCACTTTATTTCTTAGCCTACCAACTAGTTTTGATGATTGCTGCTTTATAATACAGCTTAAGACTGATATGGCTAGATCACCTTCCCTAGCATTTCTTTTCATCGATTCCCTTGTTATTCTGGACATTTTGTTTTCCAGATGAATTTTGTTACTATTTTTTCTAGCTCTATAAAATAATTTTTTAGCGATTCATCTTTGAGATAGCTATAATTGTTAGAAAAGTTTTCCTTTTATCCATTATTCTTATCCATTTTCCTTTTGAGGCCAACAAGAACAGTTCTAATCCCTCTTTCCCATGATAGTCCTTTAAATACTTGAAGACATCATTTCAGGCTGTTCCCCGTTCCCCCCCCTTTACCTTTGGCTAAGTCTTTCAGTCTTCAGACTGTTTCCAATGCCAGTCTTTGTATGGCATGATCTTAAGACTTTCAGCCATTCTAGTTACCACCTTCTGGTAACTTCTCCAGCTTATTAATATTCCCCTTAAAATATGGTCCCTGGCACTGAGCACAGTAATCCCAGTAGGCTTCAACCGTAGCAGAATACAGTGAGAATGTCCCTATGATAAGAGATGTACCCTTTCTATTCTTTAATATTCTTTTCAAAAAAATGCATTTGGTCCAAACAGAGATTGCCTGGGAGATGCCATGGACAATGAGAAAAAACACATCTCCTTTGATTGATCTCACCTATCTTGAATTTACTGGCCCCTTCAGTTCAGTGTTCCTGAAATGGGTAGCTGGCAACAGAAACAGCTTCCCCATGCCATGTTTGGGATGATAATGATAGCTTACATCTGCATAGCTCTTTAAGGTTTATAAAGTACTTAGTTCAGATCAGCATTGTAGGCAGATGGTGTAAGTATAATCCCCATTTTACAGATGGGAAAACTAAAGCAGAGAAGGAGTAAAAGTACTTGTCCAAGGTCACATGACTAGACAATGTCAGAACCAATATTCACACTTCGGTTTTCTGATGGCAAGATTTGTGTTCTTTCTCTTACACCATGATATGATTGGCACCATTAGCTATCAAAATGCATTAAGAAGATCCAGTCTATAGTTTCCCAGATGTGATTATTCCCTTAGAACTAGAATCCAAAGTTATTTTGATTTCTTATTTCAGTTCTGCTCTGGATTTTTAGCAAGATGCACATACAGCAGATCTTTAAGAAGCTCTGGTCCCAGACAGCATGGGCTGAAGGAAAGTGTCATGGTCCATCAAAACAAACGTGGGGACTATGGCTCTCCCAAAGAGATATCTGTTTACCAACATCAACCAGTCATTCACACTGATGATAAGTTATACATAGTCCCATTTTCTATTTACCTGGCCATTGATTTCTCTCTGAGATTGATAACAGAAAGATTATTGTAGAATTTGTAGGGAATTGTACTTTCATCTTTAAAATTTCCAAGGTGAGTTCCCCAAGTTAAAGCAGATACCTGGCATTTACGTTTTCCTTTTCTTTGCATTTTTGGGAGGAATTAAAGATCAGAACATAGGCTAAAGCTGTCTAATGCTTTAGGAAGAGCTGAATTTATCTGTGCTCTTCTAAGTATAAAACATCTCAGAGCATATTGTATTCTAATTAAAGATAAGAATTCATGTTACTTTTCATGGTCTGAAGAAGGTAACCTTTTTTTTTTATCTTTATGATTATTAGGGAACTTGATGTTGTTTCCATTAAAAGCAATCCAAACTGATTTGGTGTTTTGTGTTCTTCATAGCCTCTTGCTTCTGATACCTGAGAGTTTTTTTAAGATTAAATCTATTTTGTGCCAGTGGAACAATCTGTCTAAAGTTTCCACCATTGAGAATGCTGCTGACCCTAAGGATAAGCAAATGCAGCACTTCTAGGATTAATTTTGATTAATCTGAGAATTTCATTTTTTTCCCTACTTCCTGACCCATTGTCAAGGTTTAGAAGCTTCTAAATACATTTTGGCTTTATAGCAGACCTTTTGTTGTTGTATTTTATCAGGGGGAGCTGGTGACTGCCTCAAAAGCTATTATTGAAAAGGAGTACCAACCACGAGTCATAGTGAGCACAGCAGGACCAAACCCCTTCAACAAGCTCACTGACCAAGAGCTGGAGGAGTATCGCAGAGAAGTGGAGCGCAAACAGAAGGGCCCAGAAGGTGCGAGCACTTCTTGTAAAATTCAGCTAAATGATCACTCAGGCCCTCGGCTGGAAGACTGCGTATGAGTTGGGAGCATACACAGCACTGAAAGATGTGGTCCCCGTCCTCATAGAGCTTGTAGCTTAGTAGGAAAGACAGGACATGTACACAAATAAATACAAGTCAGAACGTGATACAAAGAGTGCCGAAAGCAGGGGATGGATGTCATCCCTAACCAAAGACAACAGTGGAAGCTATTGCTATTTTTATAAAAAAAGTTTTTCTTTGGAAGTTTCCAGGAGAAATCTGGAGTTTACATTTGGTTTTTTTCCTTGTTCTTTTTTTCCTTTTAATTCTTTGTGTATAAGTTTTGCTCATGTTCTTGTTAATGGGCTTAATGCTGCCGTGGCATCATAACTGAGCAATTCCTTCAGGTGTCATGGCCCACTCTGAGGCAGAAGCAGAAGAGAGGGGCAAATGGGAGGAGAAAAAGAGAGAGATGGATTGGAGAGGGGGAAGAGATAGAGTAGGCTGGCATTTTGGAATGTTTCTGCAGCAGTAAGGTAAGGACTCTCTGAAACAGCCACTGAGCTGTTTTGAAGCTATCCCACCCAGCAGAGGGCTTACCAATCACAGCATTTATTGTGCCAGCCATGCCTCAGTTTTTCACAGCTCTGTCAGATGATTGGAACAGTCCTACCATCATAAATCACTAGTCGAATCATAATTGGGGAAAAGATCAGTTAGAACATTATAGACAACTCCTAGTGCTTTCACATAGGACTGTACCTCTAGGGGAAGAGCCATGGACTTGCTAGTAGGAAGGAGGCCTGGACTTCCATTCTAATCCTTGGAGAAGCCAGTCCCCACCCTTCCACCCCCAAACCCAGTTTCTCATCCACATGTGGTGCTGTTTCTGTTCTGCACTGCGCTTCTGTTGAGTCACAGCATCCAAGGGGATGTTTCTGATGACTGTGAGCTTACCGTTCTCGCTGATTCTTATTTGTGCTATTGACTTACTAGCATATCTTTTGAAAAATAAATTGAGTCTGGATCCTGGTGGAGTTTATAACAAATCTCAGATCTTTGGAATCTGTACCAATAAGTCCACATTATTAGCTTGTGCTCCTCTCTTGAATAGTTGTTGATGGTGCTTTAGTGCCTTGGAATTCTGGACTTCATGTAGGGTTCTAATATTACCCTAGTTTGTGGGCAATATCATAAAAATAGTGCCACACTAAGACTAATTAATGACTGAAAGTCAGAATTGAATTGTGAGGAACAAGTTGTTTCAAATAAGTAAAAAAGTCTTCAGACTGGAAAAGCGATTCCAAAGAAACAATCAGAAGCACAACTCACTCACGTCCACAGAGGGCAAGTTTGTCTCAACCTTTTTCTGACCATGAGTTCACTGCTGCATGGATTTCTTGTTCAGCTGTGCAGCAGATAAGCCTCTGCCTTCATCTGAAAGAGTCTGAGGAACTGCAGTCCTCCCACAAGGAATTTCACACTGCAGTCATCAAAGCATTAAACTCCAACCCTGATCTTTTTACTGAAAGCTCAGGTACCACTCCCTTAATCTCCCTGCCTGGAACCTCCACGAATCTCTGCTGTCTGTACAACTTCAGATTGGCTTGATATATTACCTATGGGGTTAATTTTCAGATCCTTTGACTGGTGGAGATTTTGGGTTGGGGGGTATTATCTGGGAATGGCTTTCTACTCCTGAGGAAATCTTTTATATACTTTTAATTTTTTTTTTTAGTTCCTGTTTTAGACTAACTTTCACTACTTTATTATATAACTGCTATTGTTAAAAAAAAAAATCCTAAATCTTATTGGAATCTGTGCCCATCACTGCATGCCATGTTAGTCTAATATGTCTTTTTGCTCAGTAAAATCCCGTTATTTGCCTGTCAGTTCAAAGCAAGCAAAATTACTATCAAATGTAAACTTATATTTATTTTCTCATAATGTAGTCTTTTCCAGTGAGAAATGGGTGATAGTATGTATTTCCTCCATCATAATAAGAGTTTTCTTGGAATTATATTTAGTTCTTTTAAGAAAACTCTTACTTCTCCTAGACAACAAATTGATGTTGTTCAGGAAATAATTCATAGACTCTTTATTGAGTATGCCCCATGTATAAATAGCAGGTGAGAATTAAGATGTGAGGGAGTTGCAGTTCAGCAGCTAAATAGTCCCTAGAAGGAGACGAGACTGCTCTAAATTTACTGGAATCTAGTTGATTATATAGGCTTTGATTTGGAAGAGTTATACAGTCCAACCCCCTTGTCTAACTCATCCATGAATCTCTTCTACAATATCAATCACAGAAACACTTGGTGCTGCTAAGCTATTCAAATGAACACCAAAAATCTAAAAGCTTTATCAAAAGATTTTAGTTATTGTTTCTTTCCAAACAAAGAAGTTTAAATTTTCCCAGACACTTGGTCTATCAATGTCCTATTTTTTTTCCTGTGGCCAGGAGTACTCTTTGTCCTTTCTAAGTAGGCAGCAGTGGGGCTGGGGAAGAAAGGGCAGTTAATAAAGTTATGTAACATTGTTCATACATAGAAGCTTCTATGTGGACGGTAGTCCAGCACAAAGAATTAAAACCCAAAATCTGTTATAGTGGGAAGAGAGACCCAGGTTTAAGTCCTGGTTCTACCATTTAACTAACCATGGGTAAGTCACTTAACTTTTTTAAGCCTCAGTTTATAAACTTATCTATAAAATGGCCATAGTGAAACTTGAACAATGTATTTGATAGTGTTGTTTTGAAGGAAGTACTTTTTAAACCTGCCTACCAAGTGAATTAGACTCACATGGTAGTCATGAAACTACACCTTCTATCTGAAGTGGAGCAGGTTAGTCTTCTGAGAAGGGTGACAGATTTGTTCCTCTGGAAGAGGATATGAGATAGGACATTTCATCTTCTTCTTTATCTTCTGTTATCTTCTTAAATGAACATTGGATTACATCTGTAAGAAATTTGAAACAATGCCTCTTTTTTGGAGTAAGAAAAGAGGTTGAAGGAAACTAATATTCTTCATTGTAGGCTGTCTGGATAAGTATTTTTTTATGAAATCTAAATCACAGAGTAGCACAGCTGAAGTTTATGGTTGCTCCTCTTATATATACTGCTGCTTTTGCTTGCTTAGAATTGCATGGCAATGGATGCAAATTCAGAAAAAAAAATTCCGGCTAAAGTGATGGTGAAACATCTTCTTTAAAGACTTTTAAAGATATTCTCATCTAATTTAATCCTAATTTCCATACCTGTATAGAAAATGTGGAGCAACAACAGAAAGAAGGGAGCCCTCTGGACCATGCTGATGCCCACACTCCACCCAGTACACCAGTTAAACTTGAGGAAGGTAAGTTATATGGGGTTAGAAGGGTGGGTGGGAGAACCATGTCTGCTGGAGCTGCACCAGTGTGGTATGATGCATGAAAGACTTTGTATTCGTGGCATCAAGAGGAATGAATTTTGTTTTGGCTGAAGAAAAATGTTGCTGATATGGTAACAGTTCCATGAACAATAATCAAGAAGTGTGCATTATCACCAAGACTGTTACCACAACTGCAAGACTGCAGGTACCTTCCATTGTTCCCTTGGGTTCTGCTCTGGGTGCTTTCAGATGAAGCCAGTGCCTTTAGTTAACCGTGTTGAACTGGGAGACCGAGCTTCCCTAAGGCACCCTCACCCCAACTTTGGAATATGGCCAATCCTGCCCACTAATTGCACATTTCTTCAACTTTATTGTGTTTAGATTACACCTGTGGGGACAAATGCTATCCGTTCATCTTGGCATCTGGGTTTTTAATTTGATTTGCTCCAGTAGCATCACTCAAAGTAGACTAGTCCATCACATTTTTCGAGGGCTGCTGCACAAGCTGTGGCTCTTCTGTTTTGGCCTTGTGTCTGTTAAGTGGGTGTAATCTAATTTGTCTGTGTCCTTTTTCTCCTTGTGTATTGGGGTGTATCACCTGTCTGTTTCACAAGTCTCAAGTTCACTTCTTCATCCCATTCTTTGCCCTCCAAGAATGGCACCCACCATTCTTTTACTTTAACACAATGGCTGTGATTGAATGCCTAGATTTTTCTACTTGTGCTTTTCTTTTCTTGTGGCTGCGTTACAAACAGGAGATGGATATGCTAAAGAGTACCTGTTACCATAGTAAGTATCATCCCCATAATCTGATCTGTTTCTGCTTCTTAACTGGAATTCTGTGTGCTTTGCTTCATTCTCCTGCGTCCTTGTTTTTTTATGGGGTATTGTTTCCTGTTTTCCTTTTTTTTTCCTTTGGAAAAAAGCAAAAAGGCTCACTTTTTTTGTACGTGGAGAAAGAAACTAATTTTCTTTACAAGGTTGCCTTCTTGGAATTCTAGATCTCTTGTCACCTGTGATTGAGTGACATCTGATGTGTGCAGTACAGTTGAATGCAGACCCTTGAAAGGAATACTTGAGCCATTTTCCCACATGTATGTATTGCCAAACAAACCAGAGCATTCATGACAGATTATGTACTCAAATAAATTTCAGAAGATCAGAATTTTCATTCAGAGAATTTTAACTAAAGAGAAAATCGGGAATCTTTGACATCTACCATTTATTTTATTGACAGTATTTTTCTATCTCAACCTAGCATTGAAAGTTAGTTGCTAAAAAAAAAAAAAAGAATGAAGACATTGCTGTGGTGCCCAATGAGTTGATATTTTCTGAATTTTTGACTTAAACTGGAATTAATAGTACTTCTGGACTAACAGATGAATACATATGGTTTTATTTTTGAACTGACATTTGGTAAAATGATACTTCTTCCAAATATCAACAGGCACATACCTATTTGAAGAATAATATTGCTGCAAAGTTGTGTCATCTTTGCCAAAGTTGTGTCCTACTCCTTAAGGATTAAGAAGGGTATGATGTATGCACTGCAACCCCTTTCTCTGCTATAACAAGCAGAAAGCATTTAATACTATGTATAATAATTAAGAAGACCATTGCAGTTTTGCATTATAATCCAAGTATTTCTAAAAATGAGTGCTGAAGGGTTTGTTGAACTAGAACCTCCTAAGGCAGCTTTTAACCAATACTGTCCTTTTCCTGCTTTTTAAGTCTACTGCAGATTAACTGTTATTTAAGGCTCAGCTCCCAACTACTCCTCACTTACCCATTCTAACTTTGGCTTGATTTTGAATGCTAAGTGGTTGGTGTTCACTAATATGCCAGTTGTTCATAACTTTATATTTCTTACAAAAATTCCTCAGAACTGGTTTCCCACAGGCTTACTGTATAAGAAGTGGTGAATTTTTAGCTTGATACACTAAGGGAATCAAACACACAGGCTTTTATTTAAACAAGTTACCTTTTTTGAATCATACTCTTTTGTTCGTATAATTGGGAACTATTCAAATATATAAGAGAAATTGACTCCCTCTTTCTCCCGTTTTCAAAGATTCACTTCCACCACCTACTCCACTCAGCAGTAATTCTGAGATTCCTAAGCCTTTCCTTGCCTTTGATGTTGATGTTGAAGGACAGACACCTAAACTCAGGCTGCTTTGGCTAGGGCTAGATATCCAGTGGGAGACCAAATATTATGGGCTCAGAGTGATGCTCAGTTTTAGGAGTACTAAGAACCATGAATTTGCAAAGTGTGATATCTTATTTTTAACCAGACCTGTGATTTCATTGGCAGAGGGAACTCTCAGTAAGGATATTACCTAAACAGTCACTTGTCCAGTTGGTAGTCTTAGAGTCTAGGTGAGTTGTCTATGATCAATCAGTATGTGCCTGAGATGTTGGACTCTTAAGTCCTCCTGACACCAAGGCCAGCTATGCAGTGTGCCATGCTACCTTGCCATTGTAAGAGGCCTTTATGGGTGTTTGATACCTCCTGTCTTTATTCCCTAGTCATTGCTTAAAACTTCCCCTCCCTTTTCTTACACACACGTTGACTTAGTGATTTCAAGGCCTCTGATTGATTCTTATTTTGTCAGCAGTCTATCCAGTGGCAGGCAGTTAAAAGTAACCTTTCACTGAAACTCTGTTTTTTACATCTATTGCACTGAACTATATAGTAGTATAGAATTTTTAAAAAGTATTTTAATATCATGTCAATAAACATGTTATCTTCATATTAAAAACATTTCTCATCTTAGAAATGACATTTTAAAAATCTAAGTGGAGTCACTCTTCCTAACTCAATAGTTTGTTTTACTCCTACATCCATTAGACACACAGCAGGACCAGACTTACAGAGATGACAGTGATGCTGCAACCTTCAAGCAAACCCTTCCAGACCTCTCCCCTGATGAGCCTTCAGAAGCACTTAGCTTCCCACCACTTGAGAAAGAGGAGGAGGAAAGTAGACGTGACGATGTTCACATCCAAAGTCAGACTGAATTACCTGCTACAGAAAATCCAGAAACCCCATCCCCCCCTGCTGAAGAGGCCACCACACCGACTGCCGAGGAGGGAATGGCAGCAGACCCCGGGAGCGATGAATCCCCTGGGAAGTCCCCCTCCAAGAAGAAAAAGAAGTTCCGCACTCCTTCCTTTCTGAAGAAGAGCAAAAAGAAAAGTGACTCCTAACGGCCCCGCGCGCTGCAGAAGCACTGTCATGTTTTAAACCCCTGATCCTTCATTAACCACTAGGACGTATGTGATTGTACTGAGTGTTTTGTCTTATGTTGTAATGGAGTGCAGAAATGAAACCAGTTAGCCACCCTCGGCAAAGCTCCCAGGGTATAGTTTTTAACAGCAAATTAACCAACTTGCAGAAAGGTGCTAACCCTGAGTTCTCAGCAGCTAACTTCAGATCTGTTCCCAACTGGTACACCACTGCAAAGTCTTTATGTAGAAGACTTGGAGCCACTGTGTTAAAAGGAAAAGCTCTCCCTCAAGAATTCTTAGCAATGTAAATCACAGTTGCAAACTCTGTTAACCCTCAGCAGTTGTGTTCTCTAATACTGTGCTCCTAAGTCACAACAGGTGTGTTTAAAAATCTTTGCTGTTGTGTTTTCAGAAAGAACATACTCCTGAACAGAATGAGACTTTGCGCTTCTGCAGGCTAGCTGTGGTTATAGATCGTACTCTACACAAGGCTTTGGCAACCTCCCTCCCATCTTGCACCCCCTCCTATGGAAGTTATAAATAAAGCAAGCTTGCACCTTTTACTGCTAGGCTTCTGCTTAAACTTGTGTTGTCTCACATGACTTAACTGAAGGTGTTTGCTGTTGCACTGTATATTCAGAGAACTTCGACTTGGCTAATTGAAAACAGTAACTGATCCCATGAAACCTAGCTTAAGCAGCCATTTAAAGGGATGGGCAGAGAGGTTAGTTTTTGAATTAGATGTTCTGAAAACCACAGCTACCTTAGAGTGTTCGTATTAGAGATGGGCAACTCACCGCTCCATCAAATCTGTCTGTCACCAAGCATTTATTAAGTATCTCTTATGTGCCAAGCACTATTACTAAGTGCTATAGATTCAAAACCAAAACTGAAACATTCCCTACTCTTAAATAGCTTCCCATTCTGCTGGAGAAGACATCCCTAGAGGTTCCATGTACGTAAGAGTTGGTTTGACATCCTGTGCAGAAGGCGTTTTGATGAGTAGTGAGTATAAACCTGCATCCATCCTTCATGGCTCACTGATGTCATTATATTTTCTTCTCACCCCCAGACGTGAATTCTGTAATACCTGGCATCTTATCCATCAGGATGCCTAAAATAGGGGTTAGCGTTGAGGGAAGGGGGAGAGTATTTGCTAGAATTTCCTGTGAATTTGCAGTTGAAATCTTTCCAATTCTGAACATTCCTTTTTTAATAGACCAACTTTTTTCAGTTTTATTCTGTCGGAAATACTCTTTTCTTACAAAAGACTGTAGAGATTGTCTTTGTGAAATTTTAGGTATTTTCATATTTGTTCCTGTCTTCACATAGCAAATTACAACTTTGAAAATTTCAGGTTATGAAAAGTTAGACTAATTATAATGATCATAGTTTGACATCTTGCACCCAGAGCTCACTTTTGAATGTTCTGCTCAAGAGCTCAAAAATCTGTTTTTTCCCATGTAGTTACATACATAAGATGGTCCACATAACTCATTCCCCTTGTAGAATGACATGATATTGCTTGATACTAGAAATAAAGTGTCTTGTCTCAAGCCTGCTTCACGGTTGCAAAAATGGAAATTTTCAAATGCTTTACCCTTGATGCAGTATAAAAATCT
This sequence comes from Notamacropus eugenii, assembly GCF_028372415.1. Lineage (NCBI taxonomy): Eukaryota > Metazoa > Chordata > Mammalia > Diprotodontia > Macropodidae > Notamacropus > Notamacropus eugenii. Next base: position 52,970,677 of record NC_092877.1, read on the forward strand.
CCAAACCACAGCACTGATTCAGTCATGAAACAAGACCACCTCAACAATGTAAAGCAATATTTGGCCCCAGATAACAACTGTGGCCAGTTCAGGGAGGGACAAGAGACCTGATGTTAGCATTGTGGAATTGCAGGGAAAAGGAGGGTTAGCAGGGAAGGGACACCAGGGAAATATGGGATTGCTGATATTGGAAATGGGTAGATGTAGGGTGGGGCTAGAAGTCACAGCAAATCACTGCATAAGAGAGACACCTAAACAGTAACGTTTAGAACAGACTGCATGGCACTAATGGCTTTGAGCTTGTATCCTAACCTTGTATGTCCTCTGTACACTAGAGAGCTGACTTACCTTCTTTTGCTGAACTGTGTTTTATTGCCAATCGTAATTACAGTTCACCATCGCTCTGTGTTTTAATTAACAATGGATCCTTCCATTTCTCTTTTCCCACGTATGCAATGACTTTAATTTCCAATTTTGTAGTTCATTGTTTTAATTCTCTGTATTTTACAGTATGAGATGTAGTTGCATATATGGCTGTAAACTTCAGAAGATAAGTCCTTGTTTTTCTTTCTTAATTGTAACATTGTTTTACTCATTAATAAAGTCTTCTTTAAACAGTCTTAGTGTCTGAAATCTGGGGAAGTTTCGATGTTAGTTACTCTCTCAGTTTCATTCCATCAGAAATAGTATTTTACTTTGAAAAGTTCATTTTTCATACTGCCTCGACTGATGCAGATTGCAATCATCCTGTGTGCTTCTTGTCACTGTTGTTTCACAAATCCTTACAGAGCATCCATATCAAGAAGCCTTCCTGTGCCTTATTTATTCTAAAAGAGAAAACAAACCTCATCCTTTTGAAGCACTAACTGCAGTTGGTGGTAGCTGTAGACTGGAGGCTGCCATTTTGCTTACCATTGTGTGGTGATATCCCTCTAGCTCTTCACCATCCCTGATAAGAAGTTTTAATTGATGCTACTTAGAAAGCAATCTTCTCCAATCACATTACATCAGTCATTTTTCCTCTAATAATTTGAGACCAGCATGGTCTCAATGGAAAAGAAAGAGATTTGTTTTCTTAATGTAGTGATATAGTAAAAACAACTATTATTAATATTATTATTGGAGTTTTCATTTCTTTGGTGTGAATCCTCTTCTATTAATGCAGATCATAGTTCTTCAATTTAGTAAATGTTCTTTAATTACTGCTCACCTTACAGCAAATTAATCCCTGTGACTTTGGTGAGATTGGTGCATCACCAAATCATCACCAGGCCTGCACCTACAAGATATTGTACTTCACTGATGAACTTCAAGAGCCCAGGGTTCACCTCCACCCCTACCACCACCACAGTAGAGACATCAGAGTAGGGTTTTAATGGAGTACAATGATGTGACTCCTCTATTTTGTCTTACTAGCACTCTCAGGTTTACTTTATGGCATCTCATTTAACCCATACAGCAACTCTGTGTTCATTTCACAAATGAGAAAACTGAGTTTTAGGTTACAAGATATGTCAGAGGTCACACAATTTATGTCATCCAGATAGTGATAAAGCTGGGTTTCAAACACAGGTTTTTTGTCATAAAAACTGGTAGCCCATAGCAAAAACTTATTGTAAATAATTTCACCAACCCTTCACCCATAATGATTAATCAAAGTCCTTTCCTTATACTACCCCTGTGAGGAGAGAAATGAGACATGAATTACTTCCATCTGCAGATGAGGAAATGGAAGCTTAGAGATCAAGGACTCGTGCCATATCCCATCCCCACCGATGCAGTGAGTCAGAATCAGGCTCCTGAATCCACTGTCTGCTTGCCAGTTACACACTTTAGAGTGTTTAGCCCATCTGCACTTTCTTCCCTCACGCATCCCCTTACAGAGTCATAAGCAGGGATTCTTTACCTCATGTCTTGGATGACCCCAGTCGTCTAGCTTTGCAGCCTAGCAAAGCCTGTGGACCCCATCTTGGAATAATATTTTTTTTAGATAATTAAAGGAAATGCCAAATTTCAGCAAATGGTGAGAATAATGATGTAATTTTTCCCCATCCAAGTCCACAGACCACAGAATTCTATTGGGGCAGCTAGGTGGCACATTGGAAAGTCAAGGAAGACTTGAGTTCCAATCCAGCCTCACTCACCTGTGTGACCTCTGCTTCAGTTTCCAAATCTATGAAGTGGGGCTCATAACAGCACCTAACTCCCAGGGTTATTGTGTGGATCAAATGAGAGGATATTTGTAAAGCACTTGACACAGTGTCTGGCACATAGTGAACACTATAAATGCTACCAGCTGTAAGATCTACAGGGCCAGGAGACATGCGTTTGAGTCACACTCTGATGTATATCACTTGGCCTCAGAGCCTGTTTCTTTGTCATAAAATGTGGATGCTGCTGCTTGTCTACTTGACATGCAACGATGTCAGAAAAGTACTTCAAACACTGTCAAGCCCATAGAACCTGAGCACCACAGAAATGTGAGTGGATATCTTGCTCATGTTAGTATCTTGCTCATGCAAATGTTGGCCCATTTAGAAGAGCAGAGATTTGCTTGTAGATTCAAAACCCATTTGTTCCGTAGAATTTAAATCAAGGTCTCATGATGACTGGATGGATGCCTTCTCTACCTTTTCTGGCCTTATTCTTTCCTCCTCCTTCCAAACTGGCCTCCTTGTCATTTCTCCCCGATGTGATGTTCAGTGTCCCTCTCTGTACCTTGGCACACACAGCCTCTTCCCTCCTTCACCTTACCTTTTAGAAGTGCTAGGGTTTCTTTCAAGGGATAGCTCAGATACCACCTCCTACATGAGATCTTCCCCGGTCTCCCAACTGTGAGTGTCTCCTCCAAAAAAACTGCCTTATATTTAGTATAAATGTTGTGTGTACTTATATGTGCATGTTCTCTCCCCTGTTATCTCCTCTTAAGGGTATATAAACTTGAGAGAAAGGACTGTTTCATTTCTGTATTTATCCACAGCACCTGGCACATAGCATGCACTCAATATCTGCTTAATAGGTCAGTGTCCTAAGAAGCTGCATTGTTGGTGCTGTCAAAATTCTAAATGGTGCTAGCAGCTGAACTCTTAGACTGCAAATGTATTTGAAAGGTATGCTAACTCACCTTGGCTTGCAATCAGCAAGCACCCAGCTAAATTAGGCATTCCATCATGTATTGCTAAGGGCTTCCAAAGATACAAAGTCCTGTGGCCTGATAGAACATCTTCCTATCACAAGTGTTCATAGATCTTTAGGATCCTACCTAGAAGAGCTTCATCCAGTAAGACAGTTTTTGTTTTGCGTAGGTGGAAGACAGCCATTTAATATCCTCCAAATCATCCTCTAATCTCACCCTTGGCCCTGTGCCCCACCTCTCCTGCCCCTATTTGTACCCCAGGAAAAGTAATCACATGGTCACAGGCTTTAAACCTGAAAGGACCTAAAAAATCATGTAGCCCAGAGATTCACTAAGTGGGTGATCCTGCTCCCTGGGGGTGCTGGAATGATCCAGTAGGGTGGTAGTAGCCTTGAAAGCAATTGGGGAGACATTGAATAAAAATAAGGGGGCTGTGGAAGCATAAGAGAAGAAGACAAGAAAATTTTGAAAAACTGTACATGTTTTCATCTGTTGTGTAAGTTAAAGTTGTAGTGATTACATTATTTTCCAAATAAACACACAAAATGAAAGTTAAAACCAGTCAGCGGTCGTCTGCTGACAGGTCTTAAACAAGTGTTGGCAGGCAAGTGTGTTGTGCATTATTGGGAAGTCCAGCATGTATCGGCAGGAATATGTGCCTGTAATGAATTGTTTAAAATATGATACTTTATCGTTATATGACACAATACTGCATCATCAAAATTTCAGCGCAGGGAAAAAAAACCTACAAATTTATAATAAATTATTAAATTTAAGTTGCATCATTTTTTTAAAAATGGTTTTTTTTTGAAATGATGCAAATTATAAAAAAAAAACATTAAATGGTCAAAGACTTTGGTAGGGGGGGGCGCATTAATTTTTTTTAAAGGGGGCAGTAGGCCAAATAAGTTTGGGAACCTTTGATCTAGCCCAGTCTCTTTTAGGTCACAATGGAACTGAGGTCCAAAGAGATTAAGTGACTTGCCTGAAACCACACAGGTAAATTCTTACATTTTAAACTGATGTTCCTCCCGCACTACAAATCTTACATGAACATTTTCCTCATAGTTTTTTTTTTTCCTCAGTGGGATTTAACAAGGTCTTATCCATTTGTTATTTCTGCACTAACCCAGTGTCTTACTGAAATAACAAGATAAAAAATCTAGAACCAGAAGGGACCTCAGAGGCCATCTAATCCAATTCCCTCAATTTTACAGATGAAGGAATTAAAGGCTGGGGAAACTAAGTTGTTTGCCCAAGAGCATATAGTTCAGGGATTAAGTACACTCATTTGAACCCAGGTGACCAGAATCACACTGATGAGCAAATATAAAATCTTAGAACTAGCAACTTTGAGACCTAACTCAGCCCCTTCCTAGAAGAGAAGAGGAAACCAAGTCCCAGAGAGGGGAAGGAACTAGCCCAAGTCTCACCATTAATTAAAGCAGCTTGGAAGGTGATGTGATTCCATTGGAAGGTCAATGAATTTGAAGACATCAGAATTCTTAACTCTGGAATATGGAGGGCAAGAAACTTAATCTTTCTGAGTCTCAGGTATCGATCTTGAGATGAGAAGATGGGAATAATTAAGGTTCCTTTTCAGCTCTAAGTGAAAAAAGGTGAGTTTATTTCTGACTACATAGAATGAAATAGTCAGTATCTCTAATTTTATAGAACTATATAAGCAACCCTGCTGCTTAGTACACTGAAGATAATGGGAAGCAAGAGTTGGGCACTGAGTAAATTACTCCCCCACAATCCAGGGCAGTTTCTACATTGCTTATAAAGGGATAAGATAAATGTAAAAGTGCAAAAATAATTTCCATTTCTACCAGTGACCATTCCCATCTTAGTTACCTTTAGTTGAAATAAAAATATATTTAAAAGAAATCCATTTGCAAAATAACTTTAATCTGTCATACATAGTTCGTCAAAACTCCGCTGTGACTCTTTATAACTTGATCCAGAATGCTCATATTATAAAAAGAATATTGTTTACATACCGTGGCAGTTTTACAGCCACTACTTTTTCCAATCTTAGTAGCCTGTGCTGCTGCTATTAGCTTGACTTTTTTATAGGAAAAGGCGAAATCAACGCATCCCCATTTTTGGTAGCTACCATTAGAAGCCAAGGCTGTGTGGTTTCCAACAGTTATACCATGAAGGCCACAAAGGAAGCTGATTGCTAGCCTATCCTGGAGGCCAGGAAACTACCTCCAGACTCTTCCCAGTGGGCTGCAGTCATCCATTGTTCCATCATTGTAAATGGACCAGCATGGAGAAGGGTAAAAGGCACCATAACCTTGAGAATCACAAGAAGCTTTGAAAATACAAAATTCTCAGACTCAGAGACTGAGTAGCAAAATGCATAGTATTATAAATGACTCTGGTTGGTTTTTATCAACCCCACTGCTTCTAAATCCCCAGTATTATAGACTACGGTCAGTTTTTGTCACTGATGTTCAGTTTCATCAAAATTAAGCCTGCGTCATCCATAATGCCACATTACTGAGGAAGACAATCCTTTAGTTTTGAGGAAAAGTGAAAGAGCTGGGATCAGTCTTTTCATAGCAGATTTCTGACTCACTGATGCCAGCATTCCAAACTTCTCTTTAAACGCTTCCTTCAGGTATAGCGAGATGTTGGCTCTGATGACTGAAGTTCTGACAAATGACCCAGTATCTATCACTGGCAACTTGGAAGAGAACCGGTCACTCGGCTTTGGTTTGCTGCTTCAGAGTCCCAAGGAGGAGGATGGGGAGAAGAAACATCGCTGAGCATATACTGAAGCACATTTGGGCCCCAGCCAGCCAGTATACTGCAGAGAGAAGGGGAAAATTCATTACCACTTGAGGATACTGAATTCAAGGATTTTCCCATTGAAGTATTTTTCAGTTTCCCCAGCTCAAGGCTTTTCCCACCATGCTTACATGTCACTCAGTATCACTGTTCTGGTTGGATGTTGCACTTAACCAAAGACTACATTTAAATGGAAGTTCAGTCCAAACTATTCTGATGAGACATCATAATAAATATGCTCTTAGTAAAGGAAAAAAAGGCAAGAAAAACATTTTAGATATAAGGATCAGTAAAAGCAACGTGAAATGAAGTAAGGAATATATGGGACTTGTTCAAAGAACAAACAACAAAGAAGTTAAAGCTGGCTAGAATATATAGTAAATTAAAAGGAAAAAAAAGCCAGAAAGATAAATTGGAATCATATTATGATGGGCCTAAAAACATTACTGAGGAGGCTTGATTCAAAGGTAATGGGAAGTCATCAGAGATTCTTAGGCCAGAAGTCAAGATAAGAATTCAACGTTAAGAAGATTAATCTGGAAGCATATTTAGGATGAATGGAATGGAAGACACACCAGAGGATTTGATTTTGAAGAGATTAGTTAGGATATGTGCCTTCTCTCCTACTCGGTATCCCCCACAGTGTCTAAGTTGTACCTAAGTTACTTGATAATTTGCTGGTCAACCAAGTCCTGAAAAGCCAGGTAATCTATTGGTAAGTGTTGCCCATGCTAGATGACTGACCTCAGACCAGAGATTCACTAAATATGAACTAAATGTTTTGGCTGAATCTTTAGATGCCCAAGGCTACATTTTTGCCTTAAGAGCTTAATCAGAAAATTAAGTTTTCACAAGGTCATTATCATTAACTCCTGCTAAGCACCACATTCTTTTCCTTTAAAAAAAGAAGAAAGGACTCCAGACAGGTGGAGTCAAGATGGCAGAGAAAAGAAAGGAAATTGCCTGAGCTCTGCCCAATTTTCCTTAAATCATGCCTCATAATGAATTCTGTAGCAAGTGAACCCACAAAAGAATGGGGCAAAATAATTTTCCAGCCCAAGATAACTTAGAAGGACAGCGGGAAAGGTCTCATTTGGGTAAAAGGGCAACAGCACAGTGCAGGCAATGTCTGGGCAAGCCAGGGGGAAACCCTTATCCCTAGCACAGATCAGCAACTGAGGCCCCATAGTCCTTACTCAACAGGCCAGGTACTGTGGGCCAGCTGTGAGACCTCCAGTCCCAACACTGCTGATTAGTGATCAGGCCTGGCAGGCTCAGAGTCCCAGGCACAGCCAGCGAGACAAGACCAGAAAACTCCAGTGTGGCACATAGCCGCCATCCCTGGAGGCTTAGCACAAAAAACCAGTGACCAGTGCCCTGACCCCCAGCACAAGAAGCTTGGAACTCTCTTGTATCTCAGGAGCAGAGCTCAACTTTAAAAGTCATGAAATAGGCTGGAAAATGAGCAAAAACTAAACAAAGCAAAAAAAGCTCTGGCCACAGAAGGCTACTATAGCAGCAGACAAGCTCCGAAAAGGACAACAATGTCAAAATGTCAATATTCAGAGCCTCAAAGGGAAATATGAATTGGTCTCAGGTCCAAGAAGTCCTCCTGGAAGGCCTCAAACAGGATTTTAAAGTCATGTAAGAGAGGTATAAGAAAAATTGGGAAAAGAAATGAGTTATGCAAGGAACCATGAAAAACAGCTTAGAAAAGGAAGCACAAAAACAAAAGGAAAAAGAAAACAACTCCTTAAAAAAGGAGAATTGTCCAAAATGGAAAAGGAGGCACAAAAGCTAGCTGAAGAAAATAATCCCTTGAAAATCAGAATTGGGCAAGTGGAAGCTAATGACTCTATGAGACATCAAGAATCAAACGAAATCAAAAGAAAGAAAAAATAGGAGAAAATGTAAAATACCTCATTAGAAAAATAACTGACCTGGAAAACAGACCCAGGAGAGAGAATTTAAGAATTATTGGACTACCTTAGAGCCATGATCAAAAGAAGAACCTGGACAACATCTTTCAAGAAATTATCAAGGGAAACTGCTCTGATATCTACCAGAGTGTGACATAGTAATGTAAAGAATCCACCAATCACCTCCTGAAAGAGATCCCAAAATAAAAACTCCCAAGACTACTAATATTACAGCCAAATTCTAGAACTTTCAGGTCAAGGAGAAAATACTGCAAGCAGCCAGAAAGAAGCAATTCAGATGTCAAGAAGTTACAGCCAAGATTACACAAAATTTAGCAGCTACTACATTAAAGGATTAGAGGGCTTGGAATATGATATTCTAGAAGACAAAGGAGCTAGGGGTACAATTGTGAATCAACTACCCAGCAAAACTGAGCATAATCTTTCAGGGGAAAAATATGGGTATTCAATGAAATAGGGGACTTTCAAACATTCCTGATAAAAAGACCAGAGCTAAACAAAAAAATTCTGTTTTCAAATACAAGACTCAAGAGAAGCATAAAAAGGTAAATGGGAAAGAAAAAACGTAAGTTATTCAATAAGGTTAAACTATTTACATCCCTACATGGGAAGATGAGACTTGTAACTCTTAAAAACTCTATATTAGGGCAGTTAGAAGGGGTATACGTAAACAGAGGGTGCAGGTATAAGTTGACTTTGATGGGATGATGTAAAAAAATTAAGGGATAAGAAAGAGGATTGTACTGGGGGAAGAGAGAAAGGAGAGTGGGGTAAATTATATGAAGAGGTGCAAAAGAGTGGAGAGAAAGAAGTGGGGGCGTTAGCCTTCTTGAACATTAGTCTCATCAGCTGTCACTCAAAGAAGGAGTAACATACACACTTAGTTGAGTATAGAAATCTATCAAGGGGAAGGAGGTGATAGAAGGGAGAGTAGAGGTCAGAAACAAAACACTGGTAAGGAGGGACGGGGTAAAAGGAGGGGGAGGGAGAGAGAGAGAAATAAGAAAAATAGAATGAAGGCACATACACAATAATCTTGAATGTGAAGCATGGTAGGGTGTTTTAAGGGCAGGAGATGTGAATATATATGTAGAATCTATATCAGATTGCATGCCATCGTGGAGGGGGGAGAGAATGTGGAACTCAAGAGCTTATGAAACTGAATGTTGTAAACTAAAAATACAGGATAGGAGAGACCTCAAAAGGACAAGGACCCAGAGGAGAAGGGATTGGGATCAAAGACACAAGTAAGAGGGTGACCTTAGCAAGAAAGGACATCTCTAAATTAGAGACTACAGTAAAGGAGAGAATTGGGGTAGGGGATGATGATAAAGGATTTTGAGGTGCAAGATGGGGAGCGACAACAGCTCACAACTGTTTTCTCGGTAAAAGTAGGCAGCAAGGTCCTGTGCTTAGGGGTGGGGAGAGAAGGACGTAGCATATAGATGGCTGGAAAGAGAAGAGGAGGTGCTACAGCTGCTGTAGGGACTGTAATAGAGAAGAATAAAAAGACTGCTGTGCAGTCAGAAGTGCCCAGCTGAGATCAAATAACCAACTTGTGCACCTGGCATGTTTCTAATACTTCATTCAACCACTTCCATGTAGAAGCAGAGGAAGATGGATGGTGTGAAGGTGACCCAGGAGTGAGGTTTGGTTAAAATATGAGGAGTGAGGACAGTTTATAAGTGAACTGGTTAACTGCAGGGTCAAAAATGTGAAGAAAGGAAAAGTGAGGCCAGAGTGCATTGATGGACTGGTATAGCATGAAGGAGACAGAGTCACAGTTACAGTGAAAATAAAAATAAGCTCAATACAAGTAAGAAGAACCAGGGAGAGGACAAGAGATTGTGATCAGAGGAATTTTACAGATGCTTCAACCCAAAGAATCAAATCAACTTGCCAAAGTTGATTACACAATGAATTAGTGGCAAAGCCAGGCATAGAAACCCAAGTTCCTATCTCCCAGGCCACATGTGTAAGGAAAGATGATCTAATACCATGTACTGATCGTGAAGACTCATAGGGAAACCACACCTAATGGACTCAGTACACTTTAGACATGAAATTCTTAGTGGATTCTTTGGGTCTCTGCACAGACTTGCCTGTTCACTACCCAGTTTTTCACCGGGATGCATAACTAGTCATCATTAAGTCCTGAAGCCTGGAAGTTATAAGACACACTAGAGGAGAAGAGGAGCAACCCCAGATCTCCACCCCATACCTAGCATTCCAATGCCTGGTGGTAAGAAAAACATCTCCTTGGCATTTTGGGGTGGGGGGAAGGGGAGAAATGGGGAGAAAATTTGGAACCCAAAATTTTGTGGAAATGAATGTTGAAAACTTAAATAAATTTAAATTTAAAAAAAAAATTCAACTAGAAAAAAAAAAACACCTCCAATGAAATCAGAAGACAGCTGAGAAAAACCTTTTCTGACTCACCCCACTTATCCCCTCTCACCATGGAGGATGTCAGTCCTGCAGCTATCTGGACAAGCAAAAACACAAAGTGATGAAATCTAATTACCTAACAAGATCACATCTTGTTTCACCTTGATGTTGTTGTCCAGAACTTTCCCTGCAGACTTCATCCCTCATTCCATATTTTAAACTGTGGTCCCACCATCTCAGATTGCTCTCAACACCTAGTGGCCAAGCTTCTAACGATAACCTTCCTCACACTTAGCTCATTGTCAGACACAAGACTCCGAACCCATCCATCCCCGGATCTGTACTCCACCCCTTACCAGCCTGGGAGGACCTGTGTGAGCCTGTGTTTCACTACAGCATAGCCTTCAGGAACCTAGGGGTTACTCCTCGTCACAAAGACGACCTTCATTTGAAGCCAACTGTATGAATTTTTGACAGCCCCAGAAAAGCCCAAACCATCAATTTTAGGAGTATGTTCAGTGATGCCTTTTTACCAGAAGCAGCAAAGTGGCAAAAGTGATCAATCGGAGATTATCATTGCTACCATCTCTGACACATGAACAAAATGACCCCAAATAGGGAGGCAAGGATGATTGAGAAAGAGGTTAAAAGCCAAGATAACTGAAAATTCCTTAGCCTGTGTTTGAGCATCCCTACTCCTAGCCACTCCCCCAAACCAAACTTACCTGTAGCTGAGACAACGGGTCCCACAGCCCTGGCCAGAGCTCCCAGACTCCTCAGTGTCCCCATTATTGTGCCTTTCTGACCTGCTGAGCCTGTGTAAGGAGACAGCAATTTCAACACGTATGCTACCAGAAAGTATATATGCTTCTGACATTTTGATGCATATGGGCCTTTTCTCAATTTTATCTCCTTGGGGTATATGCCTACTGGTTGGATCTCTGCGTGTGCACATTTTAGTCACATGTTAGTAAACTTGTTTTCATCTTCAACTTGCATTCCAGGCACACGGGATGATCTGTGCAAAAGCAGAGACGTTGGAGATGGACAATACACCAATATGCTATGTGTGTATCTGGTTTTGCCCAGTGGGGAGCATGTAGTTGTGGGCTTTGTCATTATGGAGACATCAAATGAATCAAAAGATCACTGCTAGTGATATTTCAGATAATGAGGCGGCCCTTGTCCATGCCAAGGTCAAGTCTTCTACCTGTGTCTGTGATCCCATCCCCTCCCATCTTCTTTATCAGATTTTAATATTCAGTCTCTTCGTATAGACTGGTTCTTCCCTACTGCTTTCAAACATGTTCAAGTTTCTTCTGTCTTTAAAAAACCAAAACATATGACTCTTCCCTCACCTCAAGTTTTCATCCTATATCTTGTCCCTTTCTCAGCTGAAAAAAAAGTCTGTCCAGCCTCTCAGTCTATACATCCATGTCATTCAGCCCTTTCAGTTTGGCTTCTAACCTCATCACTTAGCTGAAACTACTCTCTCCAAAATTATGAGTGATTTTTTATTTAAGAAATTTAACAATTGGGTGTTTTTCCTCCACTTTCATCCTTCTTGACCCTTTCTGCTACATTTGACCACTTTCTTCTCCTATTCTTTCCTCTCTGAGACTTCATGAAATGACTTTCTCCTAGTTCCTTCCTCTCTGACTGTTCTTTTCAGTCTCCTGCTAGCAGTCATCCTTATCACAGCTCCAGAGTCCTGTCCTAGGTACTCTTCTGTCTCTCTCCAGCTTCTCTGTGACTGCCTCAGTTCCCATGCTGTTTCTGTGCAGATGACCCCCAGATACAGACAGTGTAATCAGGCAACCTCACCTCTGAACCTCAGCCAAAATCACTGGCTGCCTATAGGACATTTCAAACGTCCCAGACAAATCTCAAATTCGTCATGTCCAAAACAAAACTTTCACCCAAAGCCCATCCTTCTTTTAAATTTTCCTATTTCTGTCAAAAGTTCCACCATTTTATGAGTCTCCCAAGTTGGTAACCGCAGAGTTGTCTTCAACTTCTCACTTTTCCTCACTCCATAGATCTAATCCATTGCTAAATCTTACCATTTCTGACTTCATTGAATCTCTTGGATCTCTCCCTTTCACCACTTATACAACCACCACCCTATTTCTGGTCTCACCTAGACTATTACAATATCCTCCTAACCTCTTTCCCAGCCTCCAATCTCTTACCACTCCAATGCACCCTCCACTCTGATGCCAACGTAGTTTCTCTTTGAGAATGGAGCACGAAAACCATATCACTCCCCTAGAAAAACTCCACTGGCTTGCCATTGCCGCTAAGGTCACACATCAATCCCTGTTTGGCTTTTAAAGCCCTTCACAGGCCACAACCTATCTCTCATATGTCATTATACATCCCTTCCATCCCACACTGTATGGTCCATACAGATTAGCCTTCTCCTTTTTCTTCACACATGGTATTCTCATTCTCTCTCTTTCCCTCTCTGTTTCTATCACAATCTGTCTCTGTCTCTGCCTCCCTCCCTCCTGTGTCTCCCTCCCTCTCTTCTCTGTCTCTTTCTTCTCATTACTGTGCCTCTACACTGCCCATCCTCCCATGCTTGGTACACATTCCCTTCTCACTCACCTCTGCTCTAAAGCATCCTCTTCCTTCAAAATGAGTTCAGATACCAACTTCTACCTACACAAAATCTTCCTGATTACCCTCAACTGCTAGAGCTCCCTCCCTAAATACTCTCTACTTATTTTGTATTTGTTCTGTGTAGACATACATTTGCATACTGGCATACATATACCCAGCTACATATGTATATATATGTATGTGCACATTATCTCCCGACAGGGTTTTTTCATCCTTTCAGTTTATGTGCTGGTACATAGTAGGTGTTTACTGAGTGCCAGCTAGGCTCCTTCCTAGCCAGTAATATGGAGTACAATAAAACCTGAGAGGCTAAAGGCTGTTAAATCAGCAAGTATTCTCATTCACAGTCCTAGACTTGGCTGTTTGTGAAAGATATAGTCCCTGAGCTCATGGAACTCTCCATTCTACCTGGAAAAGGTCTATGTGGATTTGATAAAGGAATGAAGACTTTAGGATAGTGTATACTAAGGACCAAATGAGGGGTCAAGGTTGAAAGGGCTCTAAGAAGTCAGAGGAGACACTGATCAGCATGGGCCGGATGAATCATGAAAGCTTCCAAGAAAAGGTGGAATTTGAACTGGGCTCTAAAGGATGGAGAGGGTCAGATAGCGAAGGCCCATCAGTAAGTCCCTTCTCTCCCTGTCCTTGACACAGATGAGAGCCCACTCTCAGATGCCTAGAATTCCTCCTCCCTCGTTTAGGGCCCCATGTCCACTCTGACCACCCCAAACCCGAGCCAAAAAGCTTACCATAACTAGAGACCACAGCTGACAGACAAGGTACCACGATGGCAGCAGCTGCAAAAGAAGGTTCACGTGAGCTCCAGGCTTCCCCAGGAGCAGCCCAGAGTTTATCTCTGCCCACAGGAATCTGAAGGGAAGGGAGGGCTGAGCCAGGAGCTAGAGCTCTGCAGGCTTTCCATCCAGATAACCATCCACAAATCTCCCCCATCTTCTGCACAAACCCCTCTGGACTATCCACAGGTCTGACTAAGGCCTCAATTTAATGCAAGGGGGAGGGAGAAGCTAAGGCTGCCAAGGTTAGAGTTACTTTCTGCCGAGCTAATATCCCCCAAAAGGCACCTTCCAGGGAGGAGGGTGGGATACATCTCCAGGTAAGGCAGCCTCAGGCTCCTGTTTGGGGTCCCTGGGTGATTTCCCCAGAATATCTGCAAACCGTGGCCCAGTACTGTGATAGGAAAGAGTAAAATGGGAAACAGAAGACCTGGAATCTTGAGGTCTGACTCTACCACTTGTTAACCTTAGGTTTCTTCTTGGTAAAATGGGGCTAACAACTGAACTACCTACCCCACAGAGCTGACAGAAACATTGGCTATCATCTTAGTCTTTGGTCCTCCATAAGCAGAGGAGACCTGAGTAGGAGGGGAGGACATAGTGGGGAGGAAAGTGAAGGGGCAAACAAAGGTTTGGGCCCTTAGGACCCAAATATATAAAATGTGTGTGCACGTGTGTATGACCTGCATCCTCAGCTGCTATATCGTCTCAGACCTTGTCAGCACCTGGGCCTCCTCCCGCCAGGCTGGAGCATCCAGCCACATCTGCAGCATTCTCACCCTAGAATGGCCTTCCCCTGGCTTGGCCCCCTTCTCTCATTGTGAAGTTCTCCCTGGAGCCTCCATTTTGGGGCAGAGCCTAGACCAGCCATCCTGCGTCCTCCAGATTAAGCCACCAAGTCTCCGAACTTCTCAGAAGGTAAGCTGGCTCCTTGAGGGTGGGAACTGGCTTTTTTGCTCATATTAGTATCCCGAGCCTTAATCCTCCAGGGTAGTACTCTTAATTATTAATAATATCTTCTGCTTATTGTCTAAGCAGTGCTTTTAACTCTTCAGAACTCTTTCCCATACCCCCTCTTACTGAATCCTCATGTTTTCTTAGTAGGGAGGTATTGTCAGTCTCTACTTAGAGGCTGAGGATGCTGAAGTCTGGGAAAGTGAAGTGACTTGCCTAGCATCAGAGCAACTGAATGACCCATTTGACACTCCTCTGGCCTTAAAAGCTTTTCCCAATCTGCCTCCAGCCTGACTTTCTAGGTTTTTTGCATATTATGGTACTGCCATACCTTTGCCCGGGCTGTTTCCCATGCCTGGCATTCCCTTCCTCTTCAACTCCACCTCTCAAAATTCCTGCCTACTTCAGGGCACTGCTTACGTGCCACCTCCTTTAGGAAAACTTTCATGATAAGCCTAGTTGTGAGTGTTCTCGCCTTTGTCCTCAGATTACCACGTATATTGTTCTCCCATTACACACTGTATCTCCCCCCCACCGACCAATATAAACTCCTTGAGGGCAGGGACTATTTCATGTTCTATCTTTGTATCCCCAGTCCCTGGCACACAGGAGTCATCTAATTTAATTAAGTCATTTAGCTTGCTGGAAAGGACTGAAAAACCTTTAATTGCTTACTACATGTGATCATCCAATGCGTAAAGTGGGATGTTTTTTATTAGGATCAGTTCCTCAGGGTACAGACAGTATTTACCTCTTCCCAAATCTAAGCAGCGCTCCTGCCTTCAATGTCCCATAGGCAAGAAAAATTGGGGACTTCCTTAAGCCAGGAGCATAGGAAAGGACTGAGGAGTAGTGACCCATCTGGCATCTTCCCCACACCTAGCACAGAGAGAAACTCCACTCACCAAAGGAATACAGGAGCAGCCCCACACCTAGCACTGTCACATTCCAAGCCCATCCAATCAACAAGAATGCTGGGATCAAGAGGAAGATGGCCTGCAAGAAAGCAGAACTCCACTTAGAGACCCTTGTGTCCTGTGCCAAAGCAGATTTGCCCATGGATTTTTTCCATTGGATCAATTCCCACAAAGAGGGGCCTGGGTGAGAAAGGTTGGTTCCAAAGAAGGGAAGGGTTGTGAAGGCAACTCTCCAAAATGGTGCCTGCACTGTCCACATGAGTGGTCCCCTTGCCTAGGCCACTCCTTATGGGGACAGCAGAGGAGGAAGGGACAGATTGGGCATCAGGGTGGGGAAGGAGCCATGGTTACCCTCTTCACGGCTTGAATCTCACATCCTGGCTTGATCCGTCGAGCATAGCCTCCTTGGATAACTGCCATGGTGATGCCGATAAAGAAAAACATCTGCCCCTGCTGCATGCTGCGGAGGAAAGGAGGTAGCCCATCAGTACCAAGGCCCTTCCTGTCATAGACCAGGTCCCTGGAGTACAGCTTTTTTCCTTCCAAGATCCCCCACACACCCACCGAGGCAGAACTGGCTGGATAAACAGGACGTTCCCAGGCCACCTCTCTGTGTGTCCAGCCACAACCGGTTCCCCAAGAAGTAACTTTTCAGTCTTTGAGCTATAAAAAACAGCTCCTGCCTGCTGAGACAGTCCAGCTGTGCTGCAAAGAGTGTTCATGGGAAGAGAAGGCAGCCTCCTCCTGTGGGACTGGTGCCGGTGAAACTCCCACCAGGGGGGCCAGCCTCTCTATACCTCCCAAGGCAGTCCACTGTACATTTTAAAACATTAAGATACTTCGCATAAACTTCATATTGAACATCATTCTAATCGATCAGTTTTACTTAGGGGTTATTTGTATTTACATTAATTAATTTCAATGAATGAAATTCTTGCAAAAACAATAATTTCAATAATTTTGATCAATTTCATTACTTTTTCAATTCCACTCTTCATGTCAGGATTCTTTGTGTATTCCTTTTCATTCACTCTTCCTCTTAATATGGTTGTCAGGAGTTTTACTGTGTTCTTCTGTTTCTGCTGTTTTCACTTTGAATTACTTTAAAAAGGTCTTTCCAGATTTCTTTATAATTCTCCTATTTCATTTTTTGTAGATCCAAACTGTGATTATACCCTACAGTGTAAGGAGCTCTTATTAGGCAACTTCCCTTAGAAATAGAGACCAGCAGCTTCCAGAATCTTAGAGAGTCTTAGAATTCTCTGGGGCACTGAGAGGGTGGCAAGGTGCTTGCCTCCAGGGTCACAATCTGTCAGGGGGACTGGAACCCAAGTTGCTCTAACTCTGAAACTCTCTCTCATGCTGCTCATTTTAATGGCACTAATATGAAGGTGTCACAATTTGTTTACCTGTCCCTCTGTTGTTGGGACATTTAGGTTGCTTCAAGCTTTTTAAAATTAATAGTAATACTGCCATGAAAACCTAGCATATAATATCTTTCTTGTTTTCTGATAAGTTTCAGTGTATATTCCCAAGAGGCCTTGATAGGTCAGAGGATATGATTATTTTTGTAACTTTATTATGTACTAGAAAGATTAGTATTTGAAAAGATGCAATTCCACCAGCAACAAATGAAAGTGCCTGTTTTGTCAGAACTCCACCATCGAGTCCTTGCTTTTAATTAGCTGTGCCTCTTTGATGGGTGTGAGGTGATAACTCAAAGGTTGGTTTGTTTTTTTTCTTAAATCTCCATGTAGAGGCAGCTATGTAGCACAATGGATACAGCACAGGCCCTGGAGTCAGGAGAACCTGAGTTCAAATCAGACCTCAGACACTTAATAGTTGTGTGACCTTGAGCAAGTCACTTAACCCTGACTGCCTCAAAAAAAAAAATTTCCAGGTATAATCTTTAGAAAATTTTTCCCTATATTGAGTTGAAATCTATCTGCAACTTCCACTCGTTGACACAAGGTCTTCTCTCTGAGGCCAACAAAAGCAAGCTTAACTATTCCTCCTACGTGAAACCCCTTCTAGTACTTGAAGACAGCTATCATGACCTCTAGCTTTATGACCCTGCCCCCCAGGTCTTTTCTTCTGCCAATGGGGCAGGCAGATTTTATCTCAGTATAAGGCAGAATTTCTTAACCATCAGAGATGATCCAAAATGGAATGTTTCCTCATGAAACAGTGAGTTTCCAGTCACCAAAAGTATCCAAGTAGAAACTTGATGAGAATCTACCAGGAATCTACCTGCATTGATTGGGAGGTTGAACTAGACATCTTCTTAAGTTCTTGGTTTGTTTTTGACACCCTTATAATAATGAAGTTTAATCTTCATTACTAACATTTCTTCCATCACTTTTTAAAAAGTCTAAATGATAAAACAATAAATCAAGTCCTAATTTGTACAGCTGGCTGACTGCCAAGTTATAAATGCTCTCACTGAAACTTTTTAAAAATTTTTTGCCTCTTAAGTTTTAACTATGACATTCTACTATTCTAGGATTTTCTAGTACTAATGTGGGCCTTGTTTTCCAGAGATCTACGACACGTGGCCCAAGAAGCATGATGTCTGAAGCATTCCTCCCATACTTTCCCTTCCTTTCTTTCCCTTCCCCTTTTTACCTATCCACTTTCTCTGCTTTTAAGTTATTCTCTGGTTCCGTGACTGTAAATAAGTCATAAAAGTACAGAATCCACCTCTCATATCTTTGTATCTGGGAGAAATGAGACCTCAGAAGAACACTGCCATCCCCACAGAAGGTACATCATTCAGTTCTCTATAGGGTGTGGCAGCACTAGACAGACCTGAGGAGGCTAAACCTTCCCCAAGAATACCAGAGCCTCTGATGAGCCACATTCATCTTCTTCTGAACAGAGAGATTTCTGTTCACTTGACCAACACCCCATTTCAGGATGGGCTCCCATACTTTAGCCTCTGGTGATCCAAGTAATGGGCTGTAGGTGACTTGCCTAAGAACACTGTCTGAGAGGGTATAAATGCCTGAAAAATCAACAGTGGGTAGGAAGGGGGAACATGGTCTTGTTCACCAAGTCTTGGATTGGACAATAAAATTTCCCACCACCTACCCTTACCCTTAAGGTTTGAAGAATCATTGCAGTGTAACAGAATGAGAATTTAGAGTTAGGAAAGCAGGATTTGGTCCTGGCTATGCCATTTTACCAGCCACGTGACTAGTAAATAACTATTAGGCATCTGTAGACAACAATATGATACTACCTCACTTGTCCCCAATGACTTGCCTAGGACCATGCAGTTAGTGAATGTCAGAGTCGAGACTTAAACTCAGTTTGTCCGACTGCCAGTCCAGGGCTCTTTCCACTAAGGAGGGAGTCATTCCACATATGGAAACCCAGGAAGAAAGGCACAGAGCGATCAGTCTCCAGATTCGGGAGGCATCTGACAAATCAAATGCAGAAATCTGAGCCACCGCAGCCCTAGGACTCTCCACAAACATACCTGCTGAACTGGAAGCGCTGGTGTGTGAGGAAGCTCAATGAATACTCCAGTCCAGAAAATAGGAAGAGATAGAGGAAATAAACCAGGCCCAGGACCTTGAGATTCTGGAGTTCTGGAAGACAGGGAGGGAAGGGAGAGGAACATGAGAGAATGAGTCCATTCATTAAGGCCCTTCCTCCTTTTCCCCACCTGGTCTTCCTCAATTCCCTCTACCCAGGCTTCTTCACCCTTTTGGTGTCTTGGATCCCTTGGACAAGTCTGGTGAAACCTACAGATGTCTTCTCAGAATCATGCTTTTAAATGCATAGGATTGCAAAGGAAACCAATTTATGGAAACGCCGTGACCAAAATATATATATTTTTAAATTCACAGACCCCAGACCCCAAGTTAAAAATCCCTACTTAATATTCTCATTCCTTTCTCCTCCCCCACAACCCTGAAATCTACCCTGCTCTAGGCCCAAGCTGTTCTTTCCACCTACCTACATCCCACCCCAATAAACAGTGAGGTAAAGGAGCGAGAGACTTGGGGCTCAGGGCTGGGTTTGAGTTCTAGCTCTGACTCAGACCCTTACCAAAAGGAGCTCCCATTTTGGTGGGTATTACAGGAAGTGGTGACCATCACTATCCTATGGAAGCCCTCTGGCCATGCCCCTACCCCCACCCCCACCCCAGGGGTCCCAAGACATGCGCGATGCTCCTTACTGTCTCTGGAGGGGGAGTCCTTCCCTCTGGTGACAGCTGAAAATTGGAATAAGGCGACTGGGCTGAGCAAGTCAGAGGCTGCCTGGAACCCAGATAGAACAGAAGAAACCTGGGGAGACAAATAACCTACCCATGGCACGACCTCCCAGACAGAAGGAGGCTGGTCAGTGCCAAGGGCATAACAGAAGGCCAGACCTACCTCTTCAGGCCTGCTCTGTAAAGGACTGGGAGGGTGGTTGTGTTCCTAGAATTAGGGAGGCATCATAAAGTGATGGGAAGCACACTGCGCTTGATTCAGAAGCCTAGGTCTATCACTTACTAGCAATATGTGCATGGGTAAATTCCCCCCAACTTCCAGGACCCTATGTTGTAAGATTTTTTTTTTCCAGGTCTAAGTCCCATGATCCCTTCTATCACATCCCTCACTGGCTCAAAAAGCTGAAAATGGTTCTCCATTGCCCTACAGAATCTGCATCCTGCTCTGAAGTAGCCCACAGGCCTACTAGGGCTTTCCACTACCGCACGGGAAGCCTGTGGCTGGGGAGTGGGGAAGTTAGAAAAAGAAGCAAAGGAAACAACCTGAGCTAAACCATAAGCCACCAAACTAACCCCTACTGCCATTTCTGTGACATAAAGTTCACTGACGAAACCTTTGTTATAAGGGATGGCTTGTACCATGTAGGGTTTTATTCTATAGGCGCTGAGGGACCCTTCAGAGCTCTGTGGGTAGCACATGTGGTAAGAGAGAAAAGAGAAACAGACTAGAAAGCCGTCAGGAGGCTACCCCAAAAGTGTGGGTCAGAGGGGAGGCCGTGACAGCCTTGGAAGGTGTGAAGATTATTACTGTTTACGTTTTGTAGAAGAGACAGCAAAGCCTAAAGGGAGGAAGTGATCTGCCCATGTCCACACGGCTGCTCTCCAGGCTCCTGGTCTGACGCTGCTTCTGCTGGGCCGCACTGATGCACTGAGCCTCAGACGAGGGTCAGTTCTGTGCACACATGCATGCACACACACACACACACTCCAGCTCTCAAACTCTTGCCTCGTCATGGCTATCTCCCATGCCTGGAATGCTCTTCCTCCTCACCTCTACCACCTGGATTTCTAAATCTCAGCTCAAATTCCACCCTTTACAAGAGGCTGTGCTTGATTTCCACTCCTGCCTCACCCAAGACCAGTGCCCTCCCTTCATGGTCACCTCCCACTTACACTGTGCACATCTTGTCTGTACGTTCATGTTGTTTTCTCCATCAGAAAGTGAAGGCAGGGACAGTTTTTGCCTCTCTTTGTAACCCTAGGATCTGTGGTTTTTACTCAGTCATGTCTAACCCTTCATAACTGCACATGGAGTTTTCTTACCAAAGATGCTGCAGCGGTTTGCCGTTTCCTTAGCCAGTGCGTTAAGGCAAACAGGTTAAGTGAATTCCCCAGTCACACAGCTAGTGAGTATCTGAGGTCAGATCTTCTTGACTCTAGGTCCAGTGCTCTATCTACTGAGCCATCTAGCTGCCTCTGCACAAATGGGTGTGTGAATGCTTATTAATTTACTGACTTCCCACTATTCCTATATGCCACACAAATGGAAAGGAAGAAAGGTTATGTGTGTCTACACATGCAATTAATTCAGTTAGTACACCCACTTGCCTTCAGCCACGATTGCTTTCTCATCTGTTGCCATTAACATTAAACATCTGTCCTGAATTTGGAGGGGGGACCCTGACTCATTCCATACACCATCAGAACCTCTCAGAGTTAGAAGCAGCTAGTGGTTCAGTGAACAAAGCCAGGGAGACGTGGAGTCCAGAAGACCTAAGTTCAATCCTGTGTAAGATGTTTTCTAGCCATGTGACCCTGAGCAAGTCACTTAACATCTCTCAGCATCATTTTCATCATCTGTAAAATGGACAACTCAGTGGACCCAAAGGTCCCTTCTAGCTATCAATCTGTGTTCCTCTAACCTCCCAACCCAAAAGAAGCCCTTTGGAGGCCTTACCCGTTTTTCCCTGGGGAGTGTTTCCGGAAGGAAGCAGAAAACGAACACCAGGTCAGAGATGGCAAACACCAGAGCCAACAGAGCCGTGTGAAAGTAGAAGATGTCTCCTCTCCCCGTCCCTGCCGCGAGGTAAGCCCCAATCATTGGGCCTATGGTGAAGCCCAGAGAAAAGGCAACGCCGATCATGGCCTGTAGAGGCACAAGTGGCATTGAAACAGCATCTTTACACGTGAGATGGCCAGTGCAATCACGACTCACATTTCTCTAGCTCTTTAAGGGTCACAAAGTACAAGTCTCATATCCCCAGGAGGCAGGAAGTACAGGCATTAATCTCCCTGTTTTTTAGCTTAAGCAGCGGAGGCTCTTCCCCAATAGGTAAAAGGCCAAAGGTGATGAACAAGCAATTTTCAAAGGGAGAAATTCAAACTACAAATAGCCCCATGAAAAAATGTTCTAAATCCCTAATAAACAGAGAAATGCAAATTAAACTGTGCTTTCATCTCACACCCACTCAGCTGGCAAGGAAGATGACAAATGTTGGAGGGCTGTGAGGAAAGCAGGCATATCCATGTACCAGTGGGAGAAACAGGAATTAGTCTCATCCTTCCAGAAAGCAATTTGGAACTGGGCCCCCAAAGTCACCAAACTGTATACACCCCTTGACCTAGCAATAGCACCACTAGCTGTATAGCCTCAAAGGAATTTAAAAAAAAAGAAAAAGAGGAAAGGGACCCACATGCACAAAAACAGGGGCAAAGAACTAGACACTTGGGGAATGCCCATCGACTGACAAGTGGCTTAATAAATTATGGGATATTGACGTCAGAGAACACTGTTGTGATGCGAGACCTATCGGAAAGAACCATTTCAGAGAAACCTGAGAAGGCCACAGGAGCTACCGCAGAAGTGAGCACACCCCGAGAATAATCTGTACAATAACAACATTGTAAACCGAGGCAATTTCGAAAGGCTTCAGAACTATAATGAGTTCAATGACCAACCCTGATTCCAGAGAACCGGTGACTGAGCCTGCCGCCCACCTCCTGACAGGAAATGGTCTCAAGGGGCAGAAGGAGATATTTTGAACACAGTTAGTTCAGGACTGTGTTTAACACTATGTATTCATTACAGGCCTTTTTTTTTCGCCAGTGGGAAGAGAAGGAAAAGAGAAAATAAATGCTTATTAATATTTTTAAATTAGGGGGTTGGATTAGGGAAAAAAAAC
The DNA here is from genome assembly GCF_028372415.1 of Notamacropus eugenii. Lineage (NCBI taxonomy): Eukaryota > Metazoa > Chordata > Mammalia > Diprotodontia > Macropodidae > Notamacropus > Notamacropus eugenii. Next base: position 52,993,634 of record NC_092877.1, read on the forward strand.
TGGGATTTGGTCATATTAAGTGACTTGTCCAAAGCCAGCACATGTCAGTCGGGAATCAGACATAGGTGCAATGTTCTTTGTACCACATCAGAAGAGCTCAGCCTCGCACCCTGCTCCACACACCAAGAAGCTGTTCCTGGAAACTGGTCAGAGTTAGCTAGATGGTTTCAGGGGGAAAGGTTTAGTAGGCCTCATTATCTCTCTCCTCCAGTACCCAGAACAAAGACAAAGATTCCACCTCCCACCTCAGGGGGCACTATAGGATACCCCCTCTTTCTGTCAAAGGGTATGAACATTTAAGTCATTTTTAGCGTGATTCCAAATTGCTTCACAGAATGGTTAGATCAATTCACAGCTCATCTAACAGCATATTAATGTGATTACTGTTCAACAGCCCCACCAACACTGACTAATTCCATCTCCTGCCATCTTTGTCAATTTGTTCCTTTGCCACCATATGTCAATATTTTTTTCAGCGATGTCACATGGCTGCAATGCATGAAATCTGAGTCTCTAAACAGCTAAAGTTACAGGTCATCCAAAACACAATGGAGACACATAACAGGCATAAGTAGCTACAATATCTCACCAATAAAGAAGCACACAGGATAAGTAAAGAAATAATAAAGAAGAAACATATGACAAGGAAAGGAGGTGAGCTGGTCACATACGGAAATTGAGATATAATTGATGGATGGCCCATATGCTTCACTCTAAGGGTGTACACCAGTGACACCCATGTAATGTCACAAGATCTAGAAGAAGTTCCCTGGCACAATGAGTGGGAAAGTTTATAGGACGATATGGACCAGATTCTTCAATAATGAGAAAGGTCTAATCTGCACTACTCGATTAGGAGTGGGGTCTGTAAACTTTTTCTTTCAAATATTTTGATAACTATATTTGAATATAGTTTGCAATTCTTGGTGTTTGATTTTATGCATTTAAAAACATTATTCTGAAAAAGGATCCATACAGTTTTCCAGACTACCCAAGGGGTCCATGAACCCTGGTTGAGAGGAAGCTAGAGAAAGTACCCCCTGCCATAAGATCACAGATCCATTGAAGTAAGAATGCAAAGGATCCGAGAACCTGCCTAAATAAGGGGCAGACAGATGCTCATCACTAGCCTGTCCATATGGCAATGATTATTTTAAAAGTTTATCTACTTTACTTATTTATTTGCTTACTGAAGCAACTCTGGAACCATTAAACTTTGAGAAGTCAAAATCTATCAGTGGAGGAATTATCCGTACTGTGACAAAATCACAGGTTCCTGAAGCATGGCTGCCCGGGTATTTATTAATATTCCTATATTAAGAACATAAGTCACATTTAGAGTAACTGGAAGAAATAATTCTATTTCTCAAAGCCATCTACCCTCTTATTTTATCCTTATAACTGCCCTGTGAGTCCAGGGTGGGGATTACCATCTTTCACAGATGGGGATAATGAAGAGCATAGGCGGAGAACTCAGATAGGGCAGGCATTCACATGGTGGCCAGAAGCAAAACAAGGACACCCTCACGTTCTCTCTTAAGAACTTTGGAATTGATTGTGTGACATGGAAACACTGGTACAGGGCCAATCAACATGGTGTGTGCCCCCATCAGAGAAGGCGCTGTGTTCTACAAGCAACGCAGAATTGAGACAGCTCAAAGGAAACACAGGATGCAACAGAGCTGGAGCTAGAACCCAGGTCTCCCATCTCCCAGGCAGGTACTTTTTTTTTCATTCCATTATGATGTGTCCTGCTTACCCCTGGGGTCACCTGACTCTGAATGTCGATGTCACTGTCCAAAGTCTGCCAGGAACTGAAAAAGTCCAAATGCTTGCTAAATACCATCCAGAAAGAAAGTGAAGTGATCCCTTACATAAGGATGGTATTTTTAAAGATTACAGTGGTATTCCCACCTCCTTTATCTCACTGGCTCTTCACACCACTGTGACGTCAGCAAGACAGGAATCGTCATCCCTGTTTTATAGATAGGGAACCTTGGACCAGAGGGTACAAGTGATGCATAAAGCAATCCCAGCTCCTGGAAGACAGTCAGAGAAGCAAATAGAGGCATGGCTAATGGAGAAGGAAGCTCTGTTAGCTTCTGTCTGGCCTAAGTCCTCCAGTGCAGCAAGAAGGATGGAGACTTAAAGGGATACAGCTGAATGAACTCTCCATGACTCACCATCCCCTTGCTCCGAACCTGGGGGGAACTCAGGTCTGCAATGACAGCCGTGGAAAGGCTCACGTTGCCTTTGCTGATTCCTCCAATGATCCTGGAGAGCAGAAAGGCTCCGAAGCTTTTGGAGAGGGCCCACAAGGCATAGGAGGTGATCAGTCCCACCTAGGAGCAAGCAAGGAAGCCATTATGTATCCTGAGCCCTGACCTAACCTCGGAGTCTATCAAACAGGTGTACAGCTCACGTGCCCCTCAAGATCAAGCAAAAGGCAACCAATGACAGCGGAGAGAGAGGTTCCAGGGTGCCACACTGACCCATGTTCCCTTCTCATTCCTGGGTCCACTCACCCATTGTTTATAAGGGAGGAAATACACAACATTTTCCCTCCACATCTATCTTTCCACTTCCTGTGGAATCTAGGAATTAGCAGCAGCTGCTACTCTGAAGACTTGGTCACATCAAGGTTAATTTCTCTAAAAGGTTGATCATAGAACTGGATCATAGTTGGATCACGGAATTCAGAGCTAGAAGGGAATTCTAGTTCAGTGTTCTCACTGTTCAGAATATGTTGCTTTGTTATTGTGGTATACATGTCTTTCCTCCATCACAGTAAAAGTTCTTTAAGCAGCAGAGATCGCACTGTCTCAACTCTGGCATTCCTAAGACCCTAGCTAGCCCAGTGCCTTGCACAGTAGGTGCTTAATTAATAAATGTTTACTGAGTGAGTGAAATCCAAGCCCTTTGACTCCCAGTCCAATGCTGCTTCTATTATTCTACGCTCACTCTTCTAATTAAAAAAAAAAAAAAGCAGCTTCAACCACTAGAAAGACGCCAGATTCTGGATACATGAAAAGCCAGTAACGATTCTGGAAAACAAGTAATGAAACATATATCCCTCCTCATGGCAGAGCCACAAGCGTTTTAGGGCTAAATAGGGCCAAATGTTATATACACTGTCAATCATGGTCACTGTATCAGATATTTTTACTTAATTTTTTTTCTTCATTACAAAGCAGGGTTTAGTCCAGGGAGATCACACATCTTGAAATGATGAGACAGAATGAATTAATAAAATGCACTTTTTTCAAAAGCAGCTAGCCGAAGACAGTAGTTTGAAAAATATGAACCATCTTGTTAGTACAGAGGTAACTCCTCCAACCAAGTCCTCGGAGGTTTCACAGAGGGGAAATCACGTTCGTAGATGCTGATACTGTATTCTCAAATTTACCCCATTGGCTTAAGGATCCATTTAGCTGTCCATCTCTCTTTTAACAGGTAAATACCTGCATTGGGGCAAGGGAGATAAAAGTTGTTTACACAAGCATTTGTACAACCTCCAGTCTAAGAGGAACCATACCAAAGTCAGTAGCATGACTGGCCGCCTCCCAAAGGAATCCGATGCTGCCCCAGTGAGAGGGGAGAAGAAAAATTGCAGGATGGAAAAGATGGAGCCAATCAAACCTGAAAGAGAAAGAGCAACAATTTTCACACATTTCCTCAGGAGCCCTTTTGTTTGGAAAAGCTGGGCTTTCCCTTCCTAAGGATTGTCCAAAAGGTAGGAAATCAGTAGAGGGAGCCCTACCCCTAAAGGGCCTGTCCAAAGTTCCGAAATTCTGCCATGAAAGATGGTTTTCTTTGAGGTTGAGGTTTTCTGGCGCATCTGTATGCGCCAGGAAGATGATATGCCTTAAATATTATAAGTCACTAATCAGATCCCTCTGAAAGAGGGATCAAGGCCTCTGGGAATGGAGGGCAAGACAAGTATCTCGGTTGGGTGGGAGAGGAGCTAGAGGAGTGCCTGAGAGAACACTGAGGACACACTTCCTGGACTTTCCAATTATACTGAGGCCAAAACGCTGGGAGGCCAGAGCTATACGAAAGTCCCAAGAGTCATACACATACATAATAATAATGAATAGGTAGGTAAGTGACACAGTGAATAGGGTTCTGGGTCTAGTCAGGAAATCCTGAAACTCAGGTTAAAATTCAGTCTTGGACACTTACTGGCTGTGTGACCAAGTCACTTAACCTGTTTTCCTCAGTTTCCTAAACTGTAAAATTGTACTTTCCAGAGTTGTTGTGAGGATCAAATGAGATAATAGTTTACAGTCCTTTGCAAACCTTAAAGCGTAATGTAAACGTTAGCTATTATCTGTAACCAGTCATCTTCCATCAGCTCCAAATACACTAGTAGTGGATAAAGCAATCAGCACAGTGTCTGGCACACTGTCGGCGCCTAATAGATGCTTATTCCCTTCCCTCCTTCCTCTTGTACTGTCAGGGCATAAGAGCATGTGATTTGTTTCTAATAATAGCATACTTCACATTGCTGTGGCATTGTTTGCATCTTCAAGTCATTTCCCAGTTTGTAGTGGGTTTGTACCACTTTCTTTCTGCTTATCTCTATCTCTGCCTATTGACCTGGGTGCAAATCCAGATTCTGTCACTTTTTAGTTTTGCGCCCTTATGCAAGATTCTCAGTCTCAGTCTCTCCTGCTGTAGAATGGGGAGGCTGAACTAAGTAATCTTTAATGTCCTTTCCAGCCCCTAATCATATGATCCTGAGTTTCCTTTCCCTGCTCGTGTCTCCTTGAAAGCAGCAGAGCTGAGAACACCACCCGTATCTAATGAAATACTTGCTGAATTCGCCTGAAAAGTGGCTCCGGTTTTTCTGTACTTTTTACACTTTTCATATCCATGACATCACTCTATTTTCCTAACGGGCCTGGGAAACAGCAAAAACAGGGCCATTTATTCTTTCTATCCGTCATTTACAAATACTTGTTAAACATGATGCGAGTGAAAAGAGTACACAATTTAGAATCCAAGGACCTAGGTCAGATCCCCACTCGGCCACTTAGAGAACTCAGACAAATCACTTCATCTCTCCCTGGTTGCTTCCTCCTCTGTACCAGAGGGCTGGGACTGCACGATCTCTAAGATCCCTTCCAACTATAAAGTCACAGTGATTATCTTATCTGTTCTGTGCGGGGAGAGATTCAAACTGGGGTGTGCTGGAGCCAGCACAAACCAGCTAACCAAAGCTGGGGATGGAATTTTCCGGTCAGACATTTATACCTCTATGCTACCTATCAGGGCTTGATTTACGGTGGATTATCTGGGCTTAAGCAGGAGGTAGACAAAATGCTAATAGTGCAAATGAAGCTTCGAAGTTTGCGAGTACCAGTTATTTTTCTCTTCCACAGATCTGGTTATTAAACAGTTACTACTAGCACAGCCTTGGATACACAGTTTTAAATAAGAACCCATGCCCTCATTCAAATCAAATTCAGCTCAATTCACGAAGCAGGTATTATATATCTACTGTGTGCCCAGACTGGGCTAAGAGCTAGGGTGGAAAGAGAAAAATGAAAACAGCCACTGCCCCTCAGTCTATGAGAGAGGACTTTCCACTAGATCTAACATTCCTATTCACAGAGCTTACCATCTAACCCGGAGGGTTAGATAATTGTAGCACCATGGTCACAATAAAAAGATGCAAAAAAAAATTAAACTGTGAGGTCCAAGGCAGAAGGCCTTTACCCTCTGAGGATCAGAGAAGGTTTCATGGAGGAAGTGGCATATGTGCACTGCTTTCAAAGGATGGATGGCATCATTATCCACATATTATAGGAAAAACTGAGGTCGATAGAGTTCAAGTGATGCTCTGTCCAGGAATCTTTCCAATCAAGCAGGTCTATAAAGGTCAGAAGAGAAAGCCAGGGACCCTGTGGGGCTAATAAGAAGGCCCCTATATTGGATGTTTAGCCCACAATGAAACCAAATGCAGGTTCAGTGAAAGATTTGTACCTCCAAACAGGACGCTGTTATATTTCCTCTCAGGGGGCACACCAACCATGGCAGCAAACCAGTCGACACCTTGCTGTAAGGACTGATAGAGAGGGTCCTACAGAAAGGAGAAAAGCTGTTAGACAATACAAGAATGACTTGACTTCTGTATTACTCCAGTTACCACCATGGAGCCCAGCTCTAGCCAGAAGAGAGAGGCCTGGAGAGGGGGGAGCTTTTGTCTTTTGTTTGGCAGGGTATGGGTGTGTGTGCAGAATCAAGCTAAAGAATTTAATCTAAAACTAATGTAAATTATCTTACAGACTCCCAAACCCCACAAACCAATCCTCCCCTCTTATCCTCTCTCCAACCAAACACATGTGCTTTAAATATTTAGACAAGAAATAATAATAAACAATTCACATTTCTCTAGCACCTTAAGGTTTATAAAGTACTTCTAAAAAGTCAGGATTCCAATCCAGGGCCCCTACTCCTGGTCCAAGAATTCTTTTTAATGAATCTCCTTGATTCTTATATAGGTAGGGGTGGGGGGGAGGCAGGGTAGGTGGTATGTATGTGTGTGTGCGTGTGTGTGTGTGTGTGTGTGTGTGTGTGTGTGTGAAATTACATAGACTGACCAGGTAAGAAGGGGCACTACTAGAAATATTTGTTATCAAAGCCTGTTCCCTCCCTCCTTTGCTCTTCCACCCCCAACTTCCATAGCCTGTGCTCCACTCACGTTGGATCTGCCATAATGGTCCAAGATGGAAGGCAAGAGGGGAAGGATGAGAGTGAAGCCCAGTAAGTCTATAAGCAGGGCCAAAAAGACAATAGTGATGACTCGGCTGGCCAGTTCTGGGGGCTCTGGCTGCCCCTTGATGGGAGGTCGCCGAGTACAGCTCTCTTCCTTACTCAGACCCATCTCTCCTGCTATCTCCTCTCAGACACCTTAGCCAGCTGAGCACCTGAGACTTCTGGGGTCTTCACATTCCTAAGGGGAGGAAAAATACAATCCAATGAACCGACTTTCTTCCCCCCATGCCTCATTTCCAGTCATGTCTCCGTCCTGTGATCTTACACTCTTATTGAAGGCATTTTTCGTAATAGTGAGGATTACTGTCCATCTCTGTCTTATTTCCCTACTAAAGAATGAATTCCTTGAGGGCAGAATGTACATATCTTACCTAAACTTTGTATCTCTCCAAGTACCCAGAACAATCTTTGGACCCAGTAAGCACTTAAATAAATATTTATTGTCCTATAGTGCCTATAGTGCTAGGGTACAGAGCACATTACCAAGAGCCTTAGCTGATGTTCTCAGCATACCCTTGTAAGTTGGTTCTCCACTCTATGTATCCTAGCCCAATATATCAACAATGACTAATCCAATCAACAGTCACAGAAAAGTTACTATGTGCCTGGACCAGTGCTGAATAACACATGAAGAAAGCACTGGCTCTGGAGTTGGATGACCTGTGTTTGAGTCCTCCCTCATACGCTTAATATATGTCTGACCTTGGGCAAGTCCCTTGACTTCCCCTGGCCTCAGTTTCCTCATAGGTAAGATGAGGTCCCTTCCATCTGTGATCCTATGTACAAAGAGGAGAAAATATTGTCAAGTACCCTCAGAGAGGTCACAATCAAGGAGGAGAAAACGAAGCAACAGGACTCGAACTGAAGGAGTCTGGGAAACAGAACAAGAAGGGACAAAATAGGAAAGTTTCCTTCCCTTTCCTTTGCAGACTGTTCCTAGACAAACACTAAACTGGCCAGGTATCCAAATGCCAAGGAAGTATATACTCAAGTCTTTTTTTAAGAAATTTTCAATTTATGGAATAAAACAAGTACTTGCACAACGTAATATAATAAAAAATAATTGCACACGAAACTGCAAATCTATTATGTCAGGTCTCAAGTACTCATGATCACTTGGGGATAACACTGAAAAAAAAAGGCTAAAAATCACTTGAGAGGCAAATCCCTTCCTCATTCTGAGTCTCAGTTTCTTTGCTTCTCAAATGAATAGGGTGATTTAATGGTCTCTAAGAAGGTCCATCTAGTTCTGACGTTCTGTGTTCTGCGTTCAATCCTCTAGCCCTAACGTCTGGTGGTTCTCTACGGTAGGAAGGATGGAAGACCCAGTGTTATTATGTAACAGTTCAAAAGGAACCTGGCATTGTTACAACACACTCAGGAGAAGTGGCTAACGCCTCTCAGCCTTACTGCTTAGAACAGGACGTAACAACGTGAATTTCAGAGAATTCACAGAATCGTTGAGCTGGAAAAAAATTTCTGCAGTTATTTCTCCTGCCTCCCCACCCCAACACCCCATCTGCAAATACAATGACTACCTTCCCCACTCCCACACACACTCCAAGCAGACAGCGTGAGGGGCATGAACTCAAAGAGGAGATCTTTTTTCTGTAAAACAATAACAAAAGTCTCATTACAATTTCACACCCATCTTATTTGAACCTCACCCATAAAAGGACATTTAAAGATAAGGAAAATGGCTCAGAAAGTTAAGTGATTTGGTAAGAGAGTGTAATGGAGCAGAAAGGACATCAGCTTAGGAGTCAGAAGATGTGAGTTCTGGTCCTAGAACTGTCACATTAACTGGGTTACCAGAGGCAAATTCATTTCCTCTTTTCTAGACTTCAGTTAACTCATCTGTCAAATGAGGGGCTTGTAACCCACAACACTCCTGAGTGCAGTTTGAACCAGATTAAAATGTAATCGGGAAATATTTAGCAAAATAAAAATACAATGTGTTGTAGTTCAGTCATTTCGGTCATACAGGACTCTTCATGACCCCATTTGGATTTTTGTTGGCAAAGATCCTGGAGTGCCTTGCTGTTTCCTTCTCCAGCTCATTTTACAGTTGAGGAAACTGAGGCAAACAGGGTTAAGTGACTTACCCAGAGTCACATAGCTAGTAAGTGTCTAAGGCCAAATTAGCTAGTAACTATCTGAAGCCAATTTGAACTTCAGGAAGATGAGTTTTTGTTACTTCAGTCCTAGCACTATCCACTGCCCCCCTTCCCCAAACACAGTAGAATATAGATGATGTTAATGTATGGTTTTCTGAGTCAATGTGGCCTTCAGGGAGTCTTATGTATGGTTTAATGGCACAATTTCTATGGCAGTTTGACACCAAGGTATAAGACAATCTCTAAATTTCTTTGTACCTCTGACATTCTGTTTTTTAGCAGTTAATGTAATGGCAGACCCAGGACCAGAACCCAGGACTGACTTGCAGCCAGAGGCTCTTTCTAGTACACATCCATAGCTTGTCTCTAATAATCATATAAATGACAATGATAATCTATAACTCAAAGCATAAAGTGATTCTACAGCGCTCCTTGCAATCAGTCTACAATCGTAACTTAGTAAACACTTACTATGTGCCAGGCACTGTGCTATACACTGGGGAATACAAAGGCAAACACAGGTCCTGCCCTCAAGGAGCTTACATGCTAACCAGGGAGACAACATGCAAACAGCAACGCAGAAACAAAATATATAAGATAAACTGGAGACAATCTCAGTGGGAAGACATTAGCATTAAAGGGGACCAAGAAAGGGTTCTGGCAGAAGGTGGAATTGTAGTCAAGAAAGCGAGGAGGTGGAGACAAGGAGAAAACGTATTCCAGGCATGGGGGAGTCAACGAAAATGAACAGAGAGGGAAACGGTGTGTCTTGTATAAGGAACTGAAAAGGGATCAGGGTCACTGGACCTGACAAGTGCTTATCCAGGCTCATTTCTAGACCATAAGCTCTCAGGGGGCAGGAACTGGTTTTATCCAAACCTTTTGTTTCACAATAGTGTTGTACACATAGTAGGTGCTTATGGTTGAACACATCTCCAACGATGAGTCCACAGGACTCTAGAGAGGAAGCACATTCTATTGTTGGGTTGGGCAACTCTGAGGAAGAAAGAATTCTTCCTTATGATGAGCCATAATCTACCTCCTTATTCCTCTACCTATCTTCCTTCCCCTAGTTCTGCTATGCAATCCTAAAGAACAAAAAGTTATTATTCTCTTGGCCTCTACCTTTACTTTGGAACAGCTGGGATGGACTTAGTGGAAAGAAACTATGTTTGAGAAGTCAAGGAAATATACAATTACCAGATTAATTTGTAGCTGGATGCAGGGTGGGGTATAATGAACTGAGTTCAAATTCAACCTCTGACCTTTGCTGGCTGTGTGACACTGGGCTAGTCATGTATCTTCTTTCAGCCTCAGTTTCCCTGTCAGTAAAATGGGGATCATAATACAACAGCTCCTACCTTATAGGTTGTTGTGAGGATCAAATAAGACTATGATTATTATATATTATATATCATTATGTAAAGCAACTTGCAATACTTGAAGTACTGTATAAAGTACCGTATAAATGCTGACTATAACTATTATTAATAACCAGATCAATGATTCTCCTGGGCCAAAAATCAAGAAATCTGAAATGTTTCAGAGTATAGTGAAAAAAAAGCTCTAGCCCAGGAGCTACGAGTTCCATATTCTGCCCAAGTTTCTGCAGTGAACTTGCTGTGTGACCCTGGGTAAGTCCTTATCCCTCCTCAGATCCCTACTGCCTCAAATTCAGAGCACAGAGGTTGGACTAATTGATCTCCAAGGTTTCCTTTGGCTCTGATCTTCTATATTCTATGGTCCCCTCTCTGCTTTTAGTTTATGCTTTGTTCTAAGGTCTCCTTCAGCTCTGATATTCTTCCAGTTCCAAAAAGCAGGGAAATGCCAGGTCAGATGCTCTGACCTCCAAGGAACACTTCAGCTCAGTTCCACTGGTCATTCAGCTGCAATCAGGCTGACCTTTGCTTCTCAGCTGCCTTTCACGGCCATTCTGCTGACTGTCCATGCAAACACTGGGGAAAGGCAGAACTCAGAAATGTTGACTCAGGTCACCTGGAGACTGTCCGGTCTGGGCCTACCAAGCAGGTGTTCTGACCTGCTAAGTTTAGTACTACCAATTCACAGAAACGTAGACTCAGAGCTCTCAAAAACACTTCATCAGGACATAGAAAGTTTGAGCTGGAAAGGACCTCAGAGCTCTTCTAATTCGACCTCCTCATTTTGCAAATGGAGAAACTGAGATTCGCAGGGCCAGGCAGTAGTACTTCGTCCACCATCTCTCAACAATAACTCAGAGCCAGGCCTACCATTCTAGAGTCCTGATTCAAGGTCTGGGGCCCCTCCCACACTGATTTCTAGAGAATTTGCCTAGCCTTTATCTTATTCCCGGTAAAAGCAAACCAAGGTTTCCCTAGTTTTATAGTAATAGGTGTGGCCAAAGGAGAGGAAAAAAGGTGCTTTAGAAAGCTGTCTCACCGGCTTCTCTGATTAGGGGTAAAACCTCAGAGACCCCCACCTGGCTTCAGCACTCCCTCTCTTGAAGTCCTTCCCCTTGGGATACAGGAGAGAACTGTCCATACTCCCAAGTGGCCAGCCCACCGTCCCCGTGAAAGAAACCCCAGTTATTTAGCTGAGACACTGAATTCAGCCCCTGCAGGAATACTTCAAGGGCACGGAGATGGGCATCTGAAGGAGCTCCTGAAGGTCCTTTCCCTTCTGGAGCACTGCTCCATTTCCACATTTTACAATCTTACCCAATTTCAAAAGCCCCGCTCAAACGCTCCCTTCTCCATGGCACTTTCCCTAGCCTGGCCTCCGGAAAGCTCCATGCCTTCCTAATACACTTCTTCTGGGGCTCGGCTCTGTTTGCCCTCCGAGTCCTACCTCGATGCCAGAGCTGGAAGGGTTCTTTCCATTCCTCATTGGGCAGAGTGGGAAACTGAGGCCCTGGCCACTGTCACACAGCTAAAGGAGGCAGGACTTGAACCCAGATTTTCTGACTCCAAGTCCAGGAACTCTTTCCTCTACCCGATGCTGCGTGAACGGGCAGGGGGCAGCATGGGCACAAAGCCCCCCGGCCGGCTCCAGAGCCAGACGGCACCGGCCCGGCCCTGGCATCCCCGCGCAGCCCTCCGGCCGGAGCCCCCTCCCCAGGGGAGGCAGGGCACGGCCCTTACCTGGCAGGTCGCACGGGCGGCTCTCTCGGCGTCGGAGCCTCCTGGGGCAGGGACTGAGCGGCGGAGACGGACCGTAAGGGAGCCTGCGGAGACGGGCGGCCAGGCCCCTGGCGCTGCCCCTCCTCGGAGGCCGGGCCCCGCCCGCCGCCTGTGTCCTCACGTCCCCACCCTCCTCCCTCCTCCCTCCGATCCCTCTCCCCTCCCTGCCCTCCATCCCCGGCCTGCAGAAGCCTTTCTGGCGCGTTTCCTCTTCCGCCCCAGAGCTAGCGGGGAGCAGGCGTCGGGCCGGCTGCCGGGCGCCTCGGCGCCCCTCCTGCCCACCTCCCCTCCTCTCCCCCTGCCCCCCATGGGGATCATCCCCCTCCCTTCCCCCCCGCCCCCCATGGGGATCATCCCCCTCCCTTCCCCCCCGCCCCCCATGGGGATCATCCCCCTCCCTTCCCCCCCGCCCCCCATGGGGATCATCCTTCTCCCTTCCCCCCGTGCCCCCCATGGGGATCATCCCCCTCCCTTCCCCCCCCGCCCCCCATGGGGATCATCCCCCTCCCTTCCCCCCCGCCCCCCATGGGGATCATCCCTCTCCCTTCCTCCCCCTGCCCCCCATGGGGATCATCCCCCTCCCTTCCCCCCCGCCCCCCATGGGGATCATCCTTCTCCCTTCCTCCCCCTGCCCCTCCATGGGGATCATCCCCTTCCTCTCTTCCCCCGCCCCCCATGGGGATCATCCTTCTCCCTTCCCCCCCTGCCCCCCATGGGGATCATCTCCCTCTCTCTCTCCCCCCGCCCCCCCCATGGGGATCATCCCCCTCCCTTCCTCCCCCTGCCGCTCCTTGGAGATCATCCCCTTCCTCTCTTCCCCCGCCCCCCATGGGGATCATCCTTCTCCCTTCCCCCCCTGCCCCCCATGGGGATCATCCCCCTCCCTTCCCCCCCGCCCCCCATGGGGCTCATCCCCCTCCCTTCCCCCCCGCCCCCCATGGGGATCATCCCTCTCCCTTCCTCCCCCTGCCCCCCATGGGGATCATCCCCTTCCTCTCTTCCCCCGCCCCCCATGGGGATCATCTCCCTCTCTCTCTCCCCCCGCCCCCCCCATGGGGATCATCCCCCTCCCTTCCTCCCCCTGCCCCTCCATGGGGATCATCCCCTTCCTCTCTTCCCCCGCCCCCCATGGGGATCATCCCTCTCCCTTCCTCCTCCTGCCCCCCATGGGGAATCATCCCCTTCCTCTCTTCCCCTGCCCCCCCATGGAGATCATCCTTCTCCCTTCCCCCCCTGCCCCCCATGGGGATCATCCTTCTCCCTTCCCCCCCCTGCCCCCCATGGGGATCATCCTTCTCCCTTCCTCCCCCTGCCGCTCCATGGAGATCATCCCCTTCCTCTCTTCCCCTGCCCCCCCATGGAGATCATCCCCCTCCCTTCCTCCCTGCACAACTGGGCACAGAAAGCCCCCAAGCCCCGGTAAAAGAAGCCTTGAAGGTTAAATCCTCCGAGCTGCGGGGTTTAGAACCGGGAGGAGAAAAGCGAAGGGGCCCGAAGCAATGGCCTTTGTCCAGGGTTATACCGGGAGCTAGGCCGTCTTCAAACCCAGGGCCTCTGCAAGGAGGGGAAAAGAACCGGACTCGGGGTCAGAAAACCCCAGCTAAGACTCCTTAGCGCCTCTCTAAGCTTGGGCAAATTGCCACCCTCTCCCAGCCATCTTCAGTTTCCTCATCGGATGAGAGGGAGAAGTGAACTAGATTTTCTGAAAGGCTCTTTCTGGGTCTAAAGCCCATGGTATTCATTCTGCCTCGGCTCAAGGGGTAATTCCCAGGCCTTCAGTGTTTGGGGTGGGGGTGGGGGGGAGCTGCCATTCCTACAGTGGCATGGACTACAGAGGAATGCCCATCACTGTGTCTTTGAAGGGCAGCTGAGTCACTTAGTCATAGATTTCGAGCTAGGGAAACCCAAGGTCAGCCAGGGAGCAAATGTGATGTTGCCAGCAGGTCTCCCCAAGTCCAAATCCAGTGAGCCATGGTTGGAGCAAAGGACTTGGACTCAGGAAGATGAGTTCAAATCCTCCTACTGCCACTGTGTGACCCAGGGCAAGTCATTTATCCTGTCTCAGTTTCCTTATCTGTAAAATGGCGACTATCTCATAGGTTTGTTATGAGTTAACATGTAAATTTTGTAAAGCTTTAAAGAGCTCTAAAAAAGCTAGTTATCATCACCTTACTATTATGAACTACACTGCCAGCCTCCTTTAATCAACAAACATTTATTAGGCACCAAGCACTGGCCTGCTACAAATTGGGACAATACAAAAACTGAGATAGTTGTAGAGGAAGTTACTGTTCAGTTACATATTGGGTCAGGTGGTCCCTGAGGGCCCTCCTTAATCTTAGTGCATTGACTTGGAGATTATTGCCAATTTATCCTGTATACATCTTCTTTGTACAAAGCTATTTGAATGGTATCTTCCCCATTCCACCAAGAGCCTCTTAGAAGACAGAACTTTTTTCTTTCTTTCTGGCTTTGTTTTTTTTCCTTTGTATCTCTAGGGCTTAGCACAGTGCCTGACATATAGTAGGTGCTTAATAAATACTTTTTCATTTGACTTAATATCCAGAACTCTTACACTGCAGAAGTTTCTGCATTTCTCCTGAGACCTGTGATAGTCCTAGCCTGAGATGGGGAAGGACAGAGAGAAATTAAGGTTGCTTTTCCAAGTGACCCTTGGCATAGTATTTTGAATGCAATTGATGCCTATGCCCATTGAATTGGAAAAAATTATATAATTTTAAAAAAAGAAAGTTTGACTTCAGCAGTGTGGGTGCCATTGAATGAGCCGGAACCCTCCTCCTTCCTCTTGGATGTGAATGAAGCCCATTATGCAGGGAGATTGACTTTGGCCTCTAGGAAAAGACTTGGCACTTCCCTTGGTCCAGGGCAGGACTTCTCTCACCCAAGTATTTATGGAATGCCCAGACTGGGAAAGGGATCAGCAGCCTGGGTGGGTGGAGGGAAGGAATATTACAATAAATGGGGGTGCCTACCCCCATTCAGTGCCCTCACAGTGCCCCTAGGCTAGTAAAAATGAGAAAATGTATTAAAAAGAGTCACCTACTCTGTCATCCTCTTCACCTTTAGCAAAATTCTCACTGCTACAATGCTCATCTCAGCTGAATTATATATTATCCCTGGGGCAGGTAGGTGGTTCAGTGAATACACTTTCCTGAGGTCAAATCTGGCCTTAGATACTAGCCATGTGACCCTGGACAAGTCACTTAACCCTGTTTGCCTCAGTTTCCTCATCTGTAAAATGAGCTGGAGAAGGAAATGGCAAACTGCCAAGAAAACTCCAAATGAGGTCATGGAGAGTCAGACATGACTGAACAACAACAAAATATATTGTCTCCACCATTCCAGATCACAACCCCTCCCTGCCTGTATAATAATAATTATAGTGACTGGCAAAGGGTTCCAGGTTAGCAGAACACTTTATATACACTTTATATTCAATCTTTTAAAAACCCTTGTGCAGTAAGTACAGCAAATCTTATGATCCTCATTGTACAGATGAGAAAACTAAGGTTGAAAGTGACAAGTGACTTACCCAGGGCCTCACAACTAGCAAAAGTCTGAGGTAGGAATTGAACCTGTATCTTCCCGACTACGAATCCAGTGCTCTGACTACTATGTCACAGATGGTCTTGGTGAATACTTTGGGCCCAAGAACCTCATTTAGCACCTGTCCTTGTGATGATGGACTTCCACATGCTTATTTAAGATGGTTCTTAAGTCTACCTCTAAGCCCAAATCAAAGCCTTTCTAGGTTGGTAGTACCTTATGAGAGTTTGTAACTGGCATAGCCTTTGAGAACCCAGGGACACCACAACACTCCCATTCCCCCAACAAACTGTCGGCTTGTTGGGGGCAGGAACTTTGACTTAAATGCATACTGACTTACCTTCCCCATTGCTCTATTAGCATAGCGTTTGATAACTCAGGGTCACCTCTAGGCCACAATGACTCATTCCAGAAGACTTTAGTGATTATTTAGCATGATTTGCTACTGCAGCCCAGGCTCCACTCAGCTCTGGATTTTCTGAACTACTGGGTTTGATGACGGCTGGAAGTGGGGCATGGTGAGACCCCCACAAAGACCAGGGTACCAGGGGCAGGCCGCCTGGAAGGAATTCCCAACTCAAGCATTGTCGAGGTCAGGATAAAGATTTACTACACTTTTCAGCTGGCAAGAGTTCTTAGGGAACCTGCAAGCTCAGAGGGTACAGGTAAAGTTTATATAGGATACTCTACAGTATAGCATGTGCCAAATATGCTAACTAGGTGATTTGGGGTGAGATTTGGAGTGGTTAAAGAGTGGTCAGTTCTTAAAGGAACATGCACTTTTGGTATCTGTTGCTCAGGTATTTTACCCAGAGTTCATCAGGAAATAGCCCAAGGAGGGGCTATCTGGAGGTGTGGTTTTAGGTCTGAAATGTCACTAAATGAACTAATGGTCAGGGCTGGCCAGGTTGCTCTCATCATCTTATCTTGTTAGACAAGATAAATGTAAGGGAGTATACGTATGTCTAAGTCTAGGATACATACGATTGGTCAGTGAGTAAATGTAGTTATGACCCAGTGCACAGCCCCTTCAGTCAGTACACAGCTGGTTCAGACTAGTAAGTTCTATAGGGGCAGCTAGCTACTATATCAGAAAGGGAGATAACAGTTATTGTTGGGGCAGGCCGTGTCCTTGGGCTGCGGAGAAAATGCCTGGGATAGTATTTTGAGGCTAGGGAGTGATGTGATTTTTAAAGAGAAAGGTAATTTTAGAATTATGGCCCAAGCACATGTACCGGAGCATCCCATCAGATTCAAAGGTGGCATATTTTAAAAGGTACGTTCCACCTCTTTAGGCTTGAGCCCCTATCCCAGTTCACACCAGCTTAGCAGGGTAGGCCTCATATGCTCCTGACCCCTACCTTTGCAGCCCCTCCTTCATGTGGTACCCCTTAATCAGGCCCTAAATGTCCTCACCACCCATCAAGCCAGTGCATCATGTGCTAAAGGCAGGAAGGCAGTTTCTTGAGGAATGAGCTACTAGAAACTTGCCTCAGTGACTCACTGGGCCCACAGTCACTGAAGATGTAGACAAATGCAAATTTATGCAAATAATATTCAGACTTTGACCTTCCTAATAACTCTCTCGAGGTAGTCAGGTAGTAAGTATTACCATTTTACTGGTGTCCAACTGGAGGTCCAGAAAGGCCTGGTGATTTGCCTCAGCTAAGAAAGTGAATACCGAAGGGAGAGAAGGGGAGGAGAGCAGAAACTGAGTCAACATAAAAGAAGATATCAATAAAAATTAATTTTTGAAACAATCCTCAACATGAGAGAATAAAAAAGCTGTCCTTTCCGCTTCACCCTCACCCTGCTTTATTCAGCCAATCCGGGTGGAGGAGAAGGAGGGACTGTTTAGTAATAGCCTGAGGGGGCAGAGATAGGGCAAGGGGGTCAAATATGGGGAAGGAGTAAGAGGGCGAAATTTCTTCAGAATGTTGCTTCACTTGCAACCCCAAATTCAATTTCCTCCTTGAAGGGAGTTTATGGACTATCATATTTTTTATTTATTTTCTGGAGCTGTTTATGAGTTTATTTAAATTTTCATTATCTTTTGCAGTTTTCTGTAGTAAAATAAAGTCCATCCTCAACCTCAAATAAAGTGAGTCCAGCAGTGGAAGCAAGATTTGAAAACTAAATCGTGTGAAAGTCTTAGCCCCTCAGTTGGGTTCTAAGGTCCCTAAGTACAAGGGACATAAGCGTTTTTGCCTTTCTTCTCTCTCAGCTCCAAGCTCAGGATTGGAGATGGAGTAGGTCGTTAATCGAAACTCTTTGACTTGATGTGATTGGTCCATCTTTCCCTCCTCTCGTTTTCTTCCCACCTCCAATCCTTCCCCACTTCTCCCTCATGCACTGCTAGAGTCAAGCTTATTTTGTTCAGTCATCCAGACACTCCCCCTTCATCTTTAGGTCTCCAGCTTTGTAGACTGCACAAGCCAGGAAGTGGCCCAAACCACCACTAGGCACCACCACTGAGGCTTGTTCACTTTCCCAGGCTAGAGAAGGCTGATCCTTCATTCCTGGGAGTTTGGCAGTGTGGGCCTAGCAGAGCTACAAAACTCACTCCGTTGTCACAGGCATCCTTCAGGAATATCAGCATTGACCAAGTCTCATTCTGCCCAGGGAGCTTTGGAGACCGAGCACCATAGGCTATATGGGAGGTATATGTGGTTGAATTCCACCACCCTGCAATAAAGCACTGGGTCCCATGGGTTAACTTCGTTCTATGACATTTCATTCATTTCTGGTGGGAAAATGTCTGCATTGTATAAACAAAGTACAAGACCATAATAAAATAGGGTAGTGGTGAGACTTTGGCTCAGAAAGGGGAGGCGGGTGGCAGGGCAGGGGTAGGGGTGTGGGATTTAGAGTCAGAGAGCCTTGGAATCTCCCATTACTAGCCTTTGACATGGCACTTATCCTCTATGAGCCTCTCTTTTCTCCACGATAAAATGAGGAATTAAGCCAGCAGCATAGTGCAAGAAGTAGCAGTGTCTACCCAAAACAAAGGACAATGGACTATCCTTCATTCTGGATGCTAGACTTCTCTTCATTCCATGAGGCTTTGTGGCTTTTGTTTCACATTCTTGGCCCAGAGTGAGGAGAGATCAGAGTGGTTTGGGGTAATCGAGGAAGGCTATAACAGTATGGTGTAATGGAAAACCTATTGAATTAGAAGACCTTTACTCTCATCTTGGGATGTCACAATCTCTCTTTGGTTTCCTCACCTATTTAAATTTAAAAAAAACAAAACAACACCAGAGGGTTTAGATTAGATGACCACCTCTAAATCTGCAGTCCTATGGCCAGAAACCCATGCAAGATAAAAACAGTAAGGTCATGCCTGTGTATGATTCAGTGGTAGGAACCAGAAAGACAACTTCGAGATGTGCTAGGTGTGTCTCAGAATGTGGAGACATTCTTATCCACTCCCTAAAATCTCCTTACCTCCTGTCTCAGCCAGGAATATAAAGACAGTGCATACCACAAATATGCAACAATGGAGTATTTGTCAAATGGATATGCCTGAATAGTGGAAAACAGGGAGCTTAAGAGATGGGCCCTCTAGGGTAGACCAGTGGAATAGGTTAGGTACACAAGACACAGTAGTTAACGAATATAGCAATTTACTCTTTGATAAACCCAAGGACCCCAGCTTCTGGGATAAGAACTCACTGTTTGACAAAAATTGCTGGGAAAACTGTGTGGCAAAAGCTGGGCATAGACCAATGCCTGACACCATATACAAAAATAAAGTCCAAATGGGTACATGATCTAGGTATAAAGGTTGATACTATAAGCAAACTAGTGGAGCAAGGAATAGGGTATTTATCAGATTTATGGAGAATGGAGAAATTTTTGACTCAACATGAGATAGAAAACATTATGAAGTGCAAAATGGACAATTTTGATTACATTCAATTGGAAAGTTTTTGCACAAACAAACCCAATACAACCAATATTAGGAGGGAAACAGAAAACTGGGAAAGAATTTTTGCAACTAGTGTCTGTGATAAAGAACTCATTTCTAAAATATATAGAGAACTGAGTCAAATGTACAAGAATACAAGGCATTCCCCAATTGATAAATGGTCAAAGGATATCAACAGGCAGTTTTCAGAGGAAGAAATTAAAATATCAATAGTCATATGAAAAAATGCTCTAAATCACTATTGATTAGAGAGATGCAAATCAAAACAACTCTGAGGTACTATATCACATCTATCAGATTGGTTAACATGACAAAACAAGAAGATGATAGATGTTGGAGAAGATGTGGGAGAGTTGGAACATTAATTCATTGTTGGTGGAGCTGTGAGCTGCTCCAACCATTCTGGAGAGCAATTTGGAACTATGCCCAAAGGGCTACAAAAAATGTGCATACCCTTTGACCCAGTAATACCACTTCTAGGACTATATCCTCAAGATATCAGAAAAATGGGAAAGGGTCCCACATGTACAAAAATATTTATAGCAGCACTCTTTGTGGTGGTCAAAAACTGGAAATCAAGGGGATGCCCATCAATTAGGGAATGACTAAATAAATTGTGGTATATGAATGTGATGGAATAATACTATGGGTGTATAAGAAATGATGAACAAGAAGACTTCAGAGAGGCCTGGAAAGACTTATATAAATTGATGCTGAGTGAAAGGAGTAGAACCAGGAGACTTTGTACACAGCAACAACCATAGTGTGTGAGGAATTTTTCTGGTAGACTTAGAACTTCATTGCAATGCAAGGATTTAAAAAATTCCCCATGGTCTCTTAAGGCAAAATGCCTTCCACATCCAGAGAAAGAACTGTGGAATTTGATCACAGAATGTAGCAGATCATTTTCTTTTGTATTACATTTTGGTTTGTTTTATGATTTCTTCCTTTCATTTTAATTCTTCTATGCAACATGACTAAGGTGAAAATGTGTTTAATAAGAATGTATTTGTAGAACCTATATAAAACTGTATACTGTCTCAGGGAGGGAGGGGGTAGGGAGGGGAGAAGGAGGGGGAGGGAGGGGGAAAAAATCTAAGTTATATGGAAGTGATTGTAGAACACTGAAAACAAATAAGATAATTTAATTAAAAAAAAAAAGAGATGGGCCCTCTAAACCATCACCAACAAACAGTGGTAGGTGTGTGTCCTTGCTTGTACCTGGTCTTCTCCCCAACCCCATCCCATGCTCACCTTACAGGATCAACTCAAGAAGTATATTATCCAAATAAGGCCTTTCCTGAATGTCTCCCCTGTCTCCCCAGCTGTTAGCGTCTCATCCCACAAATTATTTTCTATCTATTTTGTATCAATTAACAAGCCAGGGCTACAATGTCAAAGCTATTATTTAGTAGTTTTTCAATTGGGTCCAACTCTTCATGACCTCATTTGGGGTTTTCTTAAAGATGCTGGAGTGCTTTGCCAGCTCATTTTACAGATAAGAAAATTGAGGCAAACAGGGTTAAGTGACTTGCCCCGGGTCACACACAGCTATTAAGTGTCTGAGGTCAGATTTGAACTCAGGAAGATTCCCAGAGCTCTGTGCATTTTGGTGCCCCCAAGCTGCCCTTGATAAACCTATACTTCCCAGTCTAATGAGAGCTAAATTATTCAACCAATACTTTTGTAGGTGTCTGGTAATGCTTTAAAAGAGGGAATATTACCTCACAGGAAAGATAAGCGAATTTCTCTGGGCTCTGCTGAGGAAGATGAGAGTGGAAATGCATAGTTTTGGAGAATAGTTACTGAGAATTTTTTTCCTTTTTAAAAAATTTCCCTTTCTGTTTCAATTTTAGAAAGCATTTCTGTTAGCACCATAAAAATTGGAGCCAAGATGACTTTACTGGCCGCTAGTTTCACACTCAAGCCCTGGGTGGTGTACTTATCAGAAAATACCATCCCCAGGAACATGGACTCAAATCTGTGAGGACCTTGTGTTGATTCAGTAGTGACAAATCTATCCACTAAAAAGATTTTGCACTCTTTGCAACAAGTGTGCATTTTTTAGGAGCTGTTGGGTGTAGGGATATTGCTGAAGTTACGGATGTATGTGTTAGGAGAGCCCTATTGCCTCTTGTTTGAATACAGAGAGCTATGTTGAAGATTCCAAATCTTTGTCATAGGACAGGTCTGGGAGGTGAGGAGACAATGAGAAGTTTCTCCAGAGTAACCAAAAAGGTTGGTCTAGAAAGTGGTCACAAGCCATGCTGTTCCTGAGGCTGCTTCCAGCTGTCCACTCTCAGCCTACTAAAGTCTTTCACATACACGTGGTCTCATTCAGTGCCCTACCACAACTCTGGGTGATATAGAGTACCAAGAGTATTATCCTCATTTATAGGGGAAGAAAATTGAGGGGAGTGACTTGCCCAAGGTCACACAGTTAGAAAGGGAAAGAGCTCTGAGGCCAGCCAAGTGTGTAGCGTACTGTCTCTTGCAGTGAAAGGTGATGGGGAGGGTGAGGCAATTTAGGGTATTCACTCGTTGCATGACCTGTGAATGAGGAGACCCAAGCATAGTTACCTGTACATAGCTGAGTGCTCAAGGAATATTTGATTGGGTAACAGGACCTTCCTCAGTCATAATTAAAGTGACTAAAGGTAGCTTGTCACTCAATCTCAGAACAGAAAGGACTCAGAGGTCTTCTTGTGTAGCTTGTAACCAAACAGGAATCCTTTCTTTCCCATCCCCATGGTATGGTCATCCCAACCTGTGCTGGAAGCTCTCCAGGAACTAAGGTCAGCCTCCTGAGGCAAACCATTCCTGCCCCATAGTTTGAATGCTTGAAGTTTTATCAAACTGAAATCTGTTTCAAAGAAACTTTTCACCTATTGCCCCTCATTCTGGACTTGGGCACCCAGAAATTCAAATGTAAACGGTTCTCTATACTATGGCTCTTCAAAGGCAGTGATGGTGTCTTGTCTGACTTCTCTTTCAGACTAGTTACTCCTAATTCTTACAACCAATTCTCACACAACACGGTTTCTAGTAACCTGTGGTTTTAGCCTGTCAGTGTCCTTAAAATGTATCACCCAAAACTGAACACACTGTTCTGGTCTGAATGTTGGTCATGGTCTGAGCAGGGCAGCGTTAAATGTGATTATTTCCCTTTTCCTGGATACAATACCTCCATTCATATTTTTAAGCTATTATATCAAGCAGTTCACTCATACTAAGTTCATACATAGTTCATGTCTCTTATGAGAGGCAGCTAAGTGGTACAAAGGATAGAACAGGAGTCAGGCAGATCTTAATGCAAATCTGGTCTCAGACACTTATTAGCTGTATGACCCTGGATAAGTCACTGTCCTCTGCCTCAGCTTTCTCAACTCTAAAATGAGGATAATAATAGCACCGATCTCCCAGGGATTGTGGGGATTAAATGAAGTAACATCTGTAAAAATCTTAGCATAGTGCCTGGAACATAATAGGCACTGGATGTTTCATTCTTCCTTCCCTTCCCTTCCCTTCCTTTCCTTTTTCCTTTCCTT
This sequence comes from Notamacropus eugenii, assembly GCF_028372415.1. Taxonomy (NCBI): domain Eukaryota; kingdom Metazoa; phylum Chordata; class Mammalia; order Diprotodontia; family Macropodidae; genus Notamacropus; species Notamacropus eugenii. The sequence continues at coordinate 53,016,735 of NC_092877.1, forward strand.
TCCTTCCTACTTTCCTACCTTCCTACTTTCTTTTTTTTTCCTGCGGAATTTTCTAGTGCAAGAGATATTAGCAGCCAGGGCAGCAGTGGAGTATTAAGAGTTTTTGGAGAAATATATGGCAGGGTTAACCATGTGGTCTGACAAGGAAGTTCCTGAACACTGTTATTCCTGAGTCCCAGTCTTCTGGGTAGATGAGGGAAGATTTCCTAAGCAATGTTAATTATCCTCGAGATGCATTAAAGAGTAACTCAGATCTCCAATTAAGCATGGAGATTGTATATGGTGCTTAGGTGTGACTGAATAGGAGGTCTTGTGCTTGTGTGAGGGGCAAAGTTGGTGCAAGATCTTTTGGAGAGAAGTATCTTTTTCCCTTTTTTCAGGAGGGGACCCACTCTTTTCAGAGCCAGCTCCAAAAACATGGAGTGGGAAAAAAGATTTTGAAAGCTGTAGACATGTAGGGGAAGCTGGCTGCTAAGTATGCCCCTGATTTCCCTATAGACACATACATATATACATATGTGCATATATACATACATATATACACATGCAATACATATCTATCTTCTATCTACTATCTATCTTCTCTGATTTTTGCTTGCTGTTTGCTTAGATAAATGATTTGAATCACTATTAATTGTGATGGCCTTTGTATATAACTAACATTTGATGGGAAGGAGTCAAGTGGGCAGGTGTAGACTTGGGGCCATCCTCCTCCTTAAGTGAGGGACAAAGCTTTTGTTTTCAGCCCTCCCTCACTCCAAACAAAGTCAAATGCAAGTCATGTTATTATTTCTCTGATGGCATGGTCTTCTTTAGCATTGAAGGACAAACACACACACAGCTTTTGTTCTAAACCTCCGTATCCCTAGACCTGGGAGGTGGAACACATAGATATGATTCTAATCTGGTATGCCCTCAGAGATGGGAGGAAAAGAGTGTTTAGCCTTGTCATACTTTGAGGATGTGCCCGCCCTTTTCCTGTACCCCCAGCGATAGCTATTCCATTGATTCTCTTCTTAGAGACAGTCCAGACTTCAGCTGGTATAGATCAGTGCCTTCCACAAACTGCATCCAGACAACCTGTATAGACATCTTATGTGGGCAGCAAGATATACCTTATGTAGGCAATAGATGTCTTACTCAAGTAATTCCAAGTTTAAGAGTTTTAATATCCAACTTCTTATTTAGAGAAAGGGGGGATCCTAAGTAGGGTGCCCATTGTGAGAGAAGAAGGTGGCCCATTTGTCTCTCCACGCTGGGAGAAAAAGCAATAATGGACCGGAGTCATGATGTGGACAAACATAGGACCTGGATTTTGCTGTGCTCTTAATGATGAATTATTTAGTTGGTGGAGGCTTTCTGAGAAAGAAGTTGGTGGTCAAGCAAACCAAGTGTGTTTACGCTGCAGGGGAATGCAAGCCCTCACCTTATTGGCTTCAGCCTTTCATTCTAGCCTGTTGAGACATTTTGGGGTCTGGATTTGGTTACCGAGTATTATGTATCTACGAACCCCTGGAGGTCCCTGATACCCTGGAAAGGGCTCAAAATAGTAAAAGAAAACAAACCCTATTAAATAGTTTTTAATAAATGTGAAATATTGTATCAGTTATTAAATGGTCAAAAGTATTTTCATAATAATACTAAGACATTTTCTAATGCAGTTAATATCAATCCCGATGACCCACATAAACCAAAGCTCTTGGGGGAGGGGAGCTCCTCAGTAATTTCTAAGAGTATGAAGGGGTCTTGAGATCAGAAAGGTTGAGAACCACTACTCTAAACTTCTTATTATCTACAAATTTGAGGAGGTGCCCAAGTGTTTCCATTACTGTTCAGTTGTTTTCATTGTGTCTGACCTTTGTGACCCCATTTGGGGTTTTCTTGGCAAAGATCTTGGAGTGATTTGCCATTTCCTTCTCCAGCTCATTTTACAGATGTAGAAACTGAGGCAAACAGGATTAAGTGACTTTACCTAGGGTCACATAGCTAGTAAATATCTGAGCTAGATTTGAACTCAGATCCTCCTGACTTCAGACCTAGCACTCTATCCACAGCACCATCTAGCTGCCCAAAGTCTTTTACATACAGACTCTTTCATAATCATTTTCCCTTCATCACTATTATCATCCTTATCATTAGATGAGAAGTGTGGTGTTGAGGAAAGAATGTTGCACTCAGAGTCAGGAAGATTTCAATGTGAATTCTGTCTCTGACACATACTAATTGTGTGACCCTAGGCAAGTCACATAACTCAGTTTCTTCATCTGTTAAATGAGAGGGTTAGATTTGATGATCTTTATGATTCTTTCCAATTCAAAAATCTCCGAGCCTATGATCAGGGCTGGCCTTAAAAATAGTCAGCTTTATATGGAAAGAGCCCTTGAGGGAGAAGCAGGAGACATGAGCTTTTGTCTCGGTGTCTCTGCCTTAACTGTATTTGCAGACCTGTGCACATCCATTATTCTCCCTGGACCTACAGAGGAATATTGAGAGAAAATACTGGCAGCCAGGGAAGCCTGTGAACAGTTAGCCATCAGTGTGAGTTGAGCCGCTGCATGCATCCCTTGGAAGGGAATGAATTTGACAACAGGAGTCCAACAGCCAGTCAATACGAGCCTTGAGTTACCAAACTTAAAAATGACTAAGTGCTTTGTTGTATATGATCAGAGTTCTGTGGGCGGTGGAAAGAAGGAATAAGGTCAAGTCAAATCAACAACATGTATTAAGTGCCTACTGTGTGCCAGGTACTATAGTATGCGAGGGATAGAAACTTAAACAAAACAAAATAAATAAACCAGTCCCTGCCTTATTTAAAGGAGGGAAATGCCCTGCAAATAAATATGTACATGAAATATATACTACACAAAATGCATAAGTTGGAGAAAATTGTAGACAGATCTGAATTTCCTGTTACCACACTGAATCACAGATGTGTTAGACCTGGGATTTCAGAGATCATCTCATTCTATCCCTGCCCCCCATTTTACAGAGTAGGGAATTGAGGCCCAAAGAGCTTACACAGCTTACTCAAAGCCTCAGAGGGAGATATTAGAAGTTAGGGGTCAAACTCAGGGCTCCTTCCTCCCACAAAACTCACAATAGTTCCTCAAGTTTCAGGCTAACTCCTAAGTATTATTCCAAATAGGAAAAAAAAAAGGGGGTCCAGGAAAACAAGACGTGGAAACTTCTCTGTAATTGAAAGAAAGGAGACAGATTGTTTGGATGACTCTACCCAGGGCATTTTGCCCAGAAACTAGGAATGTGCAAGGAAGCAGAATGGATACACTGCTCACAACCTCTCCCAGCCACCATCCACTGCTTGTTGGTTTTGGCAAGGCCAGGCTGCTTCAGGCCTGGGAAGTTTATTTGAGCTCAGATTGTTAAAGTTTCAGTGACACTTGGTTCAGGGATTATTTTGAAGCATAATAGACTTATGTTAGCATCTGATGTGTTGAGCATCCCAACTTAGCTCATGATGATAGGGAATTGTGCCAATAATCAAATGAACATCCCTCCCAGAGGGGACCAGCGAGAAGCCTGGTGCTCAATTAGAAGTATAGAATATTAGATGGTTAGTTCAAAGGTCCCTTGGAACATAGAAGATAAAATGTTAGATCCAGAAGGGGACCTCAAAGAGATCAAGGAAAAAGGGAAAGAACTGATATGGAGAAGAATAATTAGAACAACTCTCTGTTATAGCAAAGAGCTGGAAGCCAAGGGGGTGCCCGTCAATTGGGGGATCACTGAACATATCTCTCTCTGACCTGGTACATCCCCTACTTAGCTAACAAACAGATCTTCCTAAAGCAGGAGTAGGGAAACCTTCAGCCTGAAGGCCATATGTCCTCACTTTCTTATACTAGTATCTTCTCTTTGTGGATTATCTCCAGTTTATCCCGTATGAACCTAATGATTTACGTGAGGTCTCTCATTAGACTGTGAGCATCTTAAGAGCAGGGACCATCTCTTGTCTTTCTTTGTATTCCCAGTATCTGACACATAGTAGGTGCTTAATAAATGCTTATTGACTGATCATGGCATAGGAGTGTAACGCAATATGATTGCTCCATTAGAAATGATGAAAATGAAAGACTCAGAGAAACTTGGAAAGACTTGTATGAAAGGATGGAAGTGAAGTCAGCAGAACCAGAACAACCTACATACACAACGAATACAGCATAGTAAAGGAAAACAAGCATGAAAGATGCAATGACTAACCGCACCTTATTCCAGAGGACTGGTAATGAAGCATGCTTCCCACTTAGTGGAAGAGAGGAGATGGTTTATAGGAGCAGAACGAAGCATGCATTTGCAGATGCAGCCAATGTGTGGCTTTGTTTTGTTTGACTACATGCATTTGTTATTAGGAAGGACTTTTTTTGGGGGGAGGAGATTTATGAGGAAAGGGAGAGTGGGGGAAGTTAGGGATAGAGGTGCCAAGAAAAAGGAAAAAGTCAATAAGACATATGCAAAATATGCAGAACAGAGTAAAGGAAAGAATACGCCAACAAACGGATCAGTGTTGGTATTATTGTGATAAATTTGATATATCATTAAAACAAGCTATATGTCATAGAGATCTAAAGTTTCATATCCAAGAGTTTCACTCTTCTTATCCTGTCCTTCTCTCTAAATGCATAAATGTGAATGTTTGTTGGCATTTTAAAATTAATAATAAGAAAGACACAAATTAGAAGAGACCTTAGAACATGGGATGCCAGGATTGAGAGATCCCTTAGAATATGGTTGTAAGGCTGGAAGGCCATTGGCTAAGGAAGCCATCACTCCAGGCTAGCAGGTATGGCTAAACTGTAAGGTTAGTATGTGTATATGTGTATGATGGAGCCCTACTATAATGTTTAAGAGGTCTGGAAAGGTAGACCAGAATCAGGTTGTGAGGGGCTTTCAGTGCTAATTTGAGGGGCTTGTATTTTATTCTAGACGTAATGGAGAGGCTCTGGAACTTCTTGAGCTTGGGAATGACACCATCAGATGAGCTTTAGGAATATTCCTTGGGCAGTTGTGGGGGGGAATAGATTGAAAAGGGAGGAGACAGGGAAATCAAATAGGAGGGTATTATAATAGTTTGGGGGCTTGAGGGGAGGGAAAGAGAGAGAAGATAAAAGAGAGGGGGAGAGAGAAGGGAAAGGAGAGAAAGAAAGAGAAGGAGGGAAAGAGAATAAGAAAGGGTGAGGGGAAGAAAGAGATGAGAGAAAAGAAGGGAAGAAAAGAGGGGAAAGAGAGAAGAGAGGGGGAAGGAGGGAAAGAGATGAAGCAGGGGGAGATAAAGAGATGAGCTGTTGTGGGGATAGTGTTAACTACACTCTGCTGCTGTTTTTTGGAGGGGCACACAGAAGTTAAGTGACTTGGCCAAGGTCACATAGTAAGGAAGTGGAAGAAGCAGGATTTGAACCCAGTTCCAGAGACTCCAGAGCTAGCATTGTTTATGAGGGTGTGTGCTGAGCTAAGAGACCGACCACGTCTTAGGAGTGCTGCTTTAAATACTGGCTGAATGGCCAACACATGGATGCCCAATGGGGATCCTTCTAGCTCTGCCAAGAGTTCCTTCCTGAGTAGTGTCATGCACATGACCTGGTCATATCTGACACAGAGCTTTTGTCTTCTGCATCCCCTTCTTTACACATCATTGAACTGCAGCGACTCTAAGGCCAGACCTTGAAGAGAAGATTTTTTTCCCATCACAGGTCCATTAAAGTAGTGGGAGTCCTCCACAAGGAAAAGACAAATAAATTTCATTCTCTTTGTTGAGTTTGGTTACCATAACAATAAAACATTTACACTTTATCTCCTCTTCACAATATATACACTGGAGTAAGCAGCAAGGATAAAAAATAATAAAATGACAAAATATCACAGTTGGAAAAAAAACCTAAGTGATCATACAGTCCAACCTCCTTATTCGATAGCAGAGGAAACTGAGGCCTCAAAATATCTAGTGATATTCCCAAGTTCATAGGATCAAAGATTTAGAATTGGAAGGGATCTTAGAGATCTAGTCCTACTCCCTTATTTGACAAACAGGGAAACTGAGGCAGAGAGGCTAAGTGACTTGCCCAAGGTCACAGATCTGGTGTGAAGGAAGAGCTCAGATTTGTGGAAGATAATAAATGACAGAGCTTGGTTCTGAGCTCTAAGTCCAGTTCACAATGTAATGGTTAGTGTAGTGTATTTGAACTTGGACTTAGGAAGCCCTAGGTTTAGATTTTGTCTCTGATAACCATTCTATGCCTCAGTTTTCCCAGATGTCAAATGAGGGAATTAGAAAGCTTTAAAAATAAATGTTAAAAATTGTTTTTGCATGCAACTGGGAAATAAGATGTACAGGCAACAGGGTATAGAAATCTCTTTTGCCCTGCAAGAAAATAAAGGAGCTGGGGATAAGAGAAGGGAGGGGTGTGATAGAAGGGAGGGCAGACTGGGGGAAGGGGTGGATGGCATGTCCTGGGGTGGGGAGAGATGGGGAGAAAATTTGGAATTCAAATTCTTGTGGAAGTAAACGTTGAAAATTGAAAAATAAACAAATAATATATAGATTTAAAAAGAAAACTTTAATTTATTAAAAAAATGAGTTAGACTAGATTAGAGATTTTTATCTATGTGCGTGTTTATGTGTGTGTGTGTGTGTGTGTGTGTGTGTGTGTGTGTGTGTAGTATGTGAGCAGGGATTTCTTTGTTGGCCCACCTTAGAATGTTACTAAATGTGTAAAATAAAATACATAGGATTACAAAAGAAACCAATTGTATTCAAAGTTATCCCAATGTTAATAACAAAACAAAAGATCACAGACCCCATGTTAAAAAACTTTCCTTCAGGGGTATGGTAGAGGGAGTCTGCCCTGCCTTCAATCAAACATCCTTCCTTTTCCCTAGACTCAAGATTCTATCCACAAATGGCCAGAATCAAACACAGGATGGGGCTGAAGGAATTCATTCCCTCCTCTGCCTTAACTCTAGTTGGATTCCCTCAAGAATATTAATCAGTTCCAATGGGACTAAGATGACTGCGCACAGGAAGGTAAGTCACACTTTCTCATGTTGCCTTTGCTTTCTAAGCAGGCCCTGATCCAACTATGGGAGAGAGGTTAGGTAGGGGACAAGTCTAGTACTGAGGGCTGGGAAAGGGATTTACTCCTCTCAGGTAATAGTAATACAATACTTTGTGAAATCTTGCCAACTCTCCTCCAGAGCTCTACTAAATCCCTTCAGGTCTCTGGCTCTCTTCTCTTTTCCCCACTTCCTCCCTCCCCCTGTAGTTCTTAGAAAGCTGTAAGAATAATATCCATTCCCTGGACCCAAGGCAGTCTAGATTCTAGCCTTAATCCTTCAGAAAACCACAAAGTCCTCTGTGGAGGGCCTAGGGATCATAGGGCTATCAGGTTTAGAGCTGGAAAGGACTTTAGAGATCATTTTGTCAAACCTCATTTTGCAAACGAGGAAACTGAGGCCCAGAGAGGGGAATTCTGAGGTCAGGAAGCTGTTGTTCAGTCATGTCCAACTCTTTATGACCTCATTTGGGGTTTTCTTTGGCAAAGGTGCTGGAATGGTTTGCCATTTCCTTCTCCATCTCATTTTACAGATGAGGAAACTGAGGCAAGCAGGGTTAAGCGATTTGCCCAGGGTCATACAGCCAACAAATCTCTGTGGCCAGATTTTAATTCAGGAAGATGAGTCTCCCTGACTCCAGGCCCAACACGCCATCCATTGTACCACCCAGCTCTTAAGTTCTCCTTAACTATAACCCCAGGTCTCTTGACTCTAAATCCAATGCTCTTGCCATGACTGCACCATTTTCTTTATCTGTGTCTTAGGAGGGATGCAATAAGCCTTGGGTCTTGGGTGGAAGGTTTCTGAGGGCGTAAAAAGGAAGAAGGGAGTAAAAGGAATATATTAATGTAGAAAGAGGGAGAATGAGTTAGCACTTGGTATTTGTCATAATTGGGGTGGGTAAGAAGAAAAGTCTACAAACATGGAGCAAAGGGTAGAGCAATGGACATGGGGGTGATCCCCTTTATATTCACAAGCTTCTGGGACTCTGAGTTGGGGAGGTGGGAGTCCCAGAAGCAACTCCATTGAAAGGAAGAAACAAAGCCTTCCAGGTTGATTGTTTCTTTCCTTTATTTTCAGCCAAACTGGCTAACTTGCTGCTCTCCATAAATTCCATCTCCCTTTGCCATTCCTTTGCATGGGTTATCCCCCCATAACTGGAATACTTTTGCTCCTTACCTCTGCAAAACTCATGTCAGCATATGTTATATGAGGGTAGCCTATGCGCTGTCTTCTTGGGTTGTTCAGTTGTATCCGACTCTTCATGACCCCATTTGGGGTTTTCTTGGCAGATACTGGAGTGGTTTGCCATTTCCTTCTCTAGCTCATTTTACAGACGAGGAAACTGAGGCAAGCAGGGGTAAGTGACTTGCTCAGGATCACACTGCTAGTAAGTGTCTGAGGCTAGATTTGAAGTTGTTTCCCCAAACAAGTCTTCCTAACGCCAGGGCACCACTTAATCTTTATCCACCTGGCTGCCATTTTCTACAAAAGGTTTTTCCTGATTTCTCCAGTTAGAAGGGATCTGCCCCCAAACTATTTCTCATTCAATTTGCATATATTTGAATTTTTCCCCCATGTATGTGCTATTTTCTCTCCCAATAGAATGTAAGCTCCTTAAGGGAAGAGCCTGTTTTGTTTTTGTCTTTATATCCCCTGTGTTAACAGTGCCCTGCACATACTAGGTGTTTAATATGTTTATTATGTTGTGCTCAAAGACACTTTAAGGCTGGTCTCCAATCTCATCTTCTTCATGAAGCCTTTTCAAAGACTCCACAGTTCATACTGAAAGCTCCTTCCTCTGGATTTGTCTAGCAATTGTACTCTCAAAAAAAGTTTTGACATTTTTATTTTCAGTTCCCAGTTCTCTCTTCCTCCACCCACTGGGAAGGTAAGAAATCCTCATTTTCTATAGAAGTTATGCCAAACGTATTTCCACAGCAGTTATACTGCCTCCCCCCAAAACAAGAAAAATAGAGGAAAAAATATACTTCAATAAAACAATTGTACTCTTGACCACACAGTTTAGTCAGTTACTAAGTGAGAGGCGTGTTGAGTGGGAAGTATCCACACTGAGCCAGGAAAGAGAAATGTCAGAAAAATGTGAGAGGAAAATGTCAGCTGTGCCTTAAGCTGCCAGCACGTCATGTGCACCTTGAGGATGATCTTTGTCTCCTCCGGCTCCCCCACCCCACCCCATCACCATCTGCCCTCTGGTCCTCGGTGTTTGCGTGGGGATGTGGCATGGGGAAATGGCTTCGGATGCTATCACAAGTCTTAGAAAAGTGGCTCCTGGGAGTCGTGGTTGGAGCACCCCCAAGCTGCCACCCCATCCAGAAGCCAGGTAGAGGTACCGCTGCTCAGTGCAGGTTTTAAACACCCAGCGGTAAGTGACCTGTGTGCAGGGTCTGCTGATGTGGTGGAGGAGGTTGTCTGGGGAAGTGGGTGATGGGGTGCCTGGATTCACAGCAGCTTCCTGATCTCACCCTGCCCTCTTGTGGATTCCTGTAATCTCACTGTAAACTCACTCCTGGAATGTACTCTCCCTATTTTTAAGGGTAGTGTGGCCTGGGATCTCACTGACATGGGGAGCCACCTGATAAGGAAACCTCCTGTCCAGCACTTTCTTGACCACTCTACAAGCTCACAGAACTGCTGGGAGCACCAAGAGGTTAAGTGAACTACCTGGGCTACATGATCTGTAGGCCTCAGAAGGGGATTTTTACCTGTCTTTGAGGAATTGTGTCTAACCATTTTATGGCACTGCCTCTCTCCTCTGTATCTTTTCCTATTTGACATCCTTTATCATCAAGGCTCATTTCTTTCCTGAAGCTTTCCTTGATCCCTCCCACTGGAGGTAAGCCTCTATTAAGCACCTACTGTGTGCTTGCGCGCTAGGTGCTTTCACAAATATCTCACAAACACTTGATGAGGCAGGTGCTAGTATTATACTCATTTTTCAGTTGAGGAAATGGAGGTTAAGTGGTTCGTCCAGGGTCACACACCTAGTGTCTGAGGCTGGATCTGAACTTGTCTTTCTGACTTCAGGCCTAGCATTCCATTCATATAAGGACATGCTTCTTATTGGAATTGCTTTGGAGCTTCCTGTTAATGTTACATCATAATTAGGTGTATACATCACATCCCTATTACAGTTCCTTTATTACAGACGGGAGTTGTGTATCATTTTGATCTGTATCCCCAGTATCTAGTTAAGTGTCTTGCCCATAGCTGACTCATTAAAAAAATTAAAATTTTGAATTTAAATATAAAAAAGAACATTCTTATACACACAACAGAACATGAAAAGGATTCTATGTGAAGCTATTGATCTCTATTTCATACTGATCAATTTTTGAAAAATATGTTATTTTCAAAACTGTCCTGTTTGACCTTTTTCCTGAACTTTTCTCTCCTGTGCACTTTCCCCCACAGCCTTTTAATCACTATTGCTACCCTCTCCAATTAAAAACTGAGAGAAATAAAGAGGGAAAAAACTCTTTGTAAGAAATAAGTTCAGTCAAGGAAAATGAATCCATCCAGTGGCCACGTCCAAAACTGCTCATCTCTGTCCATCACCTGTCAGGAGGTGGGTAACATGCTTCCTCCTTGGTCCTCTAGACATGGGGCTGGTCACCCCACTGATCTGAATTCTGTTTTTCTTTACTATTCTGTTAAATAAATAAATGTATAAATCATTCTCTTGGTTTTGCTCATTCCACCATGTCAGTTCTTATGACCCAAGGATTCTGTGAAGTCGCTTTCGTAGTTTCTTATGGTGGAAGAATATTCCGTTACATTAATATACCAGTTTGCTCAGTCATTCTGTAACTGCCTGAGACAATCTAAGGCACTCCCTTATATGACAGGGACTTATAGACTGCTGCTTGTTTTCCTGATTCTGATTTTTCATTCATTCATTTCTCTCCTCTTCATTTGGGTTGTTTGTGGTATATTCAGGATTTGGGAGTGCTGGGTCAGGCATGACGATTCCCACTCTGGAACGCAAGAGAAACTTGAGTCCTGCATCATTAGAATGGAGCCTGAGGCCTCTGGCTAATGTTGGTCAAGGTGGGCAGGGCCAGAGGATAAAGCCAGAGCTGGCCCCTATTTCAGAGGCTCTGCCAGAATCTTATATCCTCCATGTCTCATCCTGATGGTTTTGTCCTTCTGGCTCCCTGACGCATCTGACATTGTGGCCAGTGGGGGATTTCCGTGAGCTGTGGGTGAAGTCACCAAGTAGAAATATCTCCACTCAGAAAAGTTAAAGCTGAGATAACGAACAGAGCCCCAAGAGTTCCCAGGCCGCTCTGCACTCGTGACTGGGATGGGGGGCTCCTGCCTAGCACTACTCAAGGATGACTCCTCTACAGCCAGGCCCCACGCTGCTAAGTCTCCCCTTCCTCCCTCCGGATCTTCTAGACTGATCTATTCCCTTTTCACACACACCACGCACATTCTAGTCTGTGTCTCTGCTTATGACCTTCCTCCTACTGCGAACCTGCTCCTCCCTCTCTGAACCAGTCCTTCTCGTAGGTTTAGAGCTGGAGGGAATTTCAGAGTCATGGAGCTGTTAGAGGAGGCCTTGGAGGCCGTTCAATTTATCCCCACTTTGTGGATGAAGTGAGGCCCAGGGAGGCTCTGGTTTATAACCCTGCAGCAGCAGGTGCTGGCTAAAAGCTGAGAAATGAAAAATAAAATGCTTTCCCCCAATTCTTTGTAGCAAGGAAGTAACTGATGATGACTGGCTTGAAAACCTTGTGAGCCTTCCCCAACATTATGGAGGAGCGGAATCACCTCATGAACAGGAATCTCCAGGGATCCAGAGATCCTAAACGTGTCCTGCTACAGTAAAAGTGTTACTTGAGGAAGATTCTGGGAACATGGTGGAGTAAATCAGAAAATTTCAAGCTTTCAAGATTTCCCTACATTAAAGAGATAAAGGAAGGGTAGGAAAGTGTAGGAAAGAGATTTTCCTGCACTAAAGAGTGCCTCAGGGCAAACACTGAGCTGCAAAATTCAGTAAGAGAAAGGGCGGAACAGGGTCCTCCTGGAACAATCAGAGAAGACCTGAAGAAAAATCCTAGGACAATGTTTGGCCCCAGTGAAAAATAAATCCCTTCAGGCTAGGGACCACTTAAACAAGCAGCAGGCCCCAGGGTGAGCTGGGTTGGAAGGCTGCCTTGGCCCCAACTACAGGAATTTTATCCCTGGGGCAGGGAGAGGAGTTAGGCTTCTGAGCCTAGGAAGATTGAGGACTTCTGCTGACCAGGAACACCAGACCCAGCTGTGGAGGGCGGTGGGGCGAGAAGGAACCGGCACATGTCCAATGAGTACAGAAGCAGTGGGGTGGGGAATGCTGCTGACTGTGGGCTGGAGGTCTTGATTTGAGTTCAAGGTCAGAGAAGAGAACTAAAGGAGGATCTGAGGCCAGAGGCACCATCCCCCATACCCTAAGACTAGAGGTGATTACAAAAAAGAAGCTATTAAAAAATGCAGAGGCAAAGGAGAAAGAATTCAACCATAGAAAGTTATTATGGGAATAGAGAAGACCAGGGTTCATCTACAGAGGAAGATAGTGAAGCAAAGAAACCCCCTTCTACCCCAAAGAGTAATGTCAAGTGGTCACTTGCCCAAAAAGAATTCATAGAACTTAAAATAACAATCCAAAAAAACAAGAAAAACATTATGAAAAGTCAACCAACTAGAAAAGGAGATCCAGAATCATGAGGAAGAAAACGACTCCTTGGAAATCAGAATTGGGCAAAGAGTGGCCAGTGAAATCATAAGAGATCAAGAAATAATTAAACAAAAGATAAAGAATGAAAAAATTGAAGAGAATGTGAAACATCTTACAAGAAAAACCAACTGATCTGGAGAAAAGATCAAGAAGAGAAAATGTAAGAATAATCGGACTACCTGAAAACTATGATTAAAAAAAGAATCTTGATACAATAACACAAGAAATCATTAAACTGTCCTGAAGCATTAGAATAAGAGGGGAAAGTAAATATAGAAAAAAATCCACCAATTACCACCTGAAAGAGATCCTACAAGGAAAACTCACGGGAATATTATAGTTGGATTTCGAAACCCCCATCTCAATGATAAAATATTACAAACAACAAGAAAAAACAACTTCTATATGGCAGTGACACAATCAGAATTACACAAGACCTAGCAGCAGCTACACTAAAAGACTGTAGGTCTTAGAACACTATATATCGAAGAACAAAAAAACTGGAATTCTGGCCAAAGATATGCCCAGCAAAGCTTAACATAACCCTGAATGGAAAAAAAAAGGATATTAGATGAATTGTCAGACTTTCAGGACTTTGTTAAAAAAAACAACAACAAAAAACCCCTCAAAAACACCTGAACTTAATAGAATATTTGACATACAAGAGCCAAGAGAAACATAAGGTACATACCGAAGGACCAATTACAAGGGATTCAGGAAGGACAGATGGTTTGCATTTTATGTATGAAAAATGTAAAACATGTATCTAAGGTTGTTATTAGTAATTGGGTAGCTCATAATTAAGAGTGGGGCAGACCTCAGCCTGATATGACTTCAAAAAGTAAAACCATTCAGGAACAGACAAAAAGAGTAATTATCTTATACAAGTGAGGTGATTTTATATTTAAGTTTTAGTGTTTATGTTTCTTTTTCTTATTATGTATTTAAATTTAATTTTTTAAAAAAAAGTATAACTTCTACAAACCTGTGCCAAGACCAGGAAGTGCTCAGTCACTCCTTTCTTATAAGCACTGAAGAGCCCAAAGAGATCTTTTTGAGGTAGCCTGGTTAGAGTGGGTGGGCCTTTTCTCCCACAGGGAAGGGTAAATGTAGAGAGAAACAGGAACACTAGCTGATAAACCATAAACGTAACCCTTAGGCCTCAAAAGAATTATATGTACTAAAGTAAAGTACGTGTATCTTCATGTGGCTTAATTCTTGATTTGTACATTCAACGGGTTCATTGTGAAGGGCCATAAAGTCATGTAGACCCCAATGATTGGGGTCTCCTTGGTCAGCCTACGGTCCCAGAAGAGCTGACAGTCATGAAAGACAGAATGTTGTATGAATCAGGCCACAGGGAACCTAGGCAGCGTTGTCATAGTTGGCACATGGTAAGAAAGCCCTCAATACATGCTTGTTGGCTTGTAAATAGGTTGATTCTCCGTAAGCAAGTATCTCCTTTTCTTTAAATCCAAACACTTGAAGCCTGAATGTAAGCTCTGAATTCTTGTCTTTTTCCTCTATAGTTATAGAGAACTGCAGTAATGATCCATAATCACTGAATCAGCATTCCATCACAATGTGGAAGAAACAAACAACAGAAAAGCTGGTATATGGAGTTTACTTTCAAAGACAACTTTTATGCAGTCCTAGGTTCAGCCCACCTCAGTTCAAACTCCTACAACTTTCAAACTGAGAGTGTTCTACCCCGAAAACTGCTGTTCTGCATTATAACTCTGAGACCTTGAAGGATCCTGAGTCAGTCAGTAAGGTCTGCACTAGCCCTTCTGGACTTCCTAAGGACTCAAGGATCTGAGTGCGCTTGAAAAGGAGGCTGAAGTGAAATGGGCCAGCTGGTTAACCTTCACTGAGCCTCCCCACTAATGCAAAGTTATATATTAATCAGTTTTCTTCCAGGCTGATGTTTTATTAAACTACAAAAATACACCAAAAGTCATTTATATTTTAACAATTAAGGATTATAACAATGCCCCCTACACATACATTACAGTCTGTTATATGCAAAATGGGTGGAGATGCATAGCTCTATCCATAGAACCTTGATAAAAAATTAACTGTGAATTCAAAAGTCTTGGCTTACATACAAATATAAAATAAATTATTTTCTACTCATAAACAACTTATTTTTTGAACTTTTTCCTCTTCAGGGCCTTCCATTCACCTTCCTGGGTTGCCAGGCTACTGAAAAGTTGTTTTACTTTTCGCTTTCTTTCAGAATCCCTACAAAATAAAAAATATAATATAGGATCAATGTACAAATAAGACCAAGAGACAGAGCACATAAGACAGAATGTATCAAGTGCTTTTGACTTTATTTATTTATGTAATTCTACTTGAGAAGCAGTTTAAATCTAAGCTTGCACATAGTAGGTAATCAATAAATGTTTACACAGCAAAATTATCAATACTCTAGTACTTTGGAAGGGACCTCTGAAGTCATACAGACTGACTCTTAGCTGAGGCATGAATGTCCTTCCATAACATCATCATCAATTTCACTGTCAGACAGCTGCACAGATTAGGAAATTCCTGAAGTCTGTCCTGACACCTTCCAACCACTGTTTTTTAACTGCCCAGAAACTGCTACCTGTTTCTCTCTCTAAGCTCCCCTGGGCTCTCACTGCTGCACAGCCTTGCTTTCTTTTTCTGTCCCCTCTGACAGACTCTTCCATTACATGTTCTGCCACGGCTAACCCAGATCTCTCAAGTCCTCGACACTAGGGGTGTGAAACCGAAACAGAAATGGGATAAGGATCCCTGCAGGCAGCACAGTGACTGACGTTTTAACATGTAATATTATCTATGCTCTACTGTATTTTTATTTTGTTAGATATCTCCCCATAGCTCCACCTCCACCTGGTTCAGGATGTACGTGGCAGTTGGTTATTATATCTGTTCCACATCGCTCCTCTTCATCAGGCCCTGCCGGGAGCACCCTCTTTCTCTGTCCCACATCTCAAAGCTCTTTCTTTATTCTTTCCTCCATCTCTAGGGGGGAGGTGGCCCTTTCTGCCACCATCTCTACTAATGCCCTTCAGCCCAGGAGACTGCCCTTCATCATACTCTGGCCATTCTTCAATCTTTCCTCAACCACTGGTTTTCCTGTCTGCCCGCAACACCCTTGTGAACTTTAAAACAAAACAAACACCCCCCTCCCCCAAACCTTCTCTTGACTGTGGTCTCCACATTCTATTTCTTATGTATCTCTTCTCCTTTTCAAAGTCAAACTCCCAGAAGAGATTAGTAACATGTGCTGTCCCTATTCCCTCCTCACTTACTCATCTCTAAGTATGGCCTCTAACCATCTCACTTGACTGAATTATTCTCTCCAAAGTTATCAATAATTTCTTAGTTGTTTTAACTAATGGCCTCAGTCCTCATTCTCCTGACTTCTCTGCAGCTTTAGACAAAGCTGAGCAAGATGCCATCCTGAATACTCTTTCCCGCTACCAGTTTGACAGTAACTACTAAGTGTCTGTGCTAGATGACCATCCATCTCCTCCCCTCTGGCTCTGCTCTTGCCTGTCTTCTCTATTTCACTTTTCCTCTCTTGGTACCTCAAGAGTTCACTGATTATGGAGATGACTCTCAAATCTACACATCTACCACCTCAAATCTTTTGAACTCCAGATCCCAATGCCAATCTCTGGCTTGCTATATCTCTACCTGGACATCCCTTTGTCATCTCATATTTAACATATCTAAAATAACTCACTTTTCCCCCAAAACTTCACCCCATCCCCCTGGTTAAACAGGCTCATAGCCTGTGTTATGCCTACCTCTCCTCTCACCCCCCTCATAACAGCAGCGGCTACATCTGGTTGAGTCAATCTTTACAGCATCTCTTACAGTCATCCCCCTAATTCAGGCTTTCTCACCTCTTCCTTGCACTAATGAAAAGTCTGACATGGGTGCCAGCTTCTAATCTTTCACCCCTTTGATTCATCCTCTACATAGTTGCCAAATTAATATTCCTAAAGCACAGGCATGTCACCCCTCAACTCAAAACCCTTTAGCAGCTCCCTATAGCCTTTAGGATAAGATATAATCTCTTTTTATGAAATATAAACTTCACAACTGGGGAACCACCAGCCTGTATTTCCAGGTTTATTTCATATTACTTTTCTTATGAATTCAACTTTCAGGCAAACTGAGCTACTAGGTATTCCCCAAATTCAATAATCTACACCAAAAGGGCCATCTCCCACTCCACCCCTACCTCCATGCCTGGGACCTCCAACTCTTAGACTCTTTAGGTCCCTCAGAGGCCCAGTGCAAAGCCTTTTCTGATCCTCAGCTGTGAGTGCTCTTTCTCTCTGAATTACTGTCTAGTCACTCATCTACCCAAAGCTGAGGGTCCCAGAGTATTTCAGGACAAAGACTGTTTTAGGTCTTTATTTGCAGCCTTAGTGGTCAGTACAGTGCCTTTTACAACGCAGTCCTTAAGAAACTGTTTAACTCAATTGCTATTTCTGTCCCCCTCATTCTTCTGTGACAACCCTTTCAAACATTTGAAGAAAGTGATATTGTCTCTTTTCCAGGTTAAATACCCCTCTCCATTC
This sequence comes from Notamacropus eugenii, assembly GCF_028372415.1. NCBI lineage: Eukaryota > Metazoa > Chordata > Mammalia > Diprotodontia > Macropodidae > Notamacropus > Notamacropus eugenii. Next base: position 53,034,126 of record NC_092877.1, read on the forward strand.
ATTTAACTTTGTCTCAGAGTGACATGATTTCAAGTCTTCATACTATCCAGTGTGCAAATGTGTTGCATGAATGAAGGAGGCAAGAAAAAAGTCATGGGCTTTTTAGCTGTTTAGCTTTTACATCATCTCTCAGGCTGCCAACATTGCGTGTTGAGTTCAGATTTTATGAGTGAACTGTACCTGCATGCCACCATCTCCCATGAGGGCAAGCAAACAATATGGTCTTATAGCTCAGGTGCCCAATCGTTCCCTCTGGCTCAGGAATCATGGGAGAATGCCAAGCAGTGCACAGAACAAGTCAAAGTGATGCCAAAACAAATGGAGATTACCTTTCCATGATCTCTGTAAGCTGCATCCTAGCCAGGAACTGATTATCTTTGCGAATTTCACGGACAGCTCCTTTAAATTCGCGTTTATGCTTGTGAATTAATCTTTTCCTCTCCTGCTCCTCTTTACTGCTCCCTTGTTTTCTTCCAAACTCGAGGCTAGAATTGGAAAATCTGGTATTAGGCAGGTGAAGGACAGGGCTGCAGAGGTTTTCTCTGAAGACCCCAGGACAGATTCCCTAGAGTTTGATTCCAGACCTTTGTCCCAGGTCAGAAGCAGCTGCTTATTCTTCCCCAAGATCAAGCTCAGAATGCAACACATCCCCTTCAAGACCTCAGGTCAGTATCTGAACATCAAAGCAATCTTAGAACAGCAACTGTCTACTGGGACGAGCTTCTTTTATTACCATAGCACGCATCAGAGGCTTCAGGAAGGCAGAAGCTACATTTTATTAAACATTTCTGCTGCTCCCACCTCCCAACAGCACTATGCATTTTCAATCAATCAATGTTTACTCAAGCAACAAATGAATCAATGAAGGAAGCCCTCTTTTGTGGTACAGAGGTTCAGACTGACCCCCAGGAGATGCTTCCACACTTACACTTTCACCAGTTTTGGTGTGAACAGCTTCAGGGGCACTGGCTTGCTCTTTTCACACACTAAAGGCTGATAATTTCTGCCTTGGTTTTCCATTTCTTGTAGCACGCTTTGGCACAGCTCCTAAAAACACAAGGAATCTTGTTTCACAAGGTCGGCTAATGTCTGTTGATTTCTTTTCCTACTCTGGGTGTCTCCTGTTAAGACAGGACCCCCCTGCTTCAGTTCGGAAGGTCACTGGAGGTATTCCTCCTGACACAGGCGGCCAAGTTTCCCTGACTCAGCACATCGCTTCTGGGAGTTTGTTGTGGCTGAAAAACTCACCCCTTTATGCCCAGCCTGGTACACAGGCTTCCTTATAATCAGAATTCTCACTCTTGTAGTGCTTTAAGGTCTATAAAGGTAAGGTTTTCTTGGGGTCACAGAATTCAAAAGTTTCTCAAGGTAGATTTTTATAGGTGATTCTGAGGAGACCTTTGGGCCCCTGGAGGGCTTTTAAAGTGACTGGCCCAGAGAAGTCTGTTCTGTCCCTCTCTTCTCACTGTAAATGTCTCCACAGCAGGCAGAGGGAAGAGATCTCCTAAAGACAGCAAGGCCTGCTTTAAGGAAGGAGCCCTTTCCCCTTCCTCGCCTTCATCTTTCTATCCTCCTTTACACTTTTATTCCAGGGTCAGGAAACCTCCAAGTTCTGGTGAAGGCAGGCAGGGGGCCTCAGAGCTGCGTGGGGTTCTTCTGTCCCCCCAGCCACAAACACCCACCTTTCCCCAATCCTGTGTACTACCCAAAGGCCATGCTCACTGGGTTCATCTTTTACTAGCCACGTCAAGGAAGTAAATACCAAATACCAAGCACTTCTGGAACTGTTTTCAGAGTCACCAAAGAAAGCCATATCCCATGGTCTTCCTTCCCTTCGTCCTCCCCCTGCCCCATGCTTCTACTGCTATCTCACACTACTCTCTACAACATAAGCTGGATTCTAAGAGGTGGTGCTGCTGACAGAACACTGGAACTGGACTAAGCAATCCTGCCTCAGACACTTACTAGTTGAATGTCCTTGGGAAAGTCATTTAACTTTTGTCACCTACCTCTCTGGGTCATGACGATCAAATGAAATAATCTAGGTAAGACACTTTTACAAATCTCAAAGTGCTACATGAATATTCACTATTATTACTATTATTATCAGACTGTCAAGTCAGCTCAACAATCATTTATTAAGTGTTTAATTACACATCAGGCACGGGGCTTAGGTCTAGAGGTCATGGTCTCCTGTTCCCAAATCGTGCCCTTCACTTGACCACCTCCATGCCTTGACTTACAGCCCTTGATATTCCTAGAGATCCCTCCTCCTTTCTTGACCTGTCATCACCTTCCTCAACATTCTCTAAAACAACTCGAACGTCCCTGATCCTTGCGCCCCCAGCCCATGCCAGTGATGGCCTCTAGAATAATAACAACAACTTTCTCTTGCACTTCTTGATTGCATTCAGCCCATGATCCTGACACTCAGTTATCCGTGATCACATCCCTCTATTACACTGTAGGCTCCACAAGGGCAGGGATCAGGGACTGTATTTAAATCGTGTGTCTTCCTCAAGGCAATAGTGCTCTGCAAAGAGCAGGCGCTTGGTAAATGTCTGCAGAACAGAATTTTCAAACCTCTGCTCTACTTAGCTCAACCTTGTCCTTCCCTTTCTCCTCTGTTGTTGCCAATATGGCCAAACTAATAAAAACCCTGTGAAGGAACCCAGGCTGAGGCTGGAAGCAGGGGGCGTAATCTGATGGGGAACCCAATCAGAACGCAGATCCCTGAAATGGGTTCCTATGTGTGCTGCCTGTCACCGCAAATGGGAATAATCAGCTTAACGCTATTCGTGTAAGCATGAATTGCTCAAAGTCAAATGGCCACAAGCCAAGAAATGCCTTGTTCACTTAGAGAGCCAAGAAAGCGGCCATCCTGCCAACGTAGTCCTTATAAGAGTTTAAAAGTTCTTCAGGAGAAAAGCAATTCAGGAACTATTCTCAATGATTTAAATTCATCTGAGCAAAATCTATAATTAAACAGATATAAAGAAGATGAACTCAAACTCAGCACTTCTTCGACATTTGTGGGTTTAAATTATATCAAATAAAAACAATGAATTTTAGCAGTTATAACCTGTGGGTTATCCTGGCTAGTTACCAGCACTCAGATTCTGTGCCCCTGGGGTTGGAAAATCCACTTGTTCCTACTTTCCAGAAGAACCCTGCTGTAACCCTCTAAGTCAGGGCTGATGAACCTGTGGCCTCGAGGCCACGTGTGGTCGGTCCTCCAGGTCCTCAAGTGTGACCCTTTGACTAAATCCAAACTTCACAGCACAAATTCCCTTAATAAAAGGATTTGTCCCATAAAACTTGGACTCAGTAAGAAGGCTGCACCCAAGGTCTTAGAGGGCCACATGCGGCCCCGAGGCCATAGGTTCCCCACCCCTGCTCTAAGTTCTTGGGGAACACAAGTGAGTGGTAAGAGCACTGGCTTTGAGAGAGATGACCCAGATTCAAATCCCACCTCCAAGACTTAATACCTGTGTGACTTTTGGGCAAGTCATTTAACCTCTGTGAGCCTCAGGTTCCTCCTCTGTAAGAAGAAAGAGTTGGACTAGAGAGCCTCTGAGGAGCCTTTCAGTTCTATGATCCTAGGGCTGTACTCACTTGCAGCTCTCTGGGGTATCCACATTCTGGAATGTGCTCAGTAAGGAGGACTCTGATAGGCTTCATTACTTCAGAAAGAGATGGTAGCGTACTGTACATAACTAAACATCGTTTGATGAGGTTTAAACACACAGATACACACGACAATCTGCAAGAGAATCACATATTCAGTTTTAACAATTCTGACAAACTTGGTTTAACTATCTTAAAAGAAACTGGTGGCCCTACTGAGAAATGAACTTTAATGACAATCTTGAAAATAGTCAACACAATTAAACAAAGCCCAGCTAATTCCAGTGAGTCACTATTAAAACATCTATGTCTTTTACATGGAATCAGCAGCAGCCTGCCCTATCAAACAGATGAAATCAATACTGGGACACGAACTACTAGGCAGACATGCCAAGGAGTTAAGAATACACAGTATCTAGAAATTTATACATACACCCCTGAATAAAAGGAAAAGATGTGGGAAAATACACATTCAACCTGGAAAATGTAGACTGGATTCACTCCACAGTTAAACAGATATGCTTCAGGCCTAAACCAAGTATCTTATGGAGAAAATCTCTCTCTTTTTTGGGGGGGAAGGGAGGAGAAATAAGTGATACTATTCTTGAGAAACTTAGAAAGGGTTTAAAATATCACAGAGTGTGTGTGTGTGTGTGCGTGCGTGCGTGTGTGTGTGTGTTTGCAGTAGGGCCACTGTGCCAAATTACCTAAAATCAACAAGATTCATCAGAGCAGCCTTGCCAACATGGTTGCTGGCTCTTCCCACTCAGTGATGCCTCTGAGGGCACAGAGCCTGAAGGCGCTGTCCTGAGGTCCTGTAAGCACATGTCCATCTGCAGCGAAGCTAGTATTTGCTCACACCTGGTCATCTTTGGGACTGAGCCTGGGGTCCCAAATCATGCTAGTGGTTAGAGCCAAGGAAATGTCCACACTAAAAGTGAAAGTTAAGGAAGGAGCCAGATATCCTTAGCACCTCTGGAGCCTGAGGAAGGAGGACAACGCCTGGAACTTGCACTAAGACAGCCCCGGGGGCAGGGGCGTCTGTTTCCTAATCTGTAAAATGGGAAAAGTAATACATGACTTCCCCTTTTTTCAACTGTACCTCTGCTCAGTTTTCACTCCAAGATTCTCAGCTTCTTTTTGTGTGCTGTCATCCCCATTAGACTGAAAACTCCGAGGGCAAGGATGGTCTTTTGTGCCTGGCACAGATTGGCACTAGGTAGATGCTTAACAAATGTTTGCTGACTTGAACCCAATTACCACCCCTAGAGCATGGCTATAAAGAAAGTACGTTGTGAATACAAAGAGCTTCCAAAACAGGAAGTGTTACAGCTATATGGAAAATGTTGAACAGAACACAGATAAGGACGCCCGCTCACAACTTTAGCACTGGCTTTGCAGGTGGAGTTTCTATTTCCTTCCATCCCATAAAGTCTTTTCAGATTGTTCCACACACCTGATGTGATTTGTTTCTGTTTCATTGCTTTCCTTTAGGCCGTTCACTTTACTGAGGGGGAGGCCTTTCTTGGGCCAAGTGTCCAAGTCTTCCTTGTCAGAAACAAGGAGCAGTTCCGAATTCCTTCCCAGGGGTTTGAAAGGATGCACCAGGGTATAGCCTAAATATCAAGGTGAAACAGTGACATAAAGAAGAACTGTGTGAACATTAGTAGATATGAAAAGTCAAACCAAAGGGTTTGAACCCTAAATCCTAAACACAGGACACATGATAATTTCAAAGAAACATAACTAGGGGTCCTAAGGGATTGTGTAGCCTCTTTGGAAAGCTGGAGTCCTTGTGAAGCAGACATCAGACGCACCCACAGGAGACCCTGCCCCAACCTATTTCCAACCCTGCGCTGTTTTTCAGAGCCAAAAGGCCTACCAGCTGAAGGCACATGGGCAGAGTTGCTGGAATGTGTGTTCATCCTTTGTTGCTGAAGAAGATCCTGCCATCGGAGAAATGATGACTTGCACTTGACTTTGTTTTGAGTGAAGGAGGGCTGTGCAAGGTCACCAGCCTCACTTCTCCTCCAGAGCCATCTGAATCCAGTGACCAGATGTTCATCAGGATGACTGGAGATGACCCAGGATGAGGCATTTGGGGTTAAGTGACTTGCCCAAGGTCACACACCTAGTGAGTGTCAAGTGTCTGAGGTGAGATTTGAACTCAGGTCCTCCTGACTCCTGCACTGGTTCTCTACCCACTGCACTACCTAGCTGCCCTGATATCCCAGCCCAGAGCTGCTGGGATAGATGGAGACTGAAAGAATAGGGGGATTAAGGACTGTTACTGGAATAGAGTACTGGACTCTCCCAGTCTCTTGCCTTCTTTCTTTGCACTAGATAAAACAGAGGGAAGTAGTGAGATAATGGGAAGGGCCTGCCCTTGGCCACAAGATGCACAGTATTCAGAGTAAGAAGGGACCTCCGAGACCATTCAGTACAACTGCTCTTTTACAGATAAGGAAACTAGTCATAAGAGAAACAATCTGATTAAGTCAAAACACAGTGGGTTCATGAGCAGGCAGATGCTTCCCAGCTGTGTGACTTAAGCTCTGAACTTCAGTACTGTAGCCTCATTTGTAAGATACGTACGTAGTAATACTACCTATTTCACTGAGTTTTTGTGAGGAATATACTAACGATAGATTATGAGGCAGAACTACAGGAGCCCAGATCCCCTGCAAACACCTCAATAAAGCTTTAAAGTGCCCCAATTGAAAAAGGATTGAGAATGATGTGAAGACTCCCCCAACCCAGCCAAGGCAAGAGAAAAAATCCGGAAGCCTGCAAAAAATTCCAAAGTAGACAAGCTGGGGGGAGGTGGCAAGTGTAGTACAAAGCAACCCCAAAGTATCTGGAGAACAGTCCCTTCTTGGAACCCCAGAAAATGGTGGTCCCCTCAGAGACAAGAGAAGGGCAATGCAATGAGATCAGCCTGGGAGTAGCCCCACAGCTCAATGGCAAGAGCTGAACTCTGATGGAGAGAAAGGCCTGGCAGAATTCAGGAAGGGGTATAGTCCTGAGTGGAAGCCACATGGCACTAACAGAAGGGCCCTGAGCAGAGGCCAGGTATCCTGGGAGTTTCCACCACAACAGGAGAAAGAGGCCTCAGAGACATCCAGGCAACCCCAGACCAACTCAGTATTTGGGCAGCCTAGTACTGAATCACAGAAGGAGACCAAATCAAACAATTCCTATCTTAAAGCCCAAGCACAAGTCCCTTTTCCCCACCCATCTCTAATCTAGACAAGGAGGTGGCTGAGATCAACAAGCCAAGGAAAACACAAATTCTATGAGTAAATTCCTTGGAACGAGAAGTGCATACAGGGTAAATTCTGAGGAAGAGCTACTCCACAAGTCCAAGCAGATCCTTGAGAAGAAAAATAAAAGTGCACTGAACGAAAGGCTTACAGAAAGAGCTGGTAGAGATGAAACAAGAGATTTAAAACGGAACAGCTAAGGATAAAAGAATGTCAAAGAGAACTGATATCTTAGAACAAATGGTGAGAAACCTCACCCAAGGACTGAACTCTCTGAACTAATTAAACAATGAACTGAATATTTAACTACAAGAAAAAACTGAATGTTAAAAGAACACACACACACACACACACACACACACAACTATAAAGAAATTCAAGAAATACTTAAAAAAAACAGGAAAACAGGGCAAGGAGAGAAAAATTTAAGATTTTGGATTATCTGAGTATCATGACCAAAAAAAGGCCAGGATTATCATATTTTAAGAAATGACAAATGAAAACTGCCCAGAACTCTTAGAACTGAAAGGCAAAGTGAAAACAGAACTGAAAAATGAAACAAAAAACACCAAAAAGAAAACTCCCAGAAATATCACAGTTAAAATCCAGAGCTTCTGAGCTAAAAAAAACACTACAAGCAGCCAAAGCTAAAGAGTTCAAGCATCAAGGGACCATGGTCAGGATCACATCAATTCTGACAATGGCTACAGCAAAGGAGGGAGAATCTGGAAGCTGATACTGCACAAGATAAAAGAGAAAGGCTTAGAGCCAAGAATCACCTATCTGGTAAAAGCAAACAGAATCCTTTAGTTAGAGGATTTCCCAACATTTTTTCACTGAGAGCCCAGAGAAACACAGAAAGATATACACACATTTGTTCAATTCAAAGGGAATATGTGAGGATGAACTGTTCATATGCCGATGGAAAGGACAAAAAACAAATGTCTTCTCAAAACTGAACTATTTTGAAGGGTCCTAAAGAAAAAGTAAATGTGACACAGAGCCTGTAGGTGGCTTTGTTCTGTTTAGATGATCTTAGCACAAGTAGAAATGACCGCGAGAAGGGGAGGGGAAAATGGATGAAATCAGTATCAAGTAAAACGCTGAAGAACCGGTGGTCAAAACACACACTCTGGAAACAGCTGAAAGTTTAATCAAAGAAGTTCTAGCTGGAGAAGAAAAGGGAATCGATGGGACCAAACCTAGGGGAGCAAACACAATTATTCCCTTTTTTGCTATGATGTGATGATTTGTTCAGAAAATCCTACAGAGCTAACTAAAAATATTAATAACTTCAGCAATCTGAGGGTATAAAATAAAACCATGTAAATGATCAGCATTCATGAATATTACTTACAAATTCCAGCAGGAAAAGCTGGAAAGAAAAACTCCTTTTCAAAATAAGTACAGAAGCTATCAAATATTCGAGAGTATATCTACCAGGACATATCCAAGAACTACATGAATCAAATTATAAAATATATTTGCAGAAATAAAGACAGACTTAAATAAAAGGATCATGGGTTGGTTAAGTGAATATGAAAATCACAATAGTATCTAAGTTACTTTATTTATTCAGTGCCATATCCAGCTACCAAAGGATTGTTTTTATAAAGCTAGAAAAACTAGTAAAAGAAATTCATGTGAAGGACCAAAAGGACAAGAATCTTGAGTGTAATAATGAAAAAAAGCAGAATGCCAGGTGCCCTAGCAGTATCAGATCTCCAACTACAATATGAAGTAGTAATCACTAAGATGAGTTGGTGCTATTTTAAAAGTAATCAATTAGTGGAACAGATTAGGTACACAATATATAGAAACAAAGAACAAGGAGTGTTTGACAAACCCAAAGACCTGTGGGTAAGTACTCACTATCTGACAAAAATTGCAAAGAAGTTTGGCATAGGTATGGACCAAGAGCTTACACTGGATGCCCAATACATACATGCCATGGACATGAAAGGTGATGTCATAAGCAAACAAGAGAAGCAAGGAAGAAATGTCCTTTCAGATCTATAAGAGGGAAAGAGTTCATGACCAAAGAAGTGAGAGAAGATCGCAGAAGGCAAAACAAACAATCTGATTATATGAAATTTAAAAGTTTTTACATAAACAAATTTAATGAGTTAAAATGAGAAGGGAAAGTTAACTGGGAAAGATCTTGGCAGCAAAATTCTCTGAAAAGTTTCATTTTCAAGATATTGTACATACAGAACCAATTCAAATGTAGAAGACTAAGAGCCATTCCCCCAATAAACAAATTGCAGAAGGAAGAAAATAAGCATTGTACCTACTGTGTGACTGGCAATGTGCTAAGCATTTTTCCAAATATTATCTCATTCAATCCTCACAACGCAAGGTAGGTGCTATTACTATGACCATCTTACAGTTGGAGAAATTGAGGCAAACAGAGGTTAAGTGACTTGCCCAGGGTCACAAAGCTAGTAAGTATCTGAAACCAGATTTGAACATGGGTCTTCCTGACTCATGAGAAATGTTTTAATTTGCATTTCTCCAATTATTAGAGATTCGAAATGCTTTTTCATATGGCTGTTGATAGCTTGGACTTTTTCATTTGATAACTGCCTGTTCATGTCTTTTGAGACAGGTGGGTGGGGTAAATTAAAGCAACTCTGAGATTCTATCTCACACCCATCAAAGATGGCAAAGATGACAAAAGAGGAAAATGACTAATATTGGTCAGGCTTTGGGAAAACAGGAACCTTAATGCACTATTATTAGAGCTATCAATTGGGGCAGTCCTTGGAAAGCAGTTTGGAATTATACCCCAAAAGTTACAAAACTGTTCATATGCTTTGACCCAGCTATGCGTGCGTTTGTCCTTCGTTGTCGAAGAAGGCCATGCCATCAGAGAAATAACGATATGACTTGCACTTGACTTTGTTTTGAGTGAGGGAGGGCTGTGCAGGTCACCAGCCTCACTTCTCCTCTAGAATCATCTGAATCCAGTGAGCATATATTCATCAGGATGACTGGAGATGACCTAGGAGGAGGCAATTGGGGTTAAGTGACTTGCCCAAGGTCCCACAGCGAGTGAGTGTCAAGTGTCTGAGGTGAGATTTGAACTCAGGTCCTCCTGACTCCTACACTGGTGCTCTATCCACTGCACCACCTAGCTGCCCCTTGACCCAGCTATACCATAACTATGTCTATACCTCAAAGAGAGCAAAGAAAGAGGAAAATCAAAACAGGGGTGGGGAACCTGCAGCCTCAAGGACACACGTGGTCCTTTAGGTCCTCAAGTGTGGCCCTTTTTTAAGATAACATGTGACCTTCTAGGTCCTTGGGTGAGACCTTCTGATTGAGTCCAAGTTTACAAAACAAATCTTTTCATTAAGGGGATTTGTTCTGTGAAGTCTGGATTCAGTCCCAGGGTCACATCTGAGGACCCAGAGGGCCACATGTATCCTTGAGGCTGCAGGTTCTCCACCTGATATAAACAAACATTGTCAGAGGTAACTTTCTGTGATGGCAAAGAACTAGAAACTTAGGGGGCGCGCTACCTACTGGGGAATGGCTAAATATATTAATAGCATATGAATGTAATAACAATATTATTGTGCTGTTGTGAAATCATGAAATGTATAATTTGAGGAAACTGGGGAGATTTCCGTGAACTGATGCAGAGTAAAGTGAACAGAAGTAGAAAAATAATCTATACAATGACAACATTAAGAGAAAAAAAATTTTAGAGGGGGGTGGAGCCAAGATGGCGGAGTAGAAAGACGCAAATACACATAGCTCCGAACCCACAACCCATACAACATCGGTATAAAGTAACTCACGGCGAATTCTGGAGCAGTGAGGCCACAGAACAGTGAAGAGAAGGAGATTTCTGTTCCAGAGGGACCTGCAAACCTCTCTCAAAAGGTCCATCGCGCTGCAGACGTGGAGCCCAGCCCAGCCCAGACCTGCCACGGCAGCAGCACCAAGAGAAACAGACCCAAGCAGGCTTCAGGGACGGGATCTCCAGCGGCCGCACAAGTCCCTCCACCCACAGGTGACGGGGGTCGGTGAGACAGTCTCTTTGGCAGGTTGAGAGGGGAGTGGGGTGCCCCCATGACTCGGCCCTCCCCCCTCCACAGAGGTAGAGGCTAGGAGGTGGCTGCAGACAGGGGCTCCCCAAGCGGGCGGGAGCCTGGATCCATTGTTGAAGGTCTGTGCATAAACCCCCTGAAGGAACTGAGCCTGAGAGGCAGCCCTGCCCTGACCTCAGCACCTGAACTTAATCTCACACTGAATAGCAGCCCTGCCCCCGCCAAAAGCCCTAAGGCTGGAAGCAGCATTTGAATATCAGACCCCAAACACTGGCTAGGAGGATCAGGAGGCGAGGTGGGTGTGAGGAGAATATTCAGAGGTCAAGTCACTGGCTGGGAAAATGCCCAGAAAAGGGAAAAGAAATAAGACCATAGAAGGTTACTTTCTAGGTGAACAGGCATTTCCTCCCTGCCTTTCTGATGAGGAAGAACAATGCTTACCATCAGGCAAAGACACAGAAGGCAAGGCTTCTGTGTCCCAGCCCACCCAATGGGCTCAGGCCATGGAAGAGCTCAAAAAGAATTTTGAAAATCAAGTTAGAGAGGTAGAGGAAAAGCTGGGAAGAGAAATGAGAGACATGAAGTCAAAGCATGAACAGCAGATCAGCTCCCTGCTAAAGGAGACCCAAAAAAATGTTGAAGAAAATAACACCTTGAAAAATAGGCTAACTCAATTGGCAAAAGAGGTTCGAGAAGCCAATGAGGAGAAGAATGCTTTCAAAAGCAGAATTAGCCAGATGGAAAAGGAGATTCAAAAGCTCACTGAAGAAAATAGTTCTTTCAAAATTAGAATGGCACAGATGGAGGCTAAGGACTTTGTGAGAAAGCAAGATATCACAGAACAAAGAGAGAAGAATGGAAAAATGGAAGATAATGTGAAATATCTCATGGGAAAAACAACTGACCTGGAAAATAGATCCAGGAGAGACAATTTAAAAATTATGGGACTACCTGAAAGCCATGATCAAAAAAAGAGCCTGGACATCATCTTTCATGAAATTATCAAGGAAAACTGCCCTGAGATTCTAGAACCAGAGGGCAAAATAAATATTCAAGGAATCCACAGAACACCGCCTGAAAGAGATCCAAAAAGAGAAACTCCTAGGAACATTGTGGCCAAATTCCAGAGTTCCCAGGTCAAGGAGAAAATATTGCAAGCAGCTAGAAAGAAACAATTCAAGTATTGTGGAATCACAATCAGGATAACACAAGATCTAGCAGCCTCTACATTAAGGGATCGAAGGGCATGGAATAGGATATTCCAGAAGTCAAAGGAACTAGGACTAAAACCAAGAATCACCTACCCAGCAAAACTGAGTATAATACTTCAGGGGAAGAATTGGTCTTTCAATGAAATAGAGGATTTTCAAGCATTCTTGATGAAAAGACCAGAGCTGAAAAGAAAATTTGACTTTCAAACACAAGAATGAAGAGAAGCATGAAAAGGTGAACAGCAAAGAGAAGTCATAAGGGACTTACTAAAATTGAACTGTTTACATTCCTACATAGAAAGACAATATTTGTAACTCTTGAAACTTTTCAGTATTTGGGTACTGGGTGGGATTACACACACACACATGCACACACGCACACACACATAGAGACAGAGTGCACAAAGTGAACTGAAGAGGATGGGATCATATCTTAAAAAAAAATGAAATCAAGCAGTGAGAGAGAAATATATTGGGAGGAGAAAGGGAGAAATTGAATGGGGCAAATTATCTCTCATAAAAGAGGCAAGCAAAAGACTCATTAGTGGAGGAATAAAGAGGGGAGGTGAGAGAAAAACATGAAGTCTACTCTCATCACATTCCACTAAAGGAAAGAATAAAATGCACACTCATTTTGGTATGAAAACCTATCTTACAATACAGGAAAGTGGGGGAGAAGGGGATAAGCAGGGTGGGGGGGATGATAGAAGGGAGGGCATGGGGAGGAGGGTGCAATTTGAGGTCGACACTCATGGGGAGGGATAGGATCAAAAAAGAATAGAAGTAATGGGGGACAGGATAGGATGGAGGGAAATATAGTTAGTCTTATACAACACAACTATTATGGAAGTCATTTGCAAAACTACACAGATTTGGCCTATATTGAATTGCTAGCCCTCCAAAGGGAAGGGATGGAGAGGGAGGGAGGTAAAGAAGTTGGAACTCAAAGTGTTAGGATCAACCATTGAGTAATGTTCTTGCCACTAGGAAACAAGAAATATAGGTAACGGGGTATAGAAAGCTATCTGGCCCTACAGGACAAAAGAGAAGACGGAGACAAGCGCAGAGAGGGATGATAGAAGAGACAGCAGATTGGTCATAGGGGCAATTAGAATGCTTGGTGTTTGGGGGGGGGAGGGGATAAAAGGGGAGAAAATTTGTAACCCAAAATTTTGTGAAAATGAATGTTAAAAGTTAAGTAAATAAATTTAATAAAATAAAATAAAAAAAAAAAAGAAAAAAGAAAAACAATTTTAATAGAACTTTGGTCGCTGTAATGACGATGAAACATATTTTTGGACACTGACAATGTGGGAATTTATTCTACTGGACTAAGCATATTTGTTATCAGGGTTTTCTTTTTCACTGTTCAACTCTGTTCACTTGAACATTGTTCAAGTGTGTGTACGGAGAGAATAAACGCTTACAAAAAGAAATTAAAATCTTAAAAAAAAAATTTTTTTTAGTTCTAAAAAGAAACTAATTTAGTTCATTGAGCCTAACCTCATTATTTTACAGATGGAATAACTGAGGTCAGGGAGAAAAGAAAGATACTCTAAATCATACAGCTAGGTAAGGCCAGCAACAAAATCCATGTCTCTTGGCTTCAAATCTAGTGTTCTTTGCAAAACATTTTTAATAAAATGTGAAAATAAGAAGGAGGGAATGGTCCAAATTTCACCTGGGAAATGGAACAGGAAAGAACTGCAGAGTCCCTTTGTTAGAAATAAGATTTTCTCACCTATTTTGATGACTGCAGAAATTGCTTAAGTTCAAAGTATAATTTAGAAAATAAAACTGAAGTGCCAACACAGAAATTTCAAAATAACAACTTCAGTTTTTAACCTAACAAAGAGACAGAATTTTCCTTATTGCCTCAAAGAAACTCACCTGGATTATCTTTGTTGGGAGTTGCTATGTGAAGCACTCCAGCTAGGAAGTTAATAAGTTCAGGTACAAATCTCTGGGACAAAGATACATACTCCAGGAATAAGCAGCACACAAACAGTCCTTTAATGACGTCTTGGAGTGACATGACAGGGCACTAATAAAAGGGTACAGTAAAAAAGTTTGAGCCACTATTATAGATCTAGAAAGTGTCAGCAATAGATTAGATTAACTTACACAGTTAGCATACAGGTCATTTATAAACCACCTTTTATTAATCACAGATAAAGTTTACAACTGCAGATCCTCACCACATATTAAAACAGGACATTGGGGTACTGAAGTTTGCAATGAAAAGTGTAAGTCTTGTTTTAACTACTACAGCCAACAGAGGGAAGCAAATCAAAACAGGACAAGCCAGTCATTGCCAACCTGAAATAACCTTTCGGGAGGATTGCCCTTTGCCCTGGCCTTTAATCTCTAGCTGCTAAATTTATCTTTTCCAACCTACGTCACAGCACTGTTTGGAATACAGAGCTTCAAGGACTGAGCCTGAAAGCCTTTATTATCCTGATGTCAGTTACATGACCTAAGAAATGGCTGTGGCTGCTTCAGCCTTTCAAAGACTACCTCCTCATACAGGTGACTGCCCACAGCTAGCAGGCAGGATTCTTACCGCCAAATTCTGATGAGGACTGGGCAGTAAAACCTTGTTTATCAGGATATGGACTACAATGCTTTGACTGCCTTGGGCTACCTTTTAAAAAAATCACATGTGGCAAAAGTCTTAGATGAAAGTTAAACATTTTATGACATACCTTGGTGAGGATCTGACTCATACACACCAGGGCAGGAGTTACTACTGGATGCCAGAAGTCAGAAGTTGGAAATAATATTCCAGTGATTTTCAAATAAATGAGCTGAAAAAGTTCATTATTAACAAAAGATTAGAAAAGTAGCAGAATACAGCTTTTAAAAAAAGCACTCAGAAGTGGACAATAAATACATAGAAAAAACTGGCAGAAAGCTGGTTAACATATACCTACAGGTCTAGTGTGAATTTTTTCCAAAGGTTTTATAATACATTTAGATATATTACTTGTTAATTCTTAAGAAAAACCATAAGGATCCAGTTACTAAGTATTCATGTCTTTATTTCACTCCCCTGCTGGCTCACTCCAGATGGCCAATTATTTTAAAAGATGCAAGTGTTAATCTGGAAGATTCGTAACCAAGGAAATCCCTGACTAATTCCTACATGCGGGGTGGGATACTGTAAAGCTAGAAGGGCCAAAGCTGACACAGGACCAGTTTATTGTTCCGATGCATTAAATGGACTTGGAGTCACAAGACTGAGAGTTTGATATCCAGCTTGGAAACAGCCTGGGCCAATCACCTCATCTTGAGCTTTAGTTCCCTTTTCCTTAAAATGGGGCTAATAATACTCTTGCTGCCTACTCTGCAGGGCTGTTGCAAGGAAAGGGCTGTAGAAATCTGGTAAGTTCCAGCAGAAACTCTGGTCGATTATTAAAATCCTTTTTGTCTTTTTCAGGGACAGTCTATCTATCATTAGTATTGTTAGAGACACTAACGACATTCAATGGAAAGAAAAGCCTCTTTTTCCTGAAGAAAATCCATTTCTGATAGGAGCAGCAATGACTCGGTGGCCAGGATGGCATGTCCGAGCTGATGGATGCTGCTGCTGCCACACCTGAGGTCTCTTGGAGATTAGTAGGCACCTCTCCTTTTCCATCTCTTGCAATGACATCGACATGGCCTAGAGGTTACATTTTTAAAATTCTAGACTTGTATGTTATATTAATTATAAGAGGGGTCTAAGAGTACTCTTGAATACCCCAAATTAGACTTGCTCTGTTTGGCCTAAGAGAACAGAACTAGGATCAAAAGATGGCATTAGGGAGAAAGTGCTATAGACTCAAGCTATGGAAAAACTTCTTAACAACTGGGGGTAGTATCATCTGTGCCCTGGAGGTGTTCAGGATAGGTGGATAGTCACATTTTGGTGAGGATGTAGGTAAGATTCCTTACCTGGGTAATAAGTGGGCTAACAGACAGCTGAATTGCCCTCTAGTCTCCAGTTCTTTAATTCTCTCTACCTAGGGGACTAGATCTGCAGAAGGATACTTCCACTCCTTTCCTTTTCTTCTAACACTTTTTTTCCCTATGCTTATCTCTCTACTTAAAAAAAAAAAATCTGTCACTAGGATGATTACTTAGGGCTGAGGTAAGGAGAAATGCTATTGATCACGGTCACCTTTTAGCAAAGGCTAGGGTTAACCAGTTAACAAATAATTGGTTTATGAACATGGATATCATCTTCATGGGCTTCTGATTAGTAAGGCACATACTTAAAGAGCCTGATAGACAGGCTCAGAGTCCTAAAGGGAATAAAAATGCTTCCATTCCTACCTGTGGCATGTCAGGGTCGGTTCTTGTTCCCCAGCTATTATAAAGTGCCACATTCTTGTGGTTGTGCCTCACTGTAACCTTAAAATTCTTTTTCTGGTTTCCTATCTGTGTTTATTAAATTTCTGTTCACTTTACACAAGGATCAGATACCTCTAGGATTTGATCTTCCCTGAGAAGTGTGGCCTCATGGAACAATGGCTGGAAGTGAAGCCAGAAGCCAGTGGCTACATCCTACCAAACTACTTCTTAGATGGATGACCCTGGACAAGATCTTGTCCCTTAGCTTCTTCCTCTATAAAAAGAAGGAAAATCTAACTAGGTGATTGTCAAAGTCCTTATATTCTGTGACCAAATGTTGGATAATGGCTTCATTTTAAATAAATCTAGTTTTCTCTCCTCAAGGTTAATGGGGCTTAGGATAGGTGATGATTTTAATATTTATGATATTTTAGTATGCTATTTTCCCAAGACAATTTATAAATATACGTATGTATGTATACATGTATAAAATGTATACATATACATTTATACATGTATATATGCGTGTAAGTGTGTGTATATATGTATGTGTGTGTACATATATATATATATATATATATATATATGAATATGATTATTTGGCCTCAGGCATGAACAAAATGTAAAAACTAATTTCTGACCTCAGCTTTGTAGCGCTCCAAGAAATCTCATGAAATCCTTAAAAAAAACCCCACCATAACTTACATTCTATTTCACTTACAAAATAAATACATGCTAAACAACATACTGAAACACTGAGGGGTGGCAAGGTAGGGGCACTGTAAAGTTATGTAAAAAATAAGGCTTCAACCCCCAAGAAGGTGGGGAACCACAGGATTACGACCTCATGACAGTATAGGAAGTAATCAGTATGACCAATAACTGTTACTTGGTGTGACCTACCTAATGTTCCCCTTTCCAGATTTGTCAGGGAATAAGCCAACACAAATATGCATTAGAGCGACAACTAACCACAAGGGCTTTTCATCCATAAAAGTCGTATGAAGGCCTAAGGTCACTAAACACAACTGTATCAAGAGGACAGTCATTAGCAGTGGTTTAGATGTTCCTAATGTTGCTATTATTGACAAAGAGACCCATACATGTTTCTGACCATTAGCAAAAGAAGTTAATTTGGGCTTAAGGGAGATGACGTGTTCTTAAAGGAAAAACTCTGAACTCGGAGTGAGAAAATTTGAGAGTTTTGAGTGAAGACATCAACAACACTTCAGAGCAAGTTTCTCTAACCTCCTTAGTAAAATGGAGATGTTAATGTGTACTGTCTAACTTCTCCTCATACTTAGTATCCTGCTCAGATGCCCTGTCAGTGTGGTGGTAACCCTGGAGGAGTACACCCTAAACTAGGATGGGTCACAGAACAGACCTGGTGGAATAAGTGGTCATGATGACATAGCCCCCCCAGATCTGTTGGAGCAAAGTACTTGGCAAACTTTTATTTTGGTCAGGGCCTTGGATTCCACTAGCGTGAGCAACTCCCTGACAGTATTACAGAATTTAGTGATTGTTACCATAATGAGTTGTTTTAATTCTATTTGGCATCAAAATTAAAACAAGGTCCTATTGATTTAGAATCAAATTGAGGCTTCTTTTTTTATTAAAAACATTTTAGTTAATTGTATG
This sequence comes from Notamacropus eugenii, assembly GCF_028372415.1. Lineage (NCBI taxonomy): Eukaryota > Metazoa > Chordata > Mammalia > Diprotodontia > Macropodidae > Notamacropus > Notamacropus eugenii. Next base: position 53,052,261 of record NC_092877.1, read on the forward strand.
CTCATCAAAAATTCTCCCAGGTCTTATTCTACTCTATTTTTTGGATTATTCATGAAGCCCTAGGGACTCCACAAGCCTTGGAAATAATGCTATATTGTATTCTAATAATTAGATTTTTTTTGTGAAATGTAAAAGAGGACTTAATGTGTAAGCTGTTGTACATTATGGGAAAAGTAATCAATTTTACTCAACAGAACATGTTACTTACCACGTCCAATCCCGGAAATGCTGCACGGCCTTTGATTTCAATCATTTCTTCCATTTCATGCACAACGTCTCTGAGGACAAATTTAACGGAGCTGCTTGCAAAGTCAGGAAACATCTGGCAAAGATTGTACAACTGCCTGTTAACCAGAAACACAAGTCATCATTCAACTACTCCAGATAGTAAAACCAAGAGAGAGAAAAAAAAGCTACCAAAAAAGCACCTCATTGCAACACCAATGTAAAACTGCCTCCAAGTTCTCATTAATTGGATTCAGCACTAAATTCTTGTTAATAGTTAGAACTGGAAGATCTTGGTCAAAATCACTTTTTTCATATTCTACTAGGTTTCTGGGTGATCAAGACCATAGATTTTCTAGTAGACCTGTGTTCTAACTCAGAAGTGGTCACTAATTTTACTCTGTGGGCACTGGCGTCTTCCTCTATAAAATAAAAGGGTTGGATCAGACGCTCCCTAGGGTGCCTTTCTTAGTCTAACAGACTCTAAATATTTAAGGGGCACAGATAACCTGTTACATATGTGGCCACACAAACCCCTAGTCCATGGGTGGAAAACCTGTGCCCTCTTGGGCACATGAGATTTTTCTAGGGCCTTGGGCACAGTCTTTTGACTGAGTCCAAGTTTTACAGAACAAATTCTTTTACTACGAGGCTTTATTCTGTGAAGTCTGAATTCTGTCACCACACTGAGGCTGCAGGTTCCTCACACTTGCCCTAATTCTTCTATGATATCCTGAATGCATTTTTGATGGTTCTAAAGATGACACAAATTCTCAGAGTCTATCTCAATCAATGTAATACTATGCTTTACTTACATAACTAATTTGTCAATAGTTTTCAGATCTGGTGGCGCCTTAGTAGCCAGATCTCCAATGTACTCCAAGAGGAAGCCAAACAATTTCTGTAAGAATATCCACAAGAAAATGATATATTGATGAGTATTAAAACGAAAATAATTCTCATCCAGTTTAAATACTATAAGTTCCCAGGATTTCTACCTAAAAACATGTGGAGAGACATCAAGGGACTAGATCCTTTGCAATTTCTAGGTTCACTGATTAAACTAACAGAGTATATTTTGGGAAATCAAAATCCTTGGAGGGAAAGTGACTTGAGCAATGTCACACATCCTAGGTTTCCTTACCCCTGGTAGTAGTCATTTGAATGTATCAAAGTAATGGAAGAGGGAAGATAAGGGTAGCTGCAGGCAAGATAAAATGTGTAGTAAAAGAACTGAAGACCACCCAAGATGGGAAAGAAAGAAAGAAAGCTGGACTAGATTGTTACCTGTCAACTATACCTTCTCTTCTCTCCTACTCATTTCATCTCTGTTGTTATCTCTCCCCTTTCTCTCACTTACTGTTCCCTTACTATCACCAAGTTGCAGAATATAATCAGTATCCTAGAGATGGATATCACCAAATCTAAGCACCTCATTTTACAGAGGTGATAGATGAGGCCAGAGAGGAGAAGGGCTTGCTCAAAGTTTCATAGCTAATTGATTGCAGAGGTACCGTTCTGGTAGCCTGGGGGCCTATCTGGGACACTTTCTTCTGCTGTGATCAAATTCTCCCATTCTGCCCACCCAACAGACTGTACTGAGAGCAAGGCTAAAACAACAAAATGGTCACCAAGCATTTATCAAGTCTCACTCCAGGTTAGTTACCAGTGGGCAAGATACAGAGATACAGACACGATGAATGAACATTAGACAAAGGCTCTGCCCTTCAGAAACTAACAATCTACGAAGCTTAGAGCAACATTAAGGAATTTTGAACAATGCAAGACAGTATGCATTGAGTGTTAAATTTTGTGGTGTAGATCAAGTGCTACAGGAACCTGTAGAAGGAGACTGAGGGAGACCTGTCCATAAATCATAACTGGTTGCTTTAGGTTTTTGCTGCTAGAGGATTTTTCTTGTCTAGCCTTAGATGCTGCTAAATAAATACTAAACTGAAAATTCCTTTTTGGTAAGAATCACATCATTTATGACATGTATTTCAGTCTGGATTCCAGACTGTATTTCTGTCTGAACTGCCATGGAATTAGCTGCTTAAGCTGGGCAAAGTGTCTTCTTCAGTTTCCTTCTCTATAGGACAGAGATAATAATGATGCCACCTGTCCTAAATTCACAGGGTACATTGAAGATATAAATGATAAAACTAATGTGAAAGCAGTTTGGAAAAAAAAGTGCTGGACTGCTTCTGTCTTTCTAACAAGTTCCATACTTTTTTACCTTTTTCTTATCTTAGATCATACTGTCCATCACTGGAAAGTTTCTTTCTCTGCGCAATGCTTGTTGAAACCCTGCTCCTCCTTTCAGGTCCACCTTGGATGCTGCCTAACCTGATGTTCCCCAGCCCTGAAATGGAAGTGATTTCCCTTTCTTTGATCTGTATGTATGTGGTGTCACTAACCATACTTTGTCTTTTATAAGTGTTTGTGTACTTATCTTATCCCTACTGTACCATAATTAACTCAAGGGCAGGAACTGTACCGGTATACTGCCTGCAGCATTTAAGCTCAGTGTCCTGCACATGGCAAATGCTCATTTTATAGTTGGTTGCTGTGAGTGGTTAGAGTTGAGCATGGATTATGACATAATATAATAATGAAAGACATTTACATGATTCTTTAATGTTAACAATGTGAGGACTTGAGTCTTACAACAACCCTGAGACATAGAGACAACAGGTATGACTATCTCCATCTTACAAGGAAAAAAAAAACAAACCAAGGCTAAGAGGTTGAGTGACTTGCCCAAGCTCTGGAGTTGAGAACTGAACATAGGTCTTATCAGACTCCAAGTCCAGCACAGTCAAAGTGAAGATAATGAGGACAAAGTGATGGGTTCAATCTATATAGGTTCCAGGTCATAGAATTGTAGGTTAGAATTCAAAGGGACCTTACAAGTCACTATATCACTTAGCAAAAAAGGAAACTGAGGCCCAAGAAAGTTTAGTGACTTATCTGAGGTCACTCAGGTTAATAAATCATGGAACTAGTATTTGAACCAAGGTCATCTAACTCCAAATCCACTGGTCTCTGCCATTCTGAGTTAATTTTGAAGTTTATTGGCTGGTTAGATCAGCACGGCTGGAGCACAGGTTATATTATGAGAAAGAGTGAGAGGAAAATTGGATAGGGCCAGATTGTGGAGGGTCCTGAAAACTGGGTTGAGGAGTTTGGATTTGATCTGATGATAATGAAGCATTCTGAGCAAGAGCTAACATGCTAGAAGCAATTTAGTAAGGCAGCAGCGCACAGGACACTTTGGAGAGAGAGAGTCTAGCGATCAGAAGACCATTTAATAATTCAGGAACTTGAAAGGAGGAGCGCTGACAGGACAAGCCTGAAAAATAACTAGAAGGGAGACTAAACAGGACTTTGGTGGTTAACTGGATACAGAAGAGGAAAAGAGTCGAAAATGAGTGGTGCCTGAGTGAATCGTGGCACCTGAGTCCAGGAGAGAATTCAAACACGATCACCATGGCCCCAGCATTGGGCTGGGAGTCCATCAGTCTTTATGGATAATGTTCCCAGAGTGTGCGAGTGTTTGCCCACTCCATGTCAGAGCACCACTCCAGACATAAATGAAGACTTAAGTCCTTCAGAGCCCTCCGATCCCCACATGGAGACACACCTCTAATCTTGCTTTGTTTCCCACAGCAAGACTTGGATGGTTGCATTTCTGAATCCTCTCGACCACCACAAGCTGCTGCTCTGTGGATTTTCCTGAGAGCAAAGACTTAAGTTCCTCATAGGAATCAGGAGCTATAAAAAAAAAAACAACCAAACAAAAATGTTTCATAAACAGTATATCCAAAAAGCGAATGAATATACTTTGTTCCTGAGGGATGATCACACCCATTAGAGTGAAAGTTTAATTTCCTTTAAAAATAGTGTGGTACATTACAGAACGTACTGCTTCTGGAATTAAAAAATTTACTTGTTCAAATATGGCTTCTGATTCTTATACCTGTGTGTGTGACAGCAAGAAGTCACTAGAGCTTCCTAAGACTAGATGTCGTCGTCTACAAAATGAGGGGCCTGGACTTATTAGCATCTGAGGTCCCTTCTAGCTCCAGATTTATGATCCTAAGAAGTTATTTCCTTTGGCAGATCCTAAATATAAAAGGATAAATACATTTAATGTTTGCTACTTGTTTATAATGAAGAAATTTTGAAGCTTATTTTAATTTCATATTGAATTTTATAGGCTCAAAAATCTCATCAAAGAAATGATTCTCCAAAATCTCACTGAAGGAATGATCGCCAAATATTTTTCCCTGGAGAATCATCTTAAAAGTTCAAAGAGGAGGATGAGCTAAAGTTCAGAGGACCATGGTACTGAGAAATGGAAGGGACTTTGGAAATTGTCTACTTCAGCTCCTTGATTTTACAGATGAGGAAAAAGGCAAGAGATACACAAAGGTGGTAAGAAGCAGAACATGGATTCAGAACTAGGTTGTCTTATGATGCCCAATCTGGTTCTCTTTCCATCACACCATATAACCCTGTGCCCTGAATCCCAATACTGAATCAGAAGATCAGTTTAGTTTAGAGTAGAGTTGGAAATACACTGTGATTAGTGAGGACTCCAACCTTCATGGAGCAGAAGGTACAAAGTGGGACACGATCAGCTCTCAGGCTTAATGGAGAGGAAGAACCAGAGTGTGGATGGTGCCAAAAACCAAACTGAGGAGTTTGGGTTTGATCCCATAGGAAATGAGGAGGCACCACAAGCTTCTGAATGATGACAGATGTAATAGAAGAGGAAAGGTCCCAACCCAAGTGTATGTAAAAGTCCTTACTTCTGAAAACCTTTTGGTCTGGATCTAGGATATCATTGGTATAGGAGCCTACCAGGAAGCAATTTCCCTTTACCAAGGCAGACTGGATGCTGCTCTCCAATTTAAGGCCTTAGAGAACTGCCTGGTCAATGAAAGGTTAGCTAAGTTGCCCAGGGTCACATGGTCAATCTGTGGCAGAGGCAGGACTGGACCTCACTCAGGCCTTCCTGACTATAGGCCAGATTTCTAGCCATCATGCCACGTTGCCTCTCTCTGAAAAACCTTCCAAAGAGACTATTTAGCTTCAATTCTCCTCTACATCTTGTTTCTCTCAATGTTGGCTTCTTATATTTCACTGAATCCTGTTTTCCATGCCTGAACCACAATAAATGCTATTTATTGTAGATGAGCCACTACGCAGAAGCAGTGAAGGCTAGACAGCATGAGCAGAGATACAGTCCCTATTTTACTGGGCCAAAGCACAGTCTGGATTAGTAAAAAACCATCTAGGTGACATCACCAGGGAGTTTTGTGGGGTGAGACGAGGGGGCAGTACAAATGGTGACTGAGTCATGTACCATCTAAGAGGCATTTTTTATCTACATGAATAAGCTGGCATTTACAGCAGAGGTGAAAAAGAGAAGTCTTTTCCAGAGAAGAGTCCATCAAGGAGGACCTATTTCCCAAGGATGGGCACTGAGATTAAGTGGTAGTTTGCCTGGACAAAGCCTCTTCACTAACAAACTTATTCTACATACCACAAAAACTGTTTCTGCTTAACAACATTAATTAGGAAATGATTGTGGAAGGTCTTATACAAGAAGAAAATGATTTGCACTGGCCCAGCAACTGGTCCATTGGGAGTGCCCTACAGGCATGCAGGAAATTGGCTTTAATTTCAGGATTTCTCCATCACTAACTACACCCCAATAGCCAAAAGTGTGAAAACATGAAGCTCTGATAATGGTTGGAATTACTTTGTGTTCTCACCCAGGGACACTGCTCACTCACATAGAAGAGGTATGAGGGGACTGACATAAAACTGAAGTATAAAGTATGTTATTTCCTTTGTGATTTCACCTTTTTCTTTACAGGTATATAATGTGAAGTACAGAGAACCAATGAAATGAGAGCTTTTCCTAAGTCTTCTAACACACAAGAAAAACCCAGTTATCTGCCTACCAGAAAATGTATACGGGAGTTCAGATCTAGCAGTTTCGATCACTCCTTTTTGGTTTGCGTTGCTTGGTTTTTTTTCTGGTGCCTGGACTTGCTTTCCCTTTGGATTCTCAGGTACAATGTCTTCTTCCTCACTGTCCATATTCGATTCCAGGTCGGAGTGACTGTCTTCTGAGTCCTCAGTATCTGAATCCTCAGCCCCTTCCCTTTCACTGTCTTCTTCACTGCCTTCTTGGGCTTGTTCCTCCTCATTAGGCTCATCTATTTCTTGATTTATCTTCCCATCCTTATAACAGCAAAAAACCCAATCATTCATAGGACATACAGTGGGTACAATAGTTAAAATGTTTGAGATAAAAGAGTAAAGATGAGAGTCTGAGAATAATGTCACCTTAACAGGGCATAATTAAAGCAGGGTCTAAGCATTATTTGCATCTATTACCAACAGTTAAGTGTAACAATACTAGCTTTACTTCCAGACTCTACGTTAGAGCCTTTTCAGTTATCCACATGATCCACAGGATCTAAGATAAAAATCCAGTTTGGCCTTTAAGGCCTTTGGTTACCTGGTCTCTTCCTATCTCTCTAGTCTCTTTACATCTCTTTCCACTCCATGATCCAGCTGATCCTTGAACAAGTCACTTAACTACCTTTCTCCCATCCCCCAAACTGCCTTTCTTTGTATCCCCAGTGTTTAGCATGGTGTCAGGCACACAGTAAGTGCCTCAAAAGGGCTTGCTAACGTGACTTGACCTCATGTGCTGGGTTGCAACGGGATGTGGATTAGAGAGGCAGAAGAAAGGAGTTGGCTGTCAGCTATGTGCCAATGGTGCAACAGCTTCCCTGTGCTAAGGCTGCATGAGTGGAGGCATGATGTCCACAACAAGGGAGCTCACAGTCTTGCTGTTCTCCACCTTGGTCAGACCACATGTGGAACATGGTGTTCAGTTCTGAGGGCCCTACTTCATAAGGAATGCTGACATGCAGCCATGTGACAGGAGTCCAGCAACCAGGATGGAAAGGGGATCTGAAATAGTCTACAAGGACTAGTTGATGGGCATGGGAATGTTTAGCCTTGGGAAAAAAGGTCTTAGAGAGAATATGATCTGTCTTTTAAAATATTTTAAGCATTGTCATATGGAAGATGATGAAACTTAACTTGCTTGGGGAGAACTAAGACCAAGGAGTAGACAGAATAAGGGGCTAGATGTCAGTTCTGTGGAAGGAAAAACTTGCTTTTAAGAGATGGGGTTAAATCAAACTATATGAGCAGCAAGAATTCATCTCTGGAGATATCTGAGTGGAGCATGATGGTTTGTTTGTTAGGCATGTTGTACAGGGGATTTATGCTTCAGGAAAAAGCAGGAATCCATGACCTCAGACATTTCTTCCAATACTAAAAGTGTATGATTCAAAGGTCCCTTCCTGGCTGTTTCAAGGTGAACAATTTCAGAATTGTAGCAATTGTTAGAATGTAAGTTCCTTGTGGAAAAGAACTTTATTTTAAACTCAAGTGCTTGAGGAGGATTAGGCAATTAATATAACTGATGAATTACAGCTATTCAACTTGACATTAAATGGCATTTAAAACGTTAGCCATGCTAGCTACCTAAACTACAAGTATTGCTGGATTAAAATAAAATAGGTCTATAGATAAACCGCTCACCTATGATATGGAACAGCTGGAGTGAACAAATGAACAGTAAAAAACGCTGATTTTACTGTCTGTGAACCTCCTCCAGGGCAGCAAGGTAGACAGGTGTTATTATTGTCTTCTCAATAATGTTCTGACATTTGATTATATCAGTAAACATCTAAACATAGCACTATGAAGAACCTGACTTTTAAAATAAAAAATGAAGAGCTTCCTTCAGAATGTACACCACTAGGACGAATTCACTAGGGACACCATTACTGGAAGAGGGATTTTTAAACAGCTCAGAATGCTGAAAACCCAAATCTCTTACTTTGTAAGAAAGTAAACGCCGATCATCTTTATCTAGAACGAAGCCATCGTTTAAATCATCTGCTGACATGTGCTTTGGTTTCTTAGTGCTTTCATCTTCCTCCATTCCAAGCATTCGGCGAACTCTATCAGCCTGTTCCAAACGAGAACAATAACGTTTCTGTATTGGCAAGTAAGACAAGACACAAACTCGGGCACCTGGTGGGCAGCACCATATGCTGAATTGATGATTAAAAATGTTTTTCTGTGTTCTAGGGAGACTCACTGCACCACCAGACACTGGAGTCTCCAATATGAACTTCCTTGTTCTGTGGATTCCTGTCAGATTCTGAATGCTTTATGAATGTTTTCTACTTAGGTTTCTTCGACAAAACTAACAAATACATCACAAGTCTCATACATTAAGATTTTAGAGCATATCCTATTTTCCAGAAAAATGTAGTTTTCTTCATAGTTGAAGGTCTTATGTCTTTAGTTAGAACAGAAACATTTTTATAGTCACAAAAAATCCCCCAATATTCTTTCTTGCAGTCTTTTCAGTCAAATAAAGCAATTTCTTATTGAAGATATATTGTATACACAGAATAACAAGTGCATGAAATAAAAAATTAGTTCTAAATATGCTAAATAATGCCATTGATATGATATAATGTATATTTTTCAGTCTATAAATTAATACTACTTAAATCTACTTCTGGGTCAAGATGAAATTACTAGATAACAGATGATATCTGACGGATGAACTTTCAGTTTGTAGCATTTTCTTTAAATATCTTTTTTGGGTATAAGAGAGAAACGGAAACAGTTTTACAAGATAAACTTCAGCACTCCAATTGTTTTTTGCAACTGTTCAGCCTCTTCTGACTTAAGACGACCAGTATCATGAATTCCAAGGCTACAACAAAAGAGGAAGAGGAAAGAATGAATTGGTTTGAGGTACCTCTAGCTTCTTGAGTCGTGCCTGCTCCTCTTTGGCCAACTCCTCCTCAGTCTTCATCCTGTCCGAGGGCTTTGCCTTCATCTCAAATCCAAGCTCCCGGACCATTATGTCATATGCATCAGGCTAAGGGAAAACAAGCCCTTTCAGTTAGAAACGTTTTGTCTTCAGAGACCTCTGCCAACAGACGTCTGGCAGCAGTTAGCAATGGCTGGGACCAGGTCTGGAAGCAGCCAAGCCCCATCTAACTCTCTTCTGCCAGAAGAAAAACTATCATAATAGTACTTAAGGATTAAAGAAATCAATGAAAAAGGCCTTGGAAGACTAGAAAATCCCTCTCAAAACATGTAGATTAGCAAAAATAGTGTTCACTCAAAAACAAAAACATTTATACATTAAATTAGTAAAAACAGAATTTTTCTAGGGCTGGAAGGAGATATCTAATGTATTAGAAATTTGTTAAAAATGTTAGCAAAGATAGGACTGGCTCAAAACACCTCACTTGCTGAAAAAGAATTATGGAGAGTCAGGTGAAAGCAAAGCCTGAGAGAGTTATTTTCCAAAGAGTAGCTAGCTACTCAATTTAAGAGAGTGTTTTTAACTAATTGGAAGTGAAAAAAAAGTATTTAGGAATCAACTGGATAAATAATAAAAATGAATGTATTTGAGAAAAAATTTGTCTATTAGAAAGGACAGAGGATTATTTGAAAAACAAAAATTACACTGAAATTTCTCCTAAATCCAGAACTAGGCCATTTGGGGGGACAGTAAAATAAATTCATCTGAAAGATCTGTTAATACTGAAATTTAGATTCCCCTCACACTGGCAAGACATTAATAACTTTATTTTTAAAAGGGCAATATTGAAGCCAAAGAAAAATTAAAAAGCCCAAAAGAATTACTCCCAGATTTCCTGGTCCTTTCCCCATCATACTTCATACTTCTTCCTTTCAGATATGTTAATAAGCTCTAGTCACAATGGACCATTCCTTGTGTCCTCTACATTTTCAGGGTTCTTTGGCACCTTTGTTTCTGCCATTGCTTAGGCATGGAATGGCTTCCTCACCCTGTTCTCATCTCTGCCTATCAAAGTTCCAGGATTCTTCAAGCACCAGTTCAGACATCGCCTTCTCTGTGAATCCTCTCCTGATCTCTCAAGTTGGAAATGTGAGTTCCATCCTCAGCTCTAACAGAGCCTGTTGTAAATTTCCTACACTCTTACCACACTCCATTCTGCATCAGCAACCTCATGTTTGTGCATGTCTCACTTCCCTGTCAGACTCTAAGTTCCTTGAGAGCAAGGACTATGTCCTACTTTGTACATGGGTAGTCCTTAATAAACTGTGGTGGATAAAATAAAATAAAATAAAATAAATGGTGGTGGAATGAATGGCTACTGAATAAAAGAAAAAGGGCCAGCACACACTTGAGGGTCTTAAAAACTCTCCCCTGGATAAATAATTAGAAGACATTCAGGATAGTATTTAGTTAAATACCTACCTTTGGTTTCTCTTCTTTATCCTTTTTTTCCAATTTGGGGGTTTTGCGAGATAGCAGAAACTGGATTTCTTTCCAATCACTGTCCAATTTCTCAGTGAGTTCAAGGGCATTTTCTCGTTGAGCCTGTCTCTCACGCTAGGGAAGAAAACCACCTTATGTCATTACTATTCATTTCAGACTAAAATATTTTAGTTTTTAGCAAAAAAAAGAAGCAACCACATAGTCAAAGCCAACATATGACAATAAAAACACAAACAGCACAAGCTATTTGTTTTTGAAAGATAAAAATAGACATATTAAAAAAAAATTCATGCCTTACCCCCTATGATTAAGTGAACACAATTACCCAAAATGCTACACCTCTGCTTAAGAAAATGACACACTTCCAGTAAGACCTCTTCAAACAACCCCACCCCTCTGGTGTTAAGTTTCTCATAATTCCTTTCCCCAACCCCCATGTTACATCAGAAGCAAGAGAGTAGAAAGAGCACCAAATCTGGAGTCACAGGACCTGAATTCAAATCTCCTGATTTATGTGACCTTACACATCATTCTAGTCTCCCTGGGACTTAACTTTCCTCATCTGTAAAATGAAGGGGATAGGATTTCCTATTATCCTACCTGACCTCTCCTACCTATGAACAGAGAGCACTCTGCGTGTACCTTACTCACGTGTGCATTACATCCTATTTTGTATCACAGATTGCTAATGTACCTATTTTATCTTTCTTTCAAGACAGAAAGTGTCTGGGAATCAGATACAATGTCTTATCTACCTGTGGAGAGAGTTCTTCACCTCAATGACATATTCTTTATCCCAATATCTCTAAAAGTCGTGTTTGGGGCAGAGGAGGCATCATGTTTATCAAGTGAATGTATGAAAAGAGAAAAAAATTTTAATTAAAAGTAGAATCTAAATTATAACCTTATTAATATACTTTATGCAAGTGTCTAATCACTGAAACTATTAGTATATACTAGGTAAAAGTTAACATTATCTATACTCAAATGGAACTGAGATGTCATCACTTTGGGAGTTTCCTCCAATGAAGCACACTGCAGCCCCTCCAGGCTTGCCCATCTCTAAGATCCTTACTCAGATTCTTCAAAAATTTCAGGACAGGGTGTTCACCCAACATGCTAGAAGCTTTCCTTGCTTACTTTTGATTTTTGGAGAGGAACAACAGAAAACTTTATTTATCTGTCACTCCCTTCTCTTGAGATGACCAGTCCTCCTTGTTGACATCCTTCCCTCCTTCTCTGGGAAGTTCCTCCCTTCAGATGCTCTCCACTGTCTTCTGGTTCGATACTCGTTTTTAATTCTTTAGTGGAAGCAGTATTCTATGTCATGCTGCCTGTCATACACGGTACCAGTAAAATGTCAGTATTGAAAAGATGGGTCTTTTTCATTTCATAATTTGCAATTTTTCCCAAAGCAATTACAGCTTGCTATCTTCTTTCTGCTCAGTTCTGGGAGTAATTTTTCCATATAAATACACGCTAAAATAAAAGCAACAGACATTCTTCATCCACATATAGACACGGACAAAGCATCTGTGGAAATGGACAGACTGAACTGTTTTGAGTAATTAAAGAATTCTTCTAGGAGAAGGAGTACTTGAAGGACCTCCACAGCAACAGGGAATCCCTCCTCCAGCTGGACTCTATGCTAGATTTCCTCCTTCACAGTGACAAATAGCTCTGGTAAGTATACATCTCACCGTTTAATGGCTTATCTGATGTTTGCAATTGGAGGGGTCATGGAATAGCATTCTTTGTTTGGATGTAGTCTAAGGAATCCTGAATGATCTTAATATATGAAAGAGAAATACCTTCGCTGTAAAAAAGCTTGTAGCACTTTGTTTTAGCAAATTAATTAAAATCTGTTTGTCAGCAACATGTATAATTGGATCTTAACATTCTCCACGTCTCTCTCATGATTGTGAAACGGTCAAGATGTAGTCCACTGTAGAATATCATTTGTGAAAGCCTGCTTTCTCCTTATTAGCCCTATTATTAAGGATGTCCTTGATTCAAGTACGGATAACCCTCACAAAATCTGGGTATGGACAAGACTGCAGGCACGCAATCTTGGAATTTCTGTACATTTCATCCTCACTAATGGAGAGATATGTCCAGGTTGCCATTATTTTCATGATGGACTTTTGGTCCACATTTATTAGTATCAAAATATACAATAACCAAAAATCCCATGAAAGAATGTTTCTTATTGCCTCTGAGTGTCTGATAAAATGCTTTCTTTGCCTGTTGAAGGAGTATCCATGAACCAGTCTTCACTTAATTGTAGCTTCCTTCTTTTACTTTCTGGTTTTGTTTACAGCAAAGCATGTCAAGATAGATATGATTTTAAGCTCCTCTGGTGATATGTCCACTTGTTGGTTACTGGTAAAGGATCTCACATTTAGAATACAAAAACACAAACTGAAATGTAGTGATGGTCTAAAATCTGTATGTGGTTCTTGCTGCTCTTTGCCTCCTTTCCTATCTGCTGCCATCACTGGAGAAGTGGAAAGCAGGAGGAAGGGAGCTGTACAGAATGGAAGATCATGGCTCATTCTTTTGTTTCAACACTTCTCTCATTTGAGCCTCATGAAAAGGCTGTAAGGGAGATGACACAAGTATTATTCCTATTTTACAGGGTCTTGGAGAGATGATCAAAGAAAGCTGATTTATCACCAGGAGGCCAGTCTACTACTGGTCACATACATCTCTGCAATTACCTTAGTAAGTTTGATGGAAAAAAAGGCTTGGTCTATTATCAGGGGCATAATCAAAATTCTCCCAGCATGGCAGAATTTGCCAGAGCTTCCTCTCACCCTCCACCCCCCATTCCCTCATTGGCATAGCCTTTGAGAGCCCAGGGTCATTTTTCATGTCACAATAAGGCAGTGGAGTAGGACTTTATTTCTTCCATAAAATATCTATACTTAAAAGTAATTATTTTTTACCACATTTTAAAGAGTCTAAATGTAATAAAATCATACACTCATAAAATCTTTCATCTTTCTGTATGTCTTTCCATGATGTGGCATTTACTTTCAAAATTACTAAGTTGTTCTATGCTAAGAATACAAACCTACCTTCTCTTGTTTTGATTTTGCAATGAGCTCTTCAATAAGTTCCTTGCGTGATTTTGGCTTCTCTTCCTCCTCTCCTGGTTCAGAGGTTTTCTTGCGAAGGAGCCCACCACCTCCTCCAAAATGGGAAGCAGTTAACTCAGCTGCAGAAAAATTGTGATGAGAGTTAACATGAGCCACACACAGAGTCACTGCTTGGGAGTGTACTATTACAGTACTCTGCCAACATTTCTTCTAGAGGAGTCATAAGAAGGACTGAGTAATTCCACATTCAAGCAAAAAATTCACACAGACCATCTTGAATACAACATATACATAATGGCACTTATCAAATGTTACATCTGAGTCTTCAGGAAAATCCAATGTTTCAATTACCAAGATTATTTTCCCTCTGAAATTAACTTTTGGGGAGAAAGAAGCAAAACAAAAGGAAATGAAATGAAATCAGGGATTTATCTGAAAAAGGAAAGCAGGCTAGACAAGATAGAAGAAAAAGAAATCAACTTCCAGTTGTGTTCTAGGATTACATTTAGTTCAGTGTCTTATAACTTCCAATTCTATATCAAGAAAATGATCACCCCAAATCGTGTAAATATTTCTGTTCAATAAACTATATTGAGGGATGATTATCCACATTTTAGTATTCACCTGAAGGTTCTTGTACAACAAGTTCCTTTGGTGCGTTTCAGCTATAATTTGATTTATACTTGACTTTTCAGAAACATCCATTATATAAATTAAATTATATACACATACCACACACATACACATTGTATTTAAGGTATTTTTTTTTTAATTAGGATGTTTTGTTTTTTTTCAAATGTGAAGGAGAGATGAAAGGATTCCATTGGGCACCAGAGGATACACAGTGGACTAGGCCACCAAGAGGCACCAGGTCACCCTTTCCCACTAGGCTTTCCTCTTTCCTTCTCAAGTTTCTGTCACAGCTCCCATTCTTTTTCCCCATCTTAGCTTCAAGCTGATACTGCGTGGGAAGGAACCTTTATTACCAGCAGAAAACTTGGGTTTACTTCTCCTCCTTCCCATGGGTCTGAACTGACACTGCCTTCAGGGCTCATCTGGCTACTCACAGCACTTCAAAGAGCAGGGAGTCTTTCGCTATAATTCATCCAGTGAAATAGTGGACCATTGGGCCTTGGATGATCTGCCAGATCATCAGGCCTTACTATCTACTCTGCAGTTTAATCTTAAGGATCAGAACACTTTTTCACCAGTCTCAAAGCTGAACCCTCTTAGGAATGTATTCTCACCCAATTAAAACATTAGTTCCTAAAAACAAGGACTGCTTTGCTTTTCTGGTTGTCTGGCTGGCACTTAGCAAAGAGTAAGCACTTAATAAATGCTATTCATTCATGGACAAAGTTGAGTTTCTCTATTTTTGCCAATGGCTGATTTTATAAATACTTCTTAGTTAAGATTCATTAATGTAAAGGGCTTGAAAGAAATGGTTTTTAAAATAAATGTCCAGGTGGTGGGGGAGCTAGAATCCAAATGACAAGATAGCTTGGGGAGACCAATATGTTACTTAATAAAGTTTTATTTTATACTTAGTAGATGACCTTTTAAAAAGCACTTTAGTTACAAAACACTTTTCTTATTACATCTCTCATTTGTGTCTCATAAAGAAGCTAGGAGGTTGATCATACAAGTATTATTCCTGTTTTATAGGGAGAGAAACTGAGTCTTAGAAAGGTGAAGGAATCTGCTCAAGGTCACACGGCTTGTAAATGGTAGGGTTAATATTTGGCTTTAGTTCTTTTTGGCAGATATTCTAGTACTCTTCCCATGTTGTAACTCATTTTCATCTGTACTTCCAAGTACTGTAGGTACTTATTAAATGGCTATTAAGTTTTTTTTTAAGAAAAAAATACACTGCCAAATACTCTTGAAATAAACAAGATATAATGATTCTGAGAGATTTCCAAATTCTTTCAAGTTAGCAGGATTACAGAACTTAGAACTTGAAACGTTCTTAGAGATGAGTCTACTCTCTTCTTTTTTTACAGATGAGTAAACTGAGGCCAAGAGGGGGAATTTATTTTTTTAAGGTCACAAAAGTAGAAGAAACAGCTGGGATTCAAACACTAAATTTAGTGTTCTCTGAACTTTTCTTTCTCAAAAAAACAGAGTCACAATTAGTTTTCTCAGTTCTCTGTCATAGAAAACACTGCTATTTTACAGGCAGAAAGCTCCAAAATGATTGGGGAGAGAAAAGAAACCTGCGCAGCACAACCCAGATGGTACAGATTGCTGTGAGAGACCCAGACATATCCTCTTCACAATAGGACTGACATTTCCACACTGTCATCCTCTGAGGCAGAGGCCACAACAGTTATTTAACACCATTTTACAGACGAGGAAAATGAATCTCAGTGAATTTAAGAGACATGCTCATGCTAAATGTCATGAGTATAACACAGATCCCCATCTCTCCTGATTCAAAGGCCAGCACAGATAGGTTGTTAGAAGCTGCCTTGAAGGCATTAATTGGTTAAGGGATGTTTAGAGTGGTCTAGAACCAACTTATTTAGAGTCACTAGGGGGTACAAGGGTACAAGATGTAGGAACGTTCTGATCTGTAGTTTTGCTGGCACACGCTAGGAGGGTTTGATTTTGCCTGGAGGGCATTTGGATGCTATACAACCTTTAAGACACCAGATGGGGAAAATTAGGCAAGGTCAAACATTCCAAGACATTAATGACAAAACATAGATGAACACATACAATACAAGCTGTGTGCTGTCAAAACTTCCTAGTTCTACAAAAGGCAACAAATAATCCACAAGGAAATTATTTAATTCTAGTCAAAATTTCAGATGGCTACAAAATTCCATAATTGATATCCAAAAAACTGTCTGTCATTTCTACTTCTACTTGTTTCCTTCCCCCCTCATCAACTAAATTGTTTTTTAATTGATGTATAAGACTATGGAAAGATTCAATTTTGAAACTTTGCCATTTTTTATTCATACATGTCCTAAAATATCATTTTAAATCATTGCGTAAAAATTACATGCCTCCCTTCTCACTCTCACATAATCAGATGGCTGCTATAATAAACTTCACTCAAAAATTTCCCAAAACATCCAGCTCGGAGTTCAGGTCAATGTCAGAAATCATAAGGCTTAAAGTTCGGAAAATGCAAGACCAATTGTTTTGTGTATAACTTCAACTACAGAAAAAGTGAAGGAGGTAAATCTATTACTAAAAAAGTTAAAACAGAACTTATCTGCCAAACAAAATTATAAGAAACATTCATATATTTTTATTCCCATTAGACTAGTATTCTAGCTTCCCATACAAAAAGGCAATGAGCCCAGTGGGGGGGAGGGTGCGATCTTCAGCACTATCTGGTAAATCATATGGGCAAAATGGAGGACCAAAGCGATGAAGTTTATTGCTGAACAGCCATAAAATGATCTGAAACAATGTGAAGTTGAAAAGAGAAAGGGAAAATAAAATGGTGACCATTTTTCTTTAAAAATCACCCAGCATCTGGCAGAATAATTTGACAACAATGTTGCCTAAGAGTCATGCTTTTTACCTCCCAGTGTTCTTATACAGAACAGCTGGTTTTAAACTACATGTTCCTTCAATTCCTTTTTTTCCCCAATGATTAATCCAATTATCAAAGGGCAGTTCAATGCTTTATATTTCTTGGGTTTCCATATGCTTAAGGAAAAAAATGACACATCCCTGCCCAAATTACATCTTTCAGCTTTGTGTTGCATTGTTCTCAAGATTTTGCAAAAGCTGACAAACTCTGACCTGCAGTCAATGAAAACTAAAACCCAATTCCTAATTATGTTACTCTAATTTCAAAACCAGAGGCCTGAAGATGTAGAAAGACCTGATTTCTAATTTCTTTTTACAAAGAAAAGCAAAACATTTAATTTCTTAGGTTTCATCCTTTTAAAAAAATCCAGGGACTGGCATCACTTCTCAAAGAAATTTGCTTTTAAGTTTGCTGGTTAAAAAAAGCATGCAAAGATTAAACATACTATGTAATTGTTATTACCTCAAAGAAATGGTTATTTTGCAGGGAATAGGTAGTCCTTCGTATTGATAAAGACTGTAGCACTTTCACCACATTGGTAGATGCCCTTCATTAGCTGTTAGGCTAAAAAGATGTATCCTTTGGTGACCAATCTTTTGATTAGCTTTCTGAAGTCACATAGCCCAGTTCTCAGAAGACAGACACGATGTATATCAAAAGGCTCATTCTTTCAGCTTTCTATAGAATAGTCTATGACAAGAATGAGCAAACTACATATGGCCTGATGGCCACATCCACCCCACTACTTGTTTTTATACGGCCTGCAAGATAAGAATGGTTTTTATAACTTTATTTAAAACCGTAAAAACCGTTCTGAGCTCATAGACCACACAGAACAGTTGGCAGGATTAGATCTGGCTCTTGGGCCACAGTATGCCAACCCCTCATATATAAGAACCCTAAGTCACTTCTATACCATGATGCAGCAGCAGAGAAATATCTCAGTGGAGAATGAAACTGCTACAGATTATTATTATAACGATGATGATGGTGTGGTTTACAGCAAAATCACAAATCACATGTTTGAAGGGTAACATATTCATGTCTCCTGTTCTGAAGCCGAGGAACTGCTTTCTCTCCTCAGGTGTAGAACTTTCTAACTTTATCCTGTTCAGGTTGGCCAAGTATTCTTGTCCAATGAGATCTTTTCGGATCTTGACTCAGCGTGTCAGCTCTTTCTTGAAGCTTTCTGATATTTACAAATTGTTAATCTATGCCTGGGGGTAATTTAAACCTACGCCTTTATTATCTAAGTCACTAATGAAAAGGTTAAAGAGCACAGGGTTAAGCACTGAAAGTAGAGCAGAAAGAGTATTCCAGTTCTGGTGCCGGTTCTGGCATTGACCTTGGACGAGTTTCTCTATCTCTGGGGTTTATCCCTTTGCTTCATCTACAAAATTAAGGGGACTAGGTATCTAAAAGGTCACTTCTAGGTCTGTGATTGTTATTACTTCTTAACTTATCTTTTTTGTTCATCTGCGTTTTTTCAACAGGTCGTGATTTACTTTTAAGAACAGAAAGGAAAAGGACAACAGTATATCAATTTAATGTGAAGAAAACTTAGAATAAGGTGATAACATTTCTACTATTCTTACCAGATAATGTCCCTCTTTCTTCAGTGTCACTGTCACTATCAACAATGTCATTGAATTTTTCAATATCTGCCAAAGACTGGCCATAATGAGTTAATTCTTCATCTTCATTGAGATTATAAATGCTTTTCTTTTCATTGTTACGCTAGAAGAACAGAAACTAGCATGAATTAGTTACCTAACATTTTCCACAGTAGTTTGTGGTAGTCTGCTAAAGTTCATTCAACAAAACAGTAACAAACACTTACTTTTCATAATTACACATCTAGGGGTTTTTTGTTTTGTTTTTTACAAAGTTTATTCTGTTCTGTGTCCTTCTCTCTCCAACCAATGGACAAGTTTATTTTTGGTCAATAAAGTAATTCTACAGAAATATACCATTACTCAGAGAAGAGGAATTTTTATTTTAATGGACAAATTAGAAACATTTTCATAGCCCAGGTCTATTCCAAGAAACAAATTCATGAAAGAGTTTTAGGCATGCCACCATAAAATGAAACCATAGTTTCAGTCAACAGCACTAAAGGTAGCAGGGGATCCAAAACAGTCAGGTAGGCAGAGATAATATTTGTTTTGGAAAGGACATTTATCCATACGATTAATATTTACTAAGCTTCATTCTATAAGGGGTCTAGGAGGTATAAGAGGTGTCAAATATGAAGTAGCCAGTCCTAAGCCAGGGATAATGAAATGCTTAAATGGTAAGCATATTTAATGAACAGTGAGAACAAAACAAGCTGACTGTCTTCACTGGTTATATAAAATGGCAGATCAGAAATAAAAAACCAAAAAATAACCCCTCAAATCCACACTCAACCATCCCCTACAACGCTCATTTTCCATACCTGTCGTTCTAGAGCAAACCTCTTCATCATCTTTTCCTCTGGACTTATTTTAGTATTGTATTCCCCAAAGCGTTTATCTGTAAATACATTAGACTTGTCCCTCTCTTTGTACTCTTTTAATAGGGTTTGTGTACGCTGAAAAACAAAACACAAAACAAATTAAAAACAATTTTCAAAGACAAAAGGGTCAGTCAAAACAATGTGTGCTGCAATGTACAATCTGACTCTTAGGTTTTTTTCCATATAGTATAATGCTTCATATAATAGAGTTCAAACAAGGCTTCTCCTCCCGATGATAGATGATTGTTTAGTGAATTACAAATGAA
Organism: Notamacropus eugenii; assembly: GCF_028372415.1. Lineage (NCBI taxonomy): Eukaryota > Metazoa > Chordata > Mammalia > Diprotodontia > Macropodidae > Notamacropus > Notamacropus eugenii. The sequence goes on from NC_092877.1 coordinate 53,072,299, forward strand.
TATATAATTTCATTTGAGCTACAGAACAACTCTTTATGGTAAATAGAGTGATTATTCCCATTATATAGATGAAAAGGCATAAGATTTAAGAAATTAAATGACATATATAGTTACAGAGCTAACCAATTGAGTAGTATTAGCTTGGAGCTGAAACCCAGGTTTTCTCTCCAAATTCAATGATTCTTTCAGTATGTTCATCTGTTTCTCAAGATCAATGCCAGCATTTTTTAAATGGGGGAAACGGAACCACTAGTACTCCATCTTCAGATAGGAAAAGAAATCAGCAAATCAGCTAGTTTTGTCAGTGGGATGCTCACAGAGCTAAAGGGAGGAAGGTGGTGAGCTGTAAAGTAGACAAACCAAATACACTGACCTGCTTTTTTAGCTGTGGCAGCTAAAACTAGTAATGTGTTTACATTAGGCTTGCTTTATTTGGAAAAAATGGAATGTTTAGATCCTTTCAACGATAAAGGGAGAACTGACCATATTGGTACAAATACATGCTGCCCTCAAATACGATCTGTTACATGAGATTTCTGTGACAAGAAAAAAACAACAGAAAAATAATACTGATCATAGGTTGCACTTGGCTTTTATATGTGCTGGGAATAAACAGATGGGGTTATGCTTGGTTCTGTGATATTTGACATTTTTATCAATCACTCAGATAAAGGTATAGTTGGGATGATCATAAAATTTGCAGATGAATGAATGAATAAAGCATTTATTAGGCATGGTTTTTTTTCTAGCTCTATAAAATAATATTTTGGCTGTTTGATTGGTATGGCAGATTAGTTAGAAGTGTCATTTTTACTATATTGGCTTGGCCTAACCATGAACAATTAATATTTTTCCAATAGTTCGTATTTTACTTTATTTATATGAAAAGTGTTTTGTAATTATAAATATAAGGATTAGCTGAAGAAACTGGATATGTTTAGCCTAGAGAAAAGAAGACTTTGGGGGCAAGATCATAGCATTCAAGTATTTGAAGAGCTGATACATAGAATAGGAATTAGATTTTTTTCTGTTTGGCCCCCAAGAGAAGACCTATGAACAATGGGCTAGTTAAAGGGGTAAATTTAAATTTTTTAAAACAGAATTTTATTTTTTCAAATTACATGTAAAGATAGTTTTCAACATTCATTTTTTATAAGATTTTTTTCTAAATTTTCCTCCCTCCTTCCTCTCCCCCAGATGGCAAGCAGTCTGATATATATAGGTTATACATGTGCAACCACGTTAAACATATTTCCACATTAGTCATGTTGTATAAGAAAAAACAACAAAAGGTGAACACCACAAAAAAGTGAAAATGGTGTGCTCTGATCTATACTGGTCTGTATACTCTGGTCAGATTCCATAGTTCTTTCTCTGGATGTAGATAGCATTTTTCATCATGAGTCTTTTGGAATTAATTGTCCTGAATCATTGTAATGCTGAGAAGAGCCAAGTCTATCACAGTTGATCACTGTACAATGCTGTCGTTACTGTATACCATGTTCTCTTGGTTCAGCTCACTTCATTCAGCATCAGTTCATAGAAGTCTTTCCAGGTTTTTCTGAATCTACTTTTCATCCTTTCTTACAGCACATTCATATTCCACAACTTGTTCAACCATTTCCCACTTGATGGGTATCTCCTCAATTTCCATTTCTTTGCCACCACAAAAAGAGCTGCTATAAATATTTTTGTACATGTGTGTCCTCTTCTCTTTTTAATGATCTCTTTGCAGTACAGACCTACTAGTGGTACTGCTGGATCAAGGGGTACCCAGCTTGATTGCCCTTTGGCTAGAGTTTCAAATTGCTCTCTAGAATGACTGTTAGTTCACAACTCCACCAACAATGCATTAGTGTCCCAAATCCCACATCTTCTCCACCATTTATCATTTTCCTTTTCTGTCATATTAGCCAATCTAATAAGGGTGGGGTGGTACCGCAGAGCTGTTTTAATTTGCATTTCTCTACTCAACAATGATTTAGAGCATTTTTTCATATAACTATAGATAACTTTAATTTCTTCATCCGAAAACTGCCTGTTCATATCCTTTGATCATTTATCAATTGGAGAATGACTTACATTTAAGCTAATGTAAGGGAAAGCCTCTTAACTAAAAGTTATCCAAAAGTAAATGGAATATATTAGGAGGTTGTGGGTTCCTGCTCACTGGAAGTCTTCAATAAAAGGCTTGATCATTTGCCGGGTATGCTGTAGAATGAAATATTCTTCAGGCATAAGTTACAGAACCTCAAATCTAGGATTCCAAGATTTCCTCATCTATTATAAATAAGATAGGGTAGTGGACATGATGGCTTCTAATGAGACTTTTGATTCTAAATATATGATCCTAAGAAGTAATGTGATTATTCTCTAAGTCTTAGAATCTAAGACCAACAGTATTTTCCAAGAGATTTTTCCTCTCCAAAATACCTATCTTCAAAGCCTCATATAGGTATAAGAGAGGATCATGTGTTTTTGAAAGATATACCAAAGTACTTTATGCTCTGGCAGGCCCAACACCAATCCAGTAAAGTTTCTCATATGGGCCCAATCTTTCTAAGTTTGGAAAGAATCATAAATAGAATATTGGCTAAGGGGAATGAAAGTTTTGGCCAAGAAAACTCATGTAGACGTCTTCTGAGGCAAAGGGGTTTTGATCTGCAACAGCTCAAAACTAAAATAATGTTTCTATTATATTTACAATTATGCCTACAATAATTATCATATTAAAATTATAATTATGGCTTTGCTTTACAAATATTATCAGTTTGTTCTTCACAACTCTGAGAGTTAGATGTTATTATTACTCTTATTTTACATTTGAAAAACCTGAATCAAATGGATGGCTGTGTGCCCAGGGACACACAGCTATAAGTGTCTGAGGCCACATTTGAACTCAGGTCTTCCTGACTCCAGGCCAGGAAATGACTCCATTATTCAGGGGTTAGTTTACAGAAAACCTACAGAGAACAATTAGTTAAAAACACAACTTTACAAATGATAACATACAATAAGTAATCTGTTATTTTAGGTACAGATAATTTGTAAGTTAATTCAGTAATACTTAAAGATGAATGTGGTACACTACACTTAGAGAACTCTTCCCTTACAATTTTTCTTTCATTTTCTTTATTTCACTGTAAAAAGAAATGTTTGGAGGTGGGAAAAGATAATTATTTGAACATGCAGGTCTTGTATTTACTATCTCACCAGCCTTTATTAATCTTTGAGATCTCACTCCCATTTAGTAAAGAACAGTGACTCAACAATAGTTATAAAGCAACTAGTGGCAAGGCTATTCAAACTTTAGATCCTCTAACATTTTCCTCTTCCTTTTTCAGTTTCTCTTATTCTTGAAAAATGATTAGCAGCAATAAGATTACATGTGAATGTGTGAGAACAACCCAGATCAGGGGTGGGGAACGTGTGGTCTCGAGGTTACATGTGGCCCTTTAGGTCCTCAAGTGCAGCCCTTTGAATGAACCCAATCTTCACAGAACAAAGGAAGTTTAGATTCAGTCAAAGGGCCACTCTAGAGTGGAGGAAACTGGGCATAGATCAACACCTAACACCATATAGCAGAATAAAGTCCAAATGGGTACATGATCGAGGTATAAAGACTGATAACTATAAACAAACTAGGGGAGCAAGGAAGAGTTTATTTATCAGACTTATGGAGAATGGAGGAAGTATGACCAAACAAGAGATAGAGAACATTATGAAATGCAAAATGGAGAACTTTGATTACATTAAATCGAAAAGTTTTTGCACAAACAAAACCAATGCAACCAAGATTAGAAGGGAAGCAGAAAACTAGGAAAGAAATTTTTCAATTAGTGTCTGTGATAAAGGCCTCATTTCTAAAATATATAGAGAACTGTGTCAAATTTATAAGAATACAAGCCATTCCCCAATTGATAAATGGTCAAAGGATATGAACAGACAATTTTTACAGAAAGAAATTAAAGCTATCTATAGTCATATGAAAAAATGCTCTAAATCACTATTACAGAAATGCAAATCAAAACAACTCTGAGGTACCACATCACACCTATCAGATTGCCTAACGTGATAAAAAGGAAAATGATAAATGTTGGAGAAGATGTGAGAGAGTTGAAATACTAATTCACTGTTAGTGGAAGTATGAGCTGATCCAATCATTCTGCAAAGCAATTTGGAACCATGTCCAAAAGGCTATAAAAATGTGCATACCCTTTGACCCAGCAATATCACTTCTAGGGCTGTATCCCAAAGAGATCATAAAAATGGGAAAAGGACTCACATGTACAAAAATATTTATAGCCGTTCTTTTCATGGTGGCCAAGAACTGGAAATCTAGGGGATACCCATCAATTGGGGAATGGCTGAACAAGTTGTAGTATATGAATGTAATGGAATACTGTTGCGTTACAAGAAATGATGAACAGGAAGACTTCAGAGAGGGCTACAAAGACTTCTAAGAACTGATGCTGAGTGAAGGAAGCAGAACCGGGGAACTTTGTACACAGCAACAAGCACAGTGTGCGAGGAAATTTTCTGGTAGACTGAGCCCTTCACAGCAATGCAAGGATCTAAAAAATTCCCAATGGACTCTTGAGGCAAAATGCCTTCCACATCCAGAGAAAGAACTATGGAACTGGATTGCAGAATGAAGCAGACCATTTTCTCTTGTGTTATGTTTGCTTTGTTTTTACGGTTTCTCCCATTCATTTTAATTCTTCTATGCAACATGACTAAGGTGAAACTGTATTTAATAAGAATGTAGAAGTGAAGAACCTATATAAGACTGCACTATGTCTCGGGGAGGGTAGGGGGGAAGAAAAGAAGGGAGGGGGAAAATTCTAAGATATATAGAAGTGATTGTAGAAAACTCAAAACTAATAAATTAATTTTTAAAAAAAATGACAAACAGGAGGACTTCAGAAAAATCTGGATTTATATGAACTGATGCTAAATGAAGTGAACAGAGCCAGGAGAATATTTTACATAGTAACAGCCACAGTGTATGAGGACAGTTTTTGATAGACTTAGCCCTTTACAGTAATGCAAGGACCTAAAACATTTCCAAAGGACTCATGATGCAAAATACCATCCACATCCAGAGAAAGAACTATGCTGTTGGAACGCAGAATGAAGCAGACTATTGTCTCTTGTTATGTTTTGTTTTTCTCTTGGTTTCTCCCATTCATTTTAATTCTTCTATGCAACATGACTAATGTGAAAATGTGTTTAACAGGAATGTATGTGTAGAGCCCATGTAAGATTGCATGCCATCTTGGGGAAGGAGAAAATTTGGAACTTATGGAAGTGATTGTTGGAAACTGAAAACAAATAATAATTTGGAAAAAAACTTTTAAAAAGAAGATCACACTTGAGGACCTTGAGGGCCATATGTAGCCTTGGGGCTACAAGTTCCTCACCCCTGGAAATATTTTCCCCTCCATTTGAAGTATTAACTAAGTTCTGGTTTTCTTTCCCACTGGTTATCAGATGATGGCAGAAAGTTAGCTGCTCCTTTAATTTAGCATTTTGTCTGCCCTGGCAAGGACAAAACACATTCTACTTAGAGAAGGCTATGGTGTCAGCAGTGGTTGATGTTTCAAAGCAGAAAAAGCAAATCTGTCCAGTGAGGAAAACATTTTTCTTGATTTCTTCCCAAAATGTGTATGTATATGAAAAAGGCATTTTGGCTAAAATATTTTAATAAAACCAGACAATTTACTCTCTTCACCGTCCAATAAGGATGGAAATAATTCAATAAATATTCCTGCAGTATTTGGCACTGCACTTGGCACTGAAAGTTTTGGCACTTTCAACAGAGCTTCAGAATTCATAAAGGATAAGAGTTAAAGCATAACTTCTTATAATACAAGCTCTCAGCACAATAATAGTTCTGCTATCGTTTTCCACGGTCTGGCCTGCTGGCAATGAATGGCTTGATAAAGCCACTCCTAGGAGCCCTCTCCGGTTTCCACGTTTTTCTTTTGGTTCTGTGTTTCTCCTCCACCTTTTCTATATACTACTGTTCTAAGTATTCAAGTCAGTAATAGTAGGTGTTGGGAGGAAATAAAGGAGAAGAAAATTGAGAGTTTACTGTACAGTAACATTAAAAACTCAATTTGATAAATGATATTGGATCAGACTTGTAATCTTAACTGGGGAGGGTTGGGAAAAAGGGAGTGAGGAATTCTGAGACTCCCTCCAAAGACCCGAGTACAGGGGAAGGTCGTCTGGAATGAATTTGTGGACTCAAGTATTCTTGAAGTCAAGGTGGTAAAGACTGACTAGTATGCTTTTTGGTGGGCAAGAGTTCTTAGGGAACCTCAGATTTGAAAGAGGTACAGGTAAAGTTTATATAGGTTATTCTACAGTAAGACAGTGCCAAATATGCTAACTAGATGATTCAGGATGGGATTAGGGAGTGGTTAAGAAGTGGTCAGTTCTTAAAGGAATATGTACTTTTAAGCATCTACTGTGCAGGTATTTTACCCAGAGTTCACTGGAAAATAGACTGGGGGTTGGGGGGGGTACAGAGAGGTGTGTTTTAGGTCTGAAATGTCACTAAGTCATCTAAAAAATACCCAGGCTGCCTCTATCAATGTCTAATAACTGTGAGGGAGTATATATACGTCTAAGTCTAGGATACACATGATAGGTCAGTGAGTAATAAATATCTTTATGACCTAGTACACAGCCAGTTCAGTCAGTAAACAGTGGGTTCAAACTAATAAATTCTATAAGTGTTGCTGGCTACTGTATCAGGAAGTGAGATAAAAGTTTTGCTAGGGCAGGCTGTCCTTGGGCTGGGAAGAAAACTGCCAGGGACAGGCTAGGGAGAAATGCGATCTTTAGAGAGAAATGTGATTTTGGAATTGGGGTCTAAGCATAAGCACCTGAGTACCCCAATATTAACTGTTTTGTATACCTGGACATGGCTTGGGAAATTTAAGCAGTGGACCTATACCAACAGCATGGCTATGTTTGGGATGATCAAACAGGGGAGAAGAGAAGGAGAAGAGTAATCCTTGTGAACAAATGGCTGGAAATTAACAGGAAGTCTGACCCTGCTAAAGGCTAGCACAATTTCAAACAGTTATTTTTTCAAGCACTCTCTTTCCCACAGACATACAGCTTAAAATTTTGTTGGGACTAATAAATTCAAATTATGGACCACCCAGTAACATTTAGAATACAATTCCAGAATAGGCACTATAGCTGTCTGTGGGAAATATGCATTATGTTAAGCTTTACACATTCTTGAGTCATACAGATTCTCCTTGGAGACATTCACAGAGCTAAGAGAATGCTAAAACAATGTCAGGTCCTCTTCACTACACATTTATTTTATTACACATAAAGGGACCCTGGTTATCTTATATTCTTTCCACTGACCTCTCAAGTAGGAATACGGGATTTAGATAAGGAAGGGATTTGAGAGATTAGCTAGCCTAGCCCAACCCTCTCATTTTACAGATGAGGGAGCAGGAGGCCCAGAGATTTTCACAAGGTCAAAAAGGTAGTAGCTTGTTTTGAGTTCCCTACAAATACAACATGAATAATTTAATATAAATGACCCTTAGCACACAAGACTTCCAGTTTTGAGAATGTTCAAGAGCCTGTAATTGTGGTTCATGGTTACAGCATATTTGAAAAGAAGCAATAACATATAAAATAGATTCCTTCTTTAGCCACTGATGTTTCTTCCTGAAACAAAGTCCTGCACATTCATGACATCAGATGCCTTATTCTAGATTAAGTAGAATATAATGTGATGAGAATAAACAGCTGAACTGACGTGGCTGAATGCCAGACAAAGTGTATAAAAATGAAACACGTTAAGGTTGAGTGGGCTGATATGACACATTCATAAAGGGGAAATGCCTGGATCTACAAGGGAGTCCCCTCAAATATCACAGCTTTTGTTTCAGCTCAATAAATGAAAGCCAGCATGGCACATAAACACTGGAGAGAATTTGTTGTTCAGTCACTGGTTTTTCAATCATGTCAAACTCTTCATGATCCCATTTGGGTTTTTTGGGGTTTTTTTTGGCAAAGACATTGGAATAGTTTGCCATTTTCCGTCTCCAGCTCATTTGATCGATGAAAAAACTGAGGCAAACAGGGTTAAGTGACTTGCCCCAGGTCACACAGCTAGTAAGTGACTGAGGCCAGATCTGAACTCAGGAAGGGAAGTACTTGCTGACTCCAGGCCCAAGGCTCTGGGTACTGTGCCACCTACCTGCACATTGTGGATAGAGATCTGGCTTTAAAGTCCCAAAGACTAGAATTCAAGTCCTGCCTCTGATACAAATTGGCTATGTGACTTTGCCCAAATCTTCGAACCTCTAGGTGCTCTAGGCAACTCTCAAAAACCACAAAGTGGAAAAAAAGTACTGACCTTCAATGGTTGGCATAACTCACCAAGCTCCCTAGTCTTCCCTGCACCCTTTGCCAGACAAGCAAAATGACATAATGTGCTAAGAGAAAGTCTGTCAAAATTTTTAATGGGATAGATTCTCACACATTCTTTTATCTTCCATGTTTAAATTCAATTTTATTGTATTTTCAACTCCAAATTCTCTCTCTCCTACCCACTGAGAAGACAAGAAAAGTAAAACTCGTTACAATTAGACATGCAAAATATTTCACATTAGCTATGTCTTTTCCCCCTCCTCCCCATCCACAAAAAGCAAGAAATAAAAGAAACTATTTAAATCTATACTCTGAGTCCATCAGTTCTCTATGTGGAGGTGGATAGTACATTTCATTATGAGTCCTTTGGAATTGTGGGTGATCATGCTGATCGGTTACTAAGTCTTTCAGTGCCGCTTTTACTGTAAAAACTGTTCTCCTGGTTCTGCTCACTTTACTTTGCATATTAGTCTTCCTAAGTTTTTCTAAAACCATCTTCATTTTGTATAGCATTCAAATACAAATATCACTAAGTGGTTCAGCCATTTTTTTGATTGACGGGCACCACCTCGGTTTACACTTTGTTGCTGAAACAACAAAATGACTCTAAAAGTTTTTGTACAAATACATCCTTTTCTCCTTTCTTTCATCTCTTTGTGACATGTGCCTAGTACAGATATTATTGGGTCCAAGGCTAAGGATAGTTTAATGACCTTGTGAGCATAGCTCCAAATTGCTTTCCAGAAGGGCTGGACCAGTTTCCAGCTCCAGCAATGGGGCATTAATGTGCCTGCTCTTCCACAGCTCCCCTCAAATTGCCATTTCTCTTTTTATCATCTTCATCAATCTGATGGGTGTAAGGTGCAAATCTCAGAGTTGTTTTAATTTTTCTCTTATTATTAATGATTTGAAACATTAAAAAAATTTTTTTGATAGCCTGAATTTCCTTTTGACTACTGCCTATTCAAATCCTTTAATCTCTCATTTGCTAAGGAATGTATTTTGTTCTAATATAGTTTAATTGTTTCTTTTTATAGCTTGAGTATCAGACTTTAGAGAAATATACTGCAAATATTTTTTCCAAGGTAACTGTTTCACTTTCAATTGCATTGATTTTATTTGTGCACCTTTCCAATTTCCTACAACAAAATTGCCTGTTTTATTGTCTATGACTCTTGATCAAACATACTTTCTCTATCCATAGTTGTAAAAGTTATCACCTTCCCTGCTATGCTAATTTGTTTATTATGTAAAATTTTATGTATAGGTCATATATCTACTTGGAGCTTATTGTATTATATGGTATGAGAGGATGGACTAAATCTCAATTATGGTTTGTCTATTTTTCTTAGCAGTTTTTAATAATGCATCTTTACTACAATAGTGTCTTTCAGTTTATCAAACACAATGCTATTATGTTCAACTACTTCAAGATCTTGTTATTACCTGACCTGTTTCACTCATCATTTTTTGGCATAATCTTAATTAGTATAAATTGTTTTGATGATTACTTCATTGTAGTATAATTTGAAATCTGATATTGCTGTGTCCCTTTCCTTCCCTTTTTTTATTATTTATCTTTTAGTTCATAACTTTTTATTTTTGCAAATGAATTTTATCATTTTTTTCTAGATCTCTAAAGTAATGCTTTGGTAGATTTGGTTCGCATATCAATGAATAAACAAATTAATCAGGACCAACATGAATAGTGCACTATCTCTCCAATTGTTTAGGTGTTTTGTTTTTTTTTAAATAAAAAGTGTTCCGTAGTTGTAATTATAAAGTGTATTATCTCCTGGCAGGTGAATCTCCAAATACTTTATAAATTATGTAGTTATTCTGAACTGAATTTCTTTTCCTATCTCTTTGAGGGGTAGGGTCGTTAACATATAAAATATTTAATTATTCATTTGGGCTTATTTTAACTTTTGCAACTTTGCTTAAGTTGTTATTTCAAATGATTTTAGTTGAATTTCAAGGGTTTTCTAAGCAGACCATCATGCCATTTGCAAAAATCACTAATTTTGTTTCTTCTTTGCCTCTGCTGACTCCTTCAGCTTGTTGCTATAGCTAGTATTTCTGGTACTATACAAAATAATGATGATTTTACCCTAGGGCTTACTAGAAAGACTTCTAGTACTTATCAATTATATATAGTGCTGGCTCTTGGCTTCAGATGAATACTACCATCTATCAAAGAAGAGAAGCTATGCAGGGCAGTGGGAGTCAGAAGACATGAGTTCAAATATGCCTCCAGATATGCATTAGCTATGTGACCCTTAGCAAGTCACTTAATCCTGCTTACCTCAGTTTCTTCATCTGTAAAATAAGCTGGAGAAGAAAATAGAAAACCTCTCCAGTGTCTTTGCCAAGAAAACCCCAAATGGGGTCACAAAGTGTCAGCTATGACTGAACAACAAAATCTATCTTATCTTTATTTTTTTTTGGAGAGTTCATTTAAAGCTTGTTCAGTTTCCTTTTCTGGAATCGAATTTTAAAAATTCTATAATTCTTGCCCTGTCAACCTGGGAATTTTATATTTTTGTAAACATTGATCCATTTTATTGGTATGTAACTGGGCAAAATACTTTCTGATAATATTTATATCATTGTTTGCTGTGAATTCTCTTTTTCCACTTTTGATGGTGGTAATTTGGTTTTCCTCTCTTTTTTTCAACCTGAATAGTTAATGGTTTAGTTTTTTAGTTTAAAAAAAAAACACAACAGTTCTTACTTTTACTTACTGATTAAATGGTTTCATTAATATTTTGTTTTAAATTGTTAATCTCTTTTGATCTTTAGAATTTCTCTTTTGATGTTTAGTTGTTTTTTTTAATTTGTTGCACTTCTAAGTTTTTTTTAATTGCATGCCTAACTCACTGTTCTTTCTTTCGTTGATGAGAACTGATAAAAGTACTTAGTTATTCCTCAAGGAAAAGTGAAAGGGCTAAATTCATACTCATGAGTAACACTGTTAAATGTGCATTTTCCTCTATTATATCTTCTATTTTTTTCTTCAGTTCTCCTTCCTTATACCCTCAAAGATAACATCAAGACAAGTGAAATACAACAAAAATGATCTGCTTCCACTATAGTACTCTTCTTTTCTTCTGCCATCACTGGTTCTTATCCTTTCTTTCTTCCATTCAATCTCTCCTTCCCTACCCAATCCACCCTCCAAAGCAGAATTTTGATTTATTTGTGTCTATTCTCTCCCCTTCTTTCCTTTCCCTACCCATTCCTCTATTGAGTTTACTGTATTTCTACACTAAGTTCTATTTGAGAGTGTTAGAATTCTCCTCTGTCGAGTTCAGGTAAGCATGAATTTTACGGTGCATCCTTCCTCTACCCCCTCTCTTCTCCTAAGTCTGTACAGCCTTCTCATATACTCTGAGTATGAGAAAAAGTAACTCTTAAACCTTCTTCCACCTTTTCCCTTCCCTTTTCTCTCTTAAGAACATAAAGAACAAAACAAATTTTCCTCCCAGTCCTGCCGTCTCTCTCTCTGACCCTTGAAGACACTTAAAGCACCTTTGTTTCTTCTTTCCAATTGATTAGAATGCAAACATATGATCCTGATTTAGCCATTTCAATTTGTTCAAATGTATTTACTTTTCTAGGTTTCTTTTGATTATTATATTTTTTAATATTTATTTATTTAAGTTTTCAACATTCATTTCCACAAAATTTTGAGTTCCAAATTTTCTCCCCATTTCTCCCCTCCCCCCACCCCAAAACGCAGGGTTTTCTGATTATCCCTATCACCAATCTGCCCTCTCTTCTATCATCCCTCCCTTCCCTTATGCCCATCTCTTTTGTCCTGTAGGGCAGGATAAATTTCTATACCCCATTACCATATTTCTTATTTTCTAGTTGTATGCAAGAACAATACTCAACAGTTGTTCCTAAAACTTTGAGTTCCAACTTTTCTTCCTCCCTCCCTCCCCACCCATCCTCACTGGGAAGGCAAGCAATTCAATATAGGCCATATCTGTGTAGTTTTGCAAATGACTTCCATAGTAGTCGTGTTGTGTAAGACTAACTATATTTCCCTCCATCCTATCCTGCCCCCCATTTCTTCTATTCTCTATTCTGACCCTGTCCTTCCCCAAGAGTGTTGACTTCTAATTGCTCCTTCCTCCCATTGCCTTCCCTTCCATCATCCCCTCCACCCTGCTTATCCCCTTCTCCCCCACTTTCCTGTATTGTAAGATAGGTTTTCATACCAAAATGAGTGTGCATTTTATTCCTTCTTTTACTCGAATTCCTTCTTTAGTGATGAGAGTAAGCTTCATGTTTTTTTCTCACCTCCCACCTTTCCCCTCCACTGAAAAGTCTTTAACTTGCCTCTTTTATGAGAAATAATTTGCCCCATTCCATTTTTCCCTTTCTCCTCCTAATATATTTCTCTCTCACCCCTTAATTTCATTTTTTAAAG